>NC_047517.1:16421611-16729111 GCF_902827115.2 Pseudochaenichthys georgianus
CCGACCAAAACTGTCGTGTTGGAGCGGGAGAGTAGTGGGAGGTGTCAACCCAATGTGTTGGGTATTCCAAAACAAACCAACACAACTTCATAGAAATTGCAACCCAACAGCTAATAACTCCATACCCAACAGAAATAACCAGGGAATTGGGTTCTCAGAATACCCATTTCCATCAAAATAACCCAATTAAATTAACCAACAGGCTCAACCTAGTGGTTGGGTTGACAAAACAACCCAACATTTTTAAGAGTGTAAGAGACCAGTCCCAGGGGGAGTTTAGGCTCCACAGTGTACAAGGATAGCATAGTGGGGCCCAGGGGAGGGCTAGATGTTGCATTCCATGTCCTAACGTACCGATTGATCACGACGGCCTCTTCTAGAGAACATATTACTGTCATACCTTAAATGGTATGAAAGGAGGGAGGGTACATTTCTCATGAGGAGACGGTTACAAATGCTAGCAGAACAAGACGACCCACCCCCATATACAGATATTGATGAAAATGATGAGATTGTTCAATGAATGTCCAGCTGATGTGATACTTTAAATTATGAAATCATGTGAAGAAGTGAGCAAACTAAAATGCTAAAATGGAGTGAATCCATTTCAATTTACTTTACACTATTCGTATTATATAGTTTATTTTATTCTTTATTATTTTACACTATTCTAATATGGTAGATCTCATGTTTTATAAATCATTGCTATTTTAAAATGGTTTGTTTCTTTTCACTTTGTAAAAACAAGTGCCTTAACACTGAGCGTGGTATGGGAAAGGTTTCTGTGAAAGGAGGGAGGAAGAAATGTTCTAATACCAAGCCATTGCTGCTATTTTGAAGAATGATATTGAATGTTAAGACTAGAAGTTATGCACAAGGGAACACTTTTATGTTTAAGCACAGTCAAAGTTTTTTTGTATTTTTGAAAAGTTGAGGCTATTGAACCATTCCATTTAGATTGTATGTTTTTGATATGAGTTATGTACTATGCAGAGTTCAGATGAAGAACTCATTGATTTCAGTATTATACACACCTTTTAGGTGTGTAAGGAGGGACTGTTAGAAATTAAAATCAATGTTTTATGGCATAATGTACCTTAAACATACCGTCAGTTTAAATCATAGACTGTATATATAAATGGACGTAGGGTCCGTGACGTCACCCATAGGAATCTGCAGAGTTGCCGTGAAGCCCTTAGTAGGCGGAGTCGGCCACTAACGGCTCAACAGTGACGTCAGAGTTCAACTCCCGCCTGTTCCAGCCTGCTCCAAATAAGGGCAAAGAGGCGGAGCCGAGGCGGGACCTGCAGCCACCGAGCTGGAAGTTCCAGAGCTAGCTGAAGCTACCAAGCTAAGCTAACATGCTCCCCATCTGCACACTGCCGTCGCATTTTACGTTTCTAAGGTAAGCGGACATAACACTATTCAGCAAAACTATAAATAATAATCTAAGTTATTGAGTTTTTAGCATAATACTTCAGAATCTTAAAACCCCTTAATGTTTGTATGCAATTGTGCTAAATTCAACACTGGAATCAAGCAAATATTAATATGTTTGCATGACATTAGTTATTTGTATTTTGATATCACTTAATTATACGTTTAAGTCAAGCTAAGGTACATGTGATGGTAGCTAGTTAGTGCTCTTACCTGTGAGGCCTCCTCCAAACAGCATAATAACCAGACTGTATCATTAAAACTAAGTACTAGTTCTAGATCCTTGACTTTAGACAAACAATTCAAAAGACAACATGTATTTAAAGACCAATCTTTATTTGAATGTGCCTCTTAACCTGATATATTAGTTATACAGTAATAGTATTGACAATCTAAAAAAACTGAGCAACTCAACAGTCAACTTTATGTTTCTTATTGTCTAAAGCATTTATTATTTTCATTTTCCCCCTCTCATATTCAGTGTGGACGGATTGAGACAGCATGGTGTCCAGAGAGCTGCAGAGACTTCAGGGAGAAACCTCCGTGTGATGGACGTCCAGTCTGTTGGTGTGGAGAGGACTGAGGGTCTTTCCTCAGCGAGGAGGACCAGGCCTGATAGAGGAGCCCATGCTGGGCACAGCTCATACCAACTGCACAGGCCTAGTCAGTCACGTTATTTGACTAAATGTGTTTACTTATAAATGTAATAGGTTTACACCTTCTGTTCATATGTGCTTTTTATTTAAAACATTTGATTAACTTTTGGTTCACATTTCAATAAATTGTATTTGTATTTGCACTCCTTTCGTCCATTATTCTTACTGAAAATGTTAGATTACACATTCACATCTGACAGAAGATTGGCCCCATTTATTTGTGATGTTGCAAACTCTGCGGTACAAGGCACAAGTGATGTGAAGCTCATAAAGTGGAGCAAATAGAAATAATCAGCTGATGGAGTGTCTCATAACATCAGCTTTTAATGTTCCTCTTGGATGCTCTTCTTGACCCTCAGAGAAGGAGAAAATGTCGTGTCTTTCAGGCATGTCCTTTCCTAACAAAAATGACAGGAAACATAAAACATATTATTGCAGAACAAGTGTGTTATTTATGAAAGCGTTGTGTTTGTGTGTTTAGGGGCTGTAGATATAATTATTTTGTAATTGTAATGGTTTTTTGTTTTTTTTAACAGTGAGCAATCAGATTATGAATGAACAGTATGAAGTTCATCAACATTGAAATATATGTTATTATCAAAATAATATTTAACTATTACAAAACGTAGTGCAACTGTAGAAGCTTGCTCTGTTGTCTCACTGAAAGAATAACTTTTACCACGTTTTTACAGACAATATTGAGAGATAAATAGTAGCAGTTCTCACTGTGTTAAATATCTTTGCCTTCAATACATTAAATTAGAAAGCTGACAAAGTCATATTGCTAAATATCTAAAATGTAACTTTTTGCATGGAATAAACCCTCAACTTAACTGATGTGTAGGTGATCTAGTATTTAGTATTGTTTATTGGAATGTATATCAGTGTATTCAAGTCAATACTTCATTCATTTAAACCAATATCTTTCTTGATTCTTTGTACAGTATGACAAAAGAGTCTTTGTACCTGTGTTGAAGTTCACTGCTGTGAGGAGTCCAGTTCTGTCTCTCACTCTCTGGTCCAGCCTGTCTGCATCACCTGGACACTTTAAACAAACAGATATGTATGTAAAGTACCATGTGTACAAACAATATGACTGATTCTCGACTGTTGAACATGTTGGATAGTGTATTGTCCGAGTCAGGGTCCTTTTTATTTTACTGTAACTTTGGAAGTTGTGTTACCAATGCTTACTGTTTATTTGATACCCATTTGGTAATGCAATTAATAAAAACAATAAGGTTTGGGTTCGTTCTTCAGATGACTATGACATTAACGTGTAAGCTCGATAATGAACTCCAGCTCAATCAACCATATTGTAATATCTAAGTAATCATCTTGAAATATGACATTAATAATTGTAATATACACACCTTATTGTGAGGTTGATTTCACATACACGACATTAGCTTGTCTACATACTTGAGCATAGCCAATTTAAATTAACCTTAGATGCATACAGTTCTACCTACATAATAAAATATCTCTAAATTACAAGGATGTAACCTTATTTTATCAACCTCAAACAGAAGCCGTTTGTTCAACAGTATTATCCCACTTAACACTTGTCTATTTCGTTTTAACCTTTATATATACAGTCTATGATTTTAACTTGGAGGCTACGATTAGCATCGTTAGCACTGATGTAGCTACCACTAGCTTACATGCTAACCCAAGCCTTACCATTCATTACGCAGCTGATTAAAATCATTAACACATAAATAAAGGACTCGAATTTTACTTACCGCATTCATGCACCGTCTGTTTTAACCGCAGAGCCAGTCACAATAGTCCGATATATAAGCATGAAGAACAAACAACCACGGCCGGCTACAAGTTGTGTTTCCTGGATGAGCTGAGTAGGCAGAGTCCCTGTAGCTAGCTTCACGGAGCAGCTAGCAGAGAGACAAGAAGCTAACAGCGGCAGGCACTTGACAGAGCCGTCACTCAATGTGACCACGCCCTAATTGATGCACAAACTTTAAGACCTAATATAAATAAAAGGGTCGCGTTAGAAAACAATTCACTCACAGAACCATAATCATGAAGGTGGAATCTAACTATATCGATAATAAAATGTATGGAGCCAGGGGTAGAAACACGGCAAAACCAAGCGGCAAACTCTGGGGAACAGCCGGGAAGCCAATACGGAAGTGCCACACACTGCAGTTCATATATTGGCCGATAGGCGATGGCTGCAGAAAGGAGCAATTTCCATAGACCCCCATGTTAAAATGCCCAACTTTACAGCAGAAAAAAACATGTTTCTGTCCCTGGCTCCATACATTTTTAGTAGTTCATTATCGAGCTTACACGTTAACGTCACAGTCATCTGAAGAACGAACCCAAACCTTATTGTTTTTATTAATTGCATTACCAAATGGGTATCAAATAAACAGTAAGCATTGGTAACACAACTTCCAAAGTTACAGTAAAATAAAAAGGACCCTGACTCGGACAATACACAATCCAACATGTTCAACAGAAGAGAATCAGTTATATTGTTTGTACACATGGTAATTTACATATATATATATGTTTGTTTAAGGTGTCCAGGTGATGCAGACAGGCTGGACCAGAGAGTGAGAGACAGAACTGGACTCCTCACAGCAGTGAACTTCAGCTCAGGTACAAAGACTCTTTTTTCATACTGTACAAAGAATCAAGAAAGATATTGGTTTAAATGAATGAAGTATTGACTTGAATACATTGATATACATTCCAATAAACAATACTAAATACCAGATCACCTACACATCAGTTAAGTTGAGGGTTTTTTCCATGCAAAAAGTTACATTTAGATATTTAGCAATATGACTTTGTCAGCTTTCTAATTTAATGTATTGAAGGCAAAGATATTTAACACAGTGAGAACTGCTACTATTTATCTCTCAATATTGTCTGTAAAAACGTGGTAAAAGTTATTCTTTCAGTGAGACAACAGAGCAAGCTTCTACAGTTGCACTACGTTTTGTAACAGTTAAATATTATTTTGATAATAAGATATATTTCAATGTTGATGAACTTCATACTGTTCATTCATAATCTGATTGTCTGTGTAGCTCACTGTTAAAATAAAATAAAAACATTACAATTACAAAATAATTATATCTACAGCCCCTAAACACACAAACACACCGCTTTCATAAATAACACACTTGTTCTGCAATAATATGTTTTATGTTTCCTGTCATTTTTGTTAGGAAAGGACATGCCTGAAAGACACAACATTTTCTCCTTCTCTGAGGGTCAAGAAGAACATCCAAGAGGATCATTAAAGGCTGATGTTATGAGATTTTAAGACCAGTACAGGACATTCACTAAGAAACTACTTTTATTGTAAAAACAGTCAGCTGATCGAATGCAGCTATTTCCACATCTACACTCCATCCGCTGATTATTTCTATTTGCCTCACTTTATGAGCTTCACATCACTTGTGCCTTGTAGCGCAGACTTTGCAACGTCACAAATAAATGGGGCCATTATTCAGTCAGATGTGAATGTGTAATCTAACATTTTCAGTAAGAATAACGGACAAAAGGAGTGCAAATACAAATACAATTTATTGAAATGTGAACCAAAAGTTAATCAAATGTTTTAAATAAAAAGCACATATGGACAGAAGGTGTAAACCTATTAAATGTATAAGTAAACACATTTAGTCAAATAAAGTGACAGACTAGGCCTGTGCAGTTGGTATCAGCTTTGCCCAGCATGGGCTCCTCCATCAGGCCTGGTCCTTCTCGCAGAGGGAAGACCCTCAGTCCTCTCCAAACCAACAGACAGGACGTCCATCACAGAGGTTTCTCCCTGAAGTCTCTGCAGCCCTCTGGACACCACGCTGTCTCAATCCGTCCACACTGAATATGAGAGGGGGAAAATGAAAATAATAAATGCTTTAGACAATAAGAAACATAAAGTTGACTGTTGAGTTGCTCAGTTTTTTTAGATTGTCAATACTATTACTGCATAACTAATATCTCAGGTTAAGAGGCACATTCAAATAAAGATTGGTCTTTAAATACATTTTGTCTTTTGAATTGTTTGTCTAAAGTCAAGGATCTAGAACTGGTACTTAGTTTGAATAATACAGTCTGGTTATTATGCTGTTTGGAGGAGGCCTCACATGTAAGAGCACTAACTAGCTAACATCACATGTACCTTAGCTTGACTTAAATGTATAGTTAAGTGATATCAAAATATAAATAACTAATGTCATGCAAACATTAATATATGCTTGATTCCAGTGTTGAATTTAGCACAATTGCATACAAACGTTAAGGGGTTTTAAGATTCTGAAGTATTATGCTAAAAACTCAATAACTTAGATTATTATTTATAGTTTTGCTGAATAGTTTCAAGGCCGCTTACCTTAGAAACGTAAAATGCGACGGCAGCGTGCAGATGGGGAGCATGTTAGCTTAGCTTGGTAGCTTCAGCTAGCTCTGGAACTTCCAGCTATGTGGCAGCAGGTCCCGCCTCGGCTCCGCCTCTTTGCCCTTATTTGGAGCAGGCTGGAGAAGGCGGGAGTTGAACTCTGACGTCACTGTTGAGCCGTTAGTGGCCGACTCCGCCTACTAAGGGCTTCACGGCAACTCTGCAGAATGCTATGGGTGACGTCACGGACCCTACGTCCATTTATATATACAGTCTATGGTCTCAGCTGACGAAGATGTGCGTGTTGAACGCCGCGCGGACCGGGAGCAGTCAGTCGGGCAGGAGGAGCTGCCAGCGGGCCCAGCAGAGGCTGCAGCTCCGGAAAGACAGGGCGAATCCACCGAACCCTCGGATGGCGTGCAGCGGGAGGGCCATGACATCTGATGCGTGGATAAGTCACGGAAGAAGCCGTCAGGTGTGCTTTTTATAGACAAGCAGGGGGGAGACTAGCCCGTGCTCCCCCTCTGCATCATGTTGAGCATTAGAAACTCAATTCCACCCCTCCCTCCCTTTTGCATCTCTTGGGCTAAAATGAGGTGTTGAAATACTGCTTTGATGAATGCTTTTCCTCTGTCTCCCTGATATGAAGCGGACTGAATGCATGACTCAGACACACAGCTGAAAATCTATGGGCTGAGAACAGTCTCATAATACACACAGCACATAGAAGGATTCACACTTGTATTTCCGGATTCACACTTGTGTTTTTGAATGCACACACAAATGTGTTCCGTTTCATATACATGTCAATAAAATCCAAATACAGAAAAAAGTTTTACATATGTATTTTTGATCCTCACATATTTGTTTTCCGTTTAAAACCTCTGAACCTGCAAACACAAAACGCTTTCTGTGCACGGATCGCTGTGCATTCATGTGTGGGTTTTTTGAGACTCCCCTGATGGTCACCCGATTCGTACTTGTAATTTTTTCTATCAATAGCCACCCAGACGTCTCCTCAATTCTAAGCCAATCACATGAGCACGCCCCCACGAGGGGAGAATTCTTGCGTTCATGACGTAGCGCTTCATGTACACATTTTGCGCAGTCCGGAGCTGACAGGTCCATGGAGCCTGCCTGCACAACACACTCTCACTCCATAATCGTCCAGGAGCGACGTTTGGTCAGGGTCCCGTGGCGTGCAGTTGTGACGCTCCTAGGCTCCTTCAGCTTCATAAAGGGACGCAAATAGCTTTCAACTGATTGCAATGTTTTCCCATCTGCGGCGGGATTTGACGCTCATGGAAGCACGGCATTCGTTTGTCTCGGCTGCCCTTAAAGGCAATGTGAGCGTCCATTCCCATTGGATAACGGAGAATTGTACACCCGGAAGTAAGTATTCCCCTTACTGTCGATTGATTTTACAGTGATATCTGCACTAATCATCGACTAAAAAACACCAGATTATCCTTGTTAACTACACAACATTGATTGGTTTAAATTGTGTGCAATGCTTTTGTATTTTTCCCCTTCGATTCGGAGAAACAAATATTTTTTCGGAGTAAAGGATGGCAGAAGACACTACACTACCCAGAATCCCCAGCTATCGTTTAGGACTACACCATGTGCTCTGTTTGACAAACCCGTGATTAGTTCTCAAGCTCTGTGATTGGTTGACCTCCAACTGCATTCCATATGAAAAAAAACGTTTCGTAAAAGATAAAATCATACTTTATTCAGCAGTGCTTGCTTTACTCTTTGAAAGTCATCACATGAATGCATTGTAATAAATGGTTCGGCTGCATTAAATATATTACACATCTGTCGTAGTTCTTTATTTTTTATTTATCTACAGAGATCGGGCTCAGTAATATTTTGTTTTGATATTATTGTTTTTTATTAACTACTAGACCGCTGGGTCATAGTAAGACCATCTTTTCTGTGTTGCTGTGGGTTTTTTCCATCGCTTTTGTGTTACAAATATCAAAACAATAACTAAATATATCCATCGTAAACTAAACCAGAAACAGCAGTATATTTTATTTTGTTAACACCAGAGTTGGGTTTAATAATATTACTCTTGTCGGTAACGGAGTAGTGTAACGCGCTACTTTTATAAATCAGTAATCACACTACAGTTACTAACATTGCCCCATTACATTGCATTTAGCTGACGCTTTTATCCAAAGCGACTTACAATAAGTACATTCGACCAGGAAGACACAACCTTGAGGAAAACAGAATCATATAAGAACATCAGGTTTCAAAGAGCCAATCGTTTCAAGTGCTACTCAACTGGCTAGGCCAGTCCTTTATTAGTATATAAGTGCTCTGTTAGCAGTTCTTTGTTAGTCATTCTATCGCTCGAAGTGGAGTCGAAAGAGATGAGTTTTCAGTCTGCGCCGGAAGGTGTGTAAGCTTTCTGCGGTCCTGATTTCAATGGGGAGCTCATTCCACCATTTTGGAGCCAGGATAGCAAACCCACGTGTTTTTGCTGATGGGAACTTGGGTCCCCCTCGCAGCGAGGGTGCAGCGAGTCGTTTGGTTGATGCAGAGCGTAGTGCACGTGCTGGGGTGTACGGTTAATGTAATGTAATGTAATGTAATGTAACATTGCCCCGACACGCGTTACTTAGTTACTTACTAAAATCAGTCATAATCAAACCTCAACAAACACCTGCAAAGAACACATGCTAAGGTGAAGCTAACGCACAGCTATTTGTTGTGTGTTTATATGACGTAGTCTGTTCTTCTTCTCTGTTTTCCGGTTGTTGCCTGTTTTGAATGACGAATACACACTACCGCCGCCTGCTGGTAAGAAGAGTTATTGCCACTCACGCATGCGCAGTTCGTACGTGCTCGGCTGAAGTCTTTGCGGTGTCTGGTTCCAGTGCAACACATGGCCAACATGCCAACGCAACAGCGTGAGCAGAGATAGACTGCGCAAAACACAGATAGCAGGAGACAGAGGACAGCCATGGTCAGATAGGAAAACATTCAGGAGCTATCTGGATCAGTCTTATGCGACAATGGAAACTGAACTAAAGAGAACATTTGAAACTTTAGCATGCGTGATCTGCCTGTAGGGAGGGGCGGGCCGGTGATTGGAGAGTGTGCTCCGTGGGTTACGCCGAGCGTCGAACAGCACTTGAAATGGGATGGAACACCGGCAGACTGTCCAAAACTGGATTTGAACAGGTCCACCGCGTCGTCCCCCTCCCCCACCCCGTCCCCAGAACTACACATGCTGGCTATTGTGTTTCGCAACATGTTCTCTATCTATGGCACGTCTTTACTGGGAGTTGTAGTTTTAAAAGACGTTTTCGTATTTCCCATAATAAGAAGTTGCCAGTATTAAACTGTGTACATCCCTGGAGGTTTAGGGGATAGGAAACACTCAAATTTAAAACATATAATTAATAAATGGGTGAAAATTGCTTGTGCCCATAATGGGCAGCATTAATATATATACCCACATGCCAGCTAAGGTCAGAAGAGCTTTATTTAACAGCTGGTCTTATGTCTGTGACCCCTCCTGTTGTTAATTGATAACATTACATTACATTAATTGATGAGCCTGAAACATGCACTTGTCAAAGTTCAGAGGCAAATTTTGCAAATATGGCAGAAGCCACCGATCAGCTTAAGATAAGATATACTTTATTGATCCCAAGTCGGAGACATTTGCGTTACATCAGCATGTGTAACAGTTGTAAATATGCAGTGGTGTTTATTTGTAAATCATTTAGAATAATCACACAAATTCTGTGTTTTATATTTAACAATTCTGTGTTCTTTATTTATTGATTGTTCAATACTTGACAAGGCCGGAGATGAAATATCTACATACATCTTATAAGAGTCATTTCATTTCAAACCTTTATTTAACCAGATTGGTCCCATTGAGATCATAGATCTCTTTTTCAAGGGAGACCTGCAGCATATAGGTTCCACATGAAACATAAAACAATAAAGGACATTATACATTATATTTACAGGATACATATTTATAGACATTTACAAGTGCCCATTGTATCGGCAAGCATTTCATTTACCCTAGCTTTAAAAACATGCAGAGGAATGAGATTGCTCAGTTTCAATTCTTGCTGAAGATTGTTCCAAGCAAGTGGAGCTGCGCACATACAAGCTGTCTTACCTGAGACAGTCCTTGCTCTTGGCACATCTAACAAGACCACATCATGTGACCTCAGACAATAGCTGCTTGCAACTCTCTGTGTTATCAGCGAGCAGATATAATACGGGAGTTTACCCAACAAAGCTTTATAGATAAAAGTGTACCAGTGACTGAGCCTCATAATACATAGTATAATACATATGTATAATATCAGTTAAAATAAGTGCTTCAACATAGTTAACATTGCTGGAGGTATGCACAATGATAGATGTCTTGTAATGCACTATTGAGGAACCTGCGACCCAAGTTTTTCATTCAATGCATAACTACACCGTTTGTGTATGATATGTCAATAAACCTTAGAAAATCTTGAAATCTTGAAAGGGATGTGCAAAATAGTCATTATATACTGTCTTTAATTAACTATTAGTAGAGAATAACGAGTAATGAATATACTTTATAGAGATCCTATTAATATCTAATAATAAAAATAATGAAATTCAATAACATGCTTTAACCACCAGGTGTCCCTTTATATCAGCTGTGAACCTTTATGGTGTAAATACAGCCTATCTACCAATTGGATCAAATATAAAAGTCAGCCGAATTACTATTGATACTGCAAGGAGACGTATTGTGTGAAAAGAAATGTAAGATGTTGTTTAATTACTGATATATTTATGATCCACGTCACCTTTTCAGTGTTGGCGGCAGTTCCTCATGTTTGTCTAGAAGTCTTCTCATCAGGGCTCTATAAATAGAGAACTACGGCAGATATGTAATATTTAATGCAGCCGAACCGTGTATTACAATGCCGTTATGTGATGACGTTCAAAGAGAAAAGCAAGCACACTCGAAATAAAGTATTATTATTTAAAAAAAAAAATGTGGTCTGTTTCCGGTATTTGTTAATGACGATGTGCTGTGAGATGTGAGACTGGAATTGCACAGGGGAAAATAACGTATCTTTAGATGCAGACTGTTAAACTAATATGTTTGCGCTGTGGACCAACACTATACATTGACGGGGAAGGGGGTAGCAATAAAGATAACACCATTAAACAGTTACACAACATAACAGAAATAATATCGATAGCAGCGTCCCTAGCAACCACCTTGGTAACAATGAAACCGTTCTATGGACGCAATTTCCTAAAATAATCTTCGTAATAACTAGCAAACTAAAGATCATGTACTGCACACATAATCTGAAATATGAACTCATATTTCTCGCACCAAATGACATCAAAATGCATTTTAATGGCCAAACTAACATTAAAATAGGCATTTTCCACCGAGAATAAAACGAAGTTCGGCTATGTTTTTTTTTTCTGCAAGGAGAAATTTGAAGATCACGTGACATAGACGCCAGCAGTACTCGAGTTGAGGGGGGATGGCATCCCCCCTGAAATAAAAATGGTCAAAATCATCACCCTTCTAAAACTGCCATTCCCCCTTTCCATCCCTTGTCATTTTATCAATGAACGTGGCACTGGTATTACTGCTATTTCAACATTAATTTTGCGCATTTTGAGTAAAATACTGTAGGCGAGGGAGCATGCACACACGCAATGACATTTTTACCAAGTCACTGACGCTATGCTATACGAGTGCCCTAGAGGGCGCCAGAGCGCCGTGATGCGTCTATTTGATCGATGCCAGAAGCGCAGGTAAAGGTCATCACAATGGCCAAGAGACCAGGAGGACAACGCGATCTGAGGGACTTCATATTTAAAAAATACTAAAAATAAAATTTCAGGTAAGTCAAGAGTCAGTAATCTTAGTCATCATTACTCATTACTTTACTCACCAAAGGTCGAATCTATGGACATAAGCAGCAATAACAACTTAGTTTGGAGTTTAGCTACGTTTTTCTCTCGTGTTAGCTATAGCTGGTAAGACTCAAAACTGTTGATGAAATGATACCACCAGCACCAGAAGAGCTGAACCCCCCCCCCCCCTTCATGGAGTGAACACTCTGGTCATCTCCACAGCTGAGTGTGAACGTGGGTTTAGTCAGATGAACATTTTAACCACAACTAGAACCTCCCCAGAGGTAAAAAGCATGTGTGTTGGCCCTCCACTGAACAAGTTCAGACCAGAGGTATATGTCAAGACTTGGCTTCAAAGCCATTGCTTAGCTAACAATCCAAAAGCAAGAGCCAGAAAAATTGAGACCAAAAAACATGATTATGAAAATCTTTGGAAACTTCTATGAGATGGGGGAGAGTGGAGTAGGCAGCCATTGACAACATTGTTCCTATTTTGTATTATCTGTATAATCTTTTAATATATTTTCATATATTGTAAACAATTTCAATTTGCACTTTGTTGCATGTTATACTAACATTGGGAATGTTAATATAAAATATTTGTATTTGAACTGCAATAAAATGATGACGGATCAATATTTTTCTAATTTTTGTCCTCAATTTTTTCATGAATTTAATTTACATAATGATTTAATGAATAACGATACAAATGTAACCCTTTAGATACCAGTAACTGCTTTTTTGAAAAAATACACTATAATTTAATATTCTAAAAACAATTTTGACATTATTAGTATAATCAGCTGATCCATCTGAATAATAAATGAGGGACTGTTAACCTACAAGATTTGTACCATAGATTTCCATTATAACCACATTTTTGTATCCCCTCCCCCGCTTTAAATTAAAGTGAAAAAAAGATTTTGCACTAATTGTCCTCTGCATTTGACCCTAAATGTTAGTGGTGCCATGGCAGCCCGGGGACCGACTCTAATTCTGAGGTACCTTAGTCAAGAGCAATGAAAGGAGTATCTGAACATCCATAACATGCATGTTGTTTTAGGAGTAATTATCTTTATGCTGGTTGGTCCCTGGTGACCCTAGATAACAACCACCTGTCCTTCACTGCAAACATAGCTGCTACAACCCGCTGCTGCAGATACACGCTTTACAACATCCGGAGGATAGGTCCCCAGCTGACCCAGAAAGCGACGCAGGTTCTGGTCCAGGCTCTCGTCATCTCACGCCTAGACTACTGCAACTCCCTCCTGGCTGGTCTACCTGCATGTGCCATCCGACCTCTGCAGCTCATCCAGAATGCAGCGGCTCGTCTGGTCTTCAACCTTCCTAAATTCTCCCACACCACACCGCTCCTTCGCTCCCCTCACTGGCTTCCGGTAACTGCTAGAATCCACTTCAAGACAATGGTACTTGCATACCATGCTGCGAATGGATCTGGCCCTTCCTATATCCAGGAAATGGTTAAACCGTACACCCCAGCACGTGCACTCCGCTCTGCATCAGCCAAACAGCTCGCTGCACCCTCACTGCGAGGGGGACCCAAGTTCCCATCAGCAAAAACACGTGGGTTTGCTATCCTGGCTCCAAAATGGTGGAATGAGCTCCCCATTGACATCAGGACAGCAGAAAGCTTACACACCTTCCGGCGCAGACTGAAAACTCATCTCTTTCGACTCCACTTCGAGCGATAGAATTACTAACAAAGCACTTATATACTAATAAAGGACTGGCTTATCTAAAGCCAGTTGAGTAGTACTTGAAATATTTTTGTTCTATGAAACCTGAAGTACTTATGCTTCTGTTTGTATTTTGTTGGTCGAATGCACTAAAAGCGTCAGCTAAATGCAATGTAATGTAATCCCCCCTGATTTTATTTTTACAACTTGAGTACTGGGGCCTCATTTATAAAGGGATTTACGCTCAAAAAATGGCGTACACCAGTTTCTACGCAATGTTTGCGATTTATAAAATACTAACTTGACGGGAAAACATGCCGTCCTCCACGCAAACTCTAACCCATGCGTACGCACTAAGCACAACAACGGGAGATACGAGAAACTGCAATACCGTTGGCAGAAGGAAGAATGGAGACAAATATGTGGAAATAATACCATAAATAAAATGTTACCTCTCATTTATCATATATGAAGAATTCATTCTCAAACATTGATTAAAGCCTGTTTGAGACTCCTCAGTGCACACAAAAACATAACTTGGAGAAATAAATAAATACGGATATGTTATTTAAAACCACCTCGAATATGTTGTGTTAATGTTATGAAATGTTTTCTCATAAATGATGCGGTTTTGCATTTCTATAGGTTGTACGAGCATGGTTTTATATACTACCATGTTTAATCTTGTTGTATGCCGTTTGCTAAGACTTGATAAGTCGCTCATAAAACACAGGAGGTATGGAAACTGAACACCATGTGTGGTAAATTGTACAGCTAATATAACACAACACATTAGTTGTATTTCCTCTAACTGGTGGATATAGAGTTGCTGCGGGGGGGTTGAGATGCACAGGCTGCAGTGGAGACGCTGCGCACAGCTGATCGACAGCTGGGACACAAACCACCAAATACGAAAACATAATTCAGATCCAGTCGATCCGACCTCCATGCTGCTACTCTGGTTGAAACGGCATCCACCAAACAATATGATTGATCTCGACCTCCCCAAAATAACCAAAATCTGACACGGTGTGAGATGTCTTTTTTAGCTGTTTTGTTGTCATTTCCTGCGATCTTCTTCATAAAGTCAGTCAGAATGAATGAATGGGCGTTTCTTTGACTATTTATAGGCAAATATGGGCGTTACGTGAAGCCCGCAAAAGCTGCACCGCATTTCGAGTCGATTGTGATTTATAAAGGGAAACCAGCGTAGGAAGTGCTGTACGCACTTTCCTCGCCGGAACGCAATGTTTGGTGAATCGGAACATTTCTGTACCTATTTTTTGGATTTCTACTACGTAAGCAACCTTCCCACGTGAATCCTATGCACGGCATTATAAATGAGGCCCCTGGACGCTAGCCATTGGAATGAATGGTGAAAAAAAACGGGGCTTGTCAAACAGAGCACATGGTGTAGTCCTAAACCAGGGGTGGGGAACCTCTGGCCCCCGGGCCGTATACGGCCCGCGAGACCATTTGGTATGGCCCTCGAGGTAATTTATATACACACGCAAAAAAGAAAAAAATTAAAGAAATCTAGACCGCAAAATAATTAAACAAGCGAGTACCTGTTTTTCCTGGCAACGGTCATGGTCCTTGAACACAACACGAGCCTAACGTGTCATCACGTGGTATATGTCTCGTCTGACAGGGGTGCAGTTCTGACGGAGAGCACCAGAACGCCACTCCGGGACTTCAAAAAAATTGCAGTGGCTGTGTCTTTAGTTGTAAGCCCAGTGGCGATCTGTTCATCTGTCATTCTGATCATACAGTCAATAACTTTGTTGTTATTAGCATCTGGTTAGCTAGCTATGCTAACGAATATAAGAAGCTTTTTCTCCAACCAGTGAGGTAAAGGCACATCTTTATATGATCATTATAGTTATCAAAAAACAAGAGAATAAAGTAAACAGGTATAAAATACTATATGACAGTAAAGTAAGTTGTTATTAATAAACCAGGGTTGCCAACTTTGGGTACCTGGCTGGAGTGAGATTTTGATATCGTGGGTTTAATTACACATATGCGCACTAAATTACTCCTATCGTGTCAGCAGCGGGACCTTAGCATATATATATAGGATATATATACAATATATACAAATACACAAAATTGGACACAGACTATAAAGGGCACAAAGTTTCATTCACTAATGAAAGTCAAACACATGTTTGTTTCCACTGTTTTATTGTGTGCCTGTCGCGATAAGCAATTAATTGACTTATCGTACGATAAATAAAAATGAACTCGATAAATGTACATTTACATGAGGATGTGACTAGCAGTTCGAAAGGATGTACTTCAATTATTATTATATATTATCATTATGTCAGGGGTCTAAAATGGTCATACAACGGTGCCGACAATATTATTGTTTATCGCAATAATTTCCTTGGAAATGTATCCAACAAAATTAATTATCGTGAGAGGCCTATACATGAAACACATACACAAACAAATTTACAGACTTACTCCAAACTGTCAAACATATTAATTAACACACTCTATTTTGGCCTAGTAGAACAATAAGCAGCAAACTTTTACTTTTTTAGCCAATCCTGCAATTTACCCACAGGTGAAAGAGTTGACGTGCTGAAAGCCCAACCCCTGTAGGGGGGTCTGGGGGGATTCTCCCCCAGGAGATTTTTTGAAATACTAACATAAAATACACATTCTGGTACTCTCTTGAGAAGAAAAATAAATACATCTATTACTACAGGACATATTTAAAGTAAACAAATGAATGCCATTTTAGTTTTGTGTTACTTTGTTCTGAGAGCTGAACCTGCTGCTCCTCACAGAGAGAAGAGGGAAGAAGCTGTGTTAATTACTTTACATTGTGGATAAGGGTTGATAGCCCCCATTGTTCTGTGTGTCAACATGAAAGACAGCCCACACACCTATCAATCATCAAACCGTGGGGTCTTATTTCATTACGTGTTGATTTCTATCAACACGTAATGTTGTATCGATGTATAGATGTACTACAGCAAAAGTATTCTCCGTCGGGACTTCCTGCAACAACACCACGCCGTTATCTTGATTCTGATTGGCCAGAAGACATTATCAAAGATGTTCTATTGAGAAGACGATCACTACCTGACAAAAGTTTTCAAAAACGTTTATAGTCTTCGGTATTCTTGTTTTTGGCGTGAGAATAGTTTGGGCAGAGTGAGAGCGTGAGATTGAGGGTGAAAGCGTGTGTCACACGCCAGATGCGTGAGAGTTGGCAACCCTGTAATAAACAACAATACAGTTTGAAAGGGGAGTAGTTTGTAAAATATCCATAAAGAAAAAATAAATCTGCTTACAGTTCTGTTTCAAATGGGTGTTGAGAGATGTTTCAATAGATCTCTTCATTTTGCTCTCAAAGTGCACCAGATTGATGCTTTTGACTTCAATATTTAAAAAAAAATCTTCCTGGACCGCCCAAGAGGAGGTTAGGTCCCCCCCACTTAAATCATGTCCACATGGATAGGAAACTAAATACATTTGCACACATCTTGTGTCCATATCTTTCTGTTTGGTGGTCATGCCACAACCGTGCACGTGAATGCATGCGCGAGTCATGGCAAGATATCTGGACTAAGAGGTTGCTTTTTCTTTGCACAGCATGAAAGAAAGGCCAAATGAATGGGCTGTGATTTTTAAGCTGAGGTCAATCATTTGTACGGCCCTCGGAGGATGTTGAAAAAAAATTGAAATGGCCCTTGAGAGGAAAAAGGTTCCCCACCCCTGTCCTAAACGATAGCTGGGGATTCTGGGTAGTGTAGGGTTCTGGGTTCTGCCATCCTTTACTCCGAAAAAATATTTGTTTCTCCAAATCGAAGGGGAAAAATACAAAAGCATTGCACACAATTTAAACCAATCAATGTTGTGTAATTAACAAGGATAATCTGGTGTTTTTTAGTCGATGAGTAGTGCAGATATCACTGTAAAATCAATCGACAGTAAGGGGAATACTTACTTCCGGGTGTACAATTCTCCGTTATCCAATGGGAATGGACGCTCACATTGCCTTTAAGGGCAGCCGACACAAACGAAATCCGTGCTTCCATGAGCATGAAATCCCGCCGCAGATGGGAATACATTGCAATCAGTTGAAAGCTATTTGCGTCCCTTTATGACGCTGAAGGAGCCTAGGAGCGTCACAACTGCACGCCACGGGACACTGACCAAACGTCGCTCCTGGACGATTATGGAGTGAGAGTTGTAGAAGTTGTCAATACTTCTTAATAAATTCATGAGTGTATGTTCAAGGAATACACAATGCATAGGCAAGTGGTGGCTTTATTTATGACCACAGCATGTACAGTGAACATGTACGTTGCATGCCGACTAACAACTGAATGCCTATTACCTTAACACGTCACCGTGTGGCGCACCAGCTACGGTGGCCTGCAAAGGACAAACTTAATCATATGAGAATGATCTACATCCCTTCTCTTTAGCTGATGTTTTTATCTGAAAGTAAATAACATTTAAGGCAGATGATATTGAACATTCCTTTAGCATTTGGTGACACAAACAATAAACCATTACTAAATACCTTACCAGGTAACAGGAAAAGGAAATGACTAAACATATCACTTTAACAAGATTGTCCAACAGTGTTACTGCACATATTTAGGGTTTGGTTTGCATGTGTGACCTGATCGTGTTATGTTTGGTGTGTCACTGTTGTTGCAAGGGAAATGTGATGTGTGTCGTGGTAGTGAAGGGGAACTGTTCTGTGTCAGCCTGCTGTTTCTCTCAGGTGTGTGTGGTGTGTGGGGTACACAGTCCATCATAGAGGGGTCAGTGTTGTGAGGGTCGAAATCTTGAGGCTGCTGTTGCTGGGGCGACGGCTCGGGAACAGGAATGATGTGACGACGATTCTGTCTGTATGAAGTCCCGTTGGCTTGGATTATGTAAGAGCGTGGTTTCTCGCTCACTTCCTTGACAACGCCAAGCCGATCATATCCTTTTGGGGTCTGCATCCTGATCAGTTGTCCCTCTGCCAGGGGTTTCAGAGGAGAACTTGAGATGTCATAGTGGCGCTTTAGGATGAGCCGCATGTTGAGGAGTTGTGTTCTGATTAGTTGTGCATGTTTTGGGTTTGGCTGTAACAGTTTGGTGCTCACAGGGATGGCTGCACGTGTTTGTCGCGACATCAGGCGTTCAGCAGGAGAGCCTAACGTCAGATTACGGGGAATGTTTCTGAGATTTACCAGGTTGAGGAAGACATCTGTGCCATCTCTGTGTGAACGTTCCATCAACTGTTTTGCACTGCGAACTGCTCTCTCTGCTAGTCCATTTGACTGTGGGTATTCAGGACTGCTGGTGATGTGAACAAAGTCCCACTGTTTTGCAAAGCAGAGTCCTGCACGGGTCTGATTTTCAAGACCCGCTCCCGCCCCGCACCCGCGACGTGCAATACCGAACCCGCCCCGCTACCCGCACATATTGCCAATTAGTTCCGCAACCCGACCCGACCCGTCGGCACAAGATCCGCGACCCGACCCGAACCCGCATATATATGAGCAGTGAAAACGTGCAATTATTAACACACGCAGTTGCATATTTGTCTCAAAAAGCGTGGGATGTTGGTTATTTTCTCCATCTAGGATGACATCAAAAGCCTCCCAGACGTTGGATTTCGCTCTTGAGGAAGTGTTATTGAAAATGCTGTATTCTCCGCTAGAGAGCTTCACCTCAGCCATTTCGAATGTGGCGCGCACAGCAGCAGATTGATGCGCTGCAGAGGTTATGATTATGCACGGTCCCGCGGGGGAGAGGTCTGAGGATTTAAACATTAAACTAAATTATCATTATTTCAATATATTTATTATGCAACACCGCGACCCGACCCGCATCATCTTTGTTTACCCAGAACCGAACCCGGAAAAAAGCGTTTGAAAAAATACCACCCGCGAATCACCTTTTTTGCGGGTCACCCGTTGGGTACCCGCGGGTACCCGACCCGATGCAGGACTCTGTTGCAAAGTCCTTGAAATGCTGACTGGTGTACTGTCCAGTATTATCAGAGATGAGTTGGTGTGGTGTGCCGAAAACAGAGAAATGTCTCTTCAATTTAGTTATCACAGTTGATGAGGTCACATCCCGGAGAAGGTCGATTTCAAACCAGCCAGAGTATGAGTCAACCAGCACCTGATACCGTTTTCCATGCCACTCGAAGATGTCTGTTGCCACTGTGGACCATGGGAGATCTGGCACAGGATGAAGCTGGAGGGGCTCCTTTTGCTGATGGGATCTGGTGCTGTTGCACACTGCACATGAAAGCAACTCCTCAGTGATGTCTCTAGACATTTCTGGCCAAAAGATGATGCTTCTTGCTCTGCGTTTGGTTGCTTCAATGCCGAGGTGTCCTCTGTGCACTATTTTGATGTACTCTCTGTGCAGGGACTGAGGAATGACAGTTTTGTGGCCTTTCATGACAATTCCCTCTTCTACTGTCATTTCATCTCTGTAGGGAAAGAAGAGACGGACAGCAGGTTGGAGCTGATTCTGTCGGATGGGCCATCCTCTATTAATGACTGCACTGAGGGCTTGCAGATCTTCTGGCAGCACATCACCCCCACCCTGATCCACCTCCACTGGCTCCCAGTCAAGCACCGTATCACCTATAAACTCCTTCTTCTGACTTTCTTTTTAAAGCTGCAGATTTTATTGCTCCACCTCTTACTTCTCTTTTTAACCTCTCCCTCAGCACAAACACAATTCCAAAAGTATGGAAGTCTGCTTATGTCTTGCCTTTACTGAAAGGAGGGGAGGCAACTATTTTAAATAACTATAGGCCAATCTCTAAATTGTCAGTTCTGGCTAAGGTGCTCGAACGCTTAGTGAGTGAACAAGTAAAGGAGTTTTTATGTATAAATGATATCCTGTCTAAACATCAGTCAGGATTCAGAAAGAAACACAGCACCATCACTGCGACAATGAAAGTGGTGAATGATATTACTACTATTTTAGATAATAAGCAGAGTTGTGCAGCTCTGTTTATTGACCTTTCCAAAGCATTTGACACCATTGATCATCGCATTTTAAAGCAGAGGCTACTCAGTATTGGCATATCCAGCAATGCAGTGGGGTGGTTTGTGAACTACCTCTCTGAAAGGTCCCAATGTGTTCATTTTGATGGACTGTCTTCTGAATGGTTAAACATTTCCAATGGTGTACCACAAGGTTCTGTTTTAGGACCACTTGTATTCTCCATATATATTAACAGTGTAGGTGATAATGTGGATGAAGCTACTTTACATTTTTATGCGGATGATACTGTGATGTACTGTGCAGGTTCCTCCATTCAGGAGGCTGGTGTTAAATTACAGGCTGTCTTTAACACTATTCAGACTCAGCTCTCTGAATTAAAGCTTCTTTTAAATGTGGATAAAACCAAGGTAATGCTCTTTTCAAAAGCTAAAAAGACACCAGAGCCTGTTTTAGATATTGTAACTACGCAAGGAACAAAACTTGAAGTTGTTGCCTGTTACAAATACCTTGGTATCTGGCTTGATGATTGTCTCTCTTTTAAACTTCATGTCAATAACCTGCTTAAAAAACTGAGGGTTAGGCTAGGGTTCTTTTTCAGAAACAAGTCCTGTTTCTCGCTTTAGGCCAGGAAAAGGCTAGTCACTGTGACCTTTTTACCTGTGCTGGACTATGGGGATTTGTTGTATATGAATGCACCTGCCAATTACCTGAGCAAATTGGATGCTGCGTATCACAGTGCTCTGAGATTTGTCACAAATTGTAAAGCGCTTACACATCACTGTACACTGTATACCAAGGCAGGTTTACCATCACTCTCTGTACGGAGGCTCAGTCATTGGTACACGTTTATCTATAAAGCTTTGTTGGGTAAACTCCCGTATTATATCTGCTCTCTGATAACACAGAGAGTTGCAAGCAGCTATTGTCTAAGGTCATATGATGTAGTCTTGTTAGATGTGCCAAGAGCAAGGACTGTCTTAGGTAAGACAGCTTTTATGTGCGCAGCTCCACTCGCTTGGAACAATCTTCAGCAAGAATTGAAACTGAGCAATCTTATTCCTCTGCATGTTTTTAAAGCTAGGCTAAATGAAATGCTTGCTGATACAATGGGCACTTGTAAATGTCTATAACTCTGTATCCTGTAAATATAATGTATAATGTCCTTTATTGTTTTATGTTTCATGTGGAACCTATATATATGCTGCAGGTCTCCCTTGAAAAAGAGATCTATGATCTCAATGGGACCAATCTGGTTAAATAAAGGTTTGAAATGAAATGAAAAAACTTACAAATCTCTCCATGCCCTCGCCCCCCAATACCTGTCTGACCTTCTCCGCTACCACACTCCATCCCGGAAGCTAAGATCATCTGGACAGGATCTCCTCTCCACCCCCCGCACCAGGTTGCGGACTTTTGGTGACAGAGCCTTCAGTGTGGCATCCCCCACCCTCTGGAACTCTCTCCCCCCCCGAAATCCGCATCGCCCCAACCCTGGACATTTTCAAAAAAGCCCTCAAAACGCACCTTTTTACCAAGGCTCTCCCCACTGTATAATTAGTTTAATAGGTTTATTTTCCCGCTACTTCCCCCCCCACCCCCTTAACCTGTCTGCCTTTTTTCCCCTACTCCCCCCCCTACCCGATTTGTAAAGCGACCTTGGGTTTCCTGAAAGGCGCTATAAAAATATTATATATTATTATTATTCGTCCTCTGTTGTGTGCTTTCTGAGTTCTTCCAGGCGGGCTGTGGAGATGTAGCTCACAGACATAACTTCATAAGCATCATTTTCAGCAGGGCTTTGAGATGTTTGTGCGGTTGGGGCATGTGAAAGAGTGTCTGCTACATAATACTTGCCCTTTTTGTACACGAAACTGATGTCGTAGCTCTGCAGCCGGAGCAACATTCTCTGCAGACGGGCAGGGGCTGTGTGGATGGGCTTCTTTAAGATAGTCACTAAAGGTTGGTGGTCAGTCTCCACCACTACAGGCTTTCCATACACATAGTCTTTGAATTTTGTACAGGCAAACACGACAGCTAGCAGTTCTTTTTCAATTTGTGCATACCTCGTCTCTGTCAGTGAGGGTGTGTGATGCAAACGCTACTGGCCTGCCATCTTGCATGCACGCTGCTCCAAGTCCGTAGCATGACGCATCACAGGTGAGCGTGACTGGTCTTTTGACATCATAGTATGACAGAACAGGTGGACTTGATAAGCATGATCTAAGAAGGTCAAATGCATCCTGATGCTGCTGGAACCAACACTATGCAGTGTCCTTGTGGATGAGTTTTCTCAGTGGTGCTGCGATGTTGCTGAAGTTCGGGATGAACTTACCGAGGTAGTTAACCATACCGAGGAAACGCTGTAGTGAGACAACGTCTGTGGGGACTGGCATGTTAGTGATTGCATCTGTCTTAGAAGGGTCTGCCTTTAGGCCTTCACTTGTGAAAATGTGACCTACATATCCTACATGATCCAGGCGAAACTTGCACTTGGCTGGATTCAGCTTCAGGTTGACTTCTCTCACTCGTTCCAGCACCTTCTTGAGGTTGGCATCATGCTCAGCAACTCCGTGGCCACCAATGATGATGTCGTCAACGATGACAGATCATGGGTAACCTGCAAACAGCTGTTCCATCGAGCGTTGAAATACCTCACTAGCAGAGCCAATGCCGAAGGGCATCCGTAGGAATCTGTACCGCCCAAATGGAGTACTGAAGGTTGTCAACATGGAGGATTTCTTGTCGAGACGTATCTGCCAGAAAGAGCTTTGAGCATCTAGCACAGAAAACACTTTTGCTCCGTCTTCTGACACATGTAGAAGTTGTCAATACTTCTTAATACATGCATGTGTGTATGTACAAGGAATACACAATGCATAGGCAAGTGGTGGCTTTATTTATGATCACAGCATGTACAGTGAACATGTACGTTGCATGCCGACTAACAACTGAATGCCTATTACCTTAACACGTCACCGTATGGCGCACCAGCTACGGTGGCCTGCAAAGGACAAACTTAATCATATGAGAATGATCTACAAGAGTGTTGGCCTGCAGGTGCTAATCTCAGGACACCACCACTCTCAGTACATTGCCACTTTCCGAACAGGAAATGCATGCAAATACAAGCCTTTATATTATTAAGGTACAGCGCCACTTTCCGAACCATTAATGAATGCTTGTGTACAAAACGGCAGGCAAAACCGTTTTAAATGTGTTTCCTGTATGGCGAATACAGCTGCTTTATTTATGTCTGTATGAAGTTGTTGTGAGTGTGGAGGGAGCAGCTACGAAGCCAGTGCTAGACAGTGAACTGTCAACGGGGGGAGCCCCGCCGGTCATTATCGGCCGATATTCACTCTTAATAGTTTGATCTGTGCTCTCTATAAAGGCCGATCAGGAGAGCTGGATATGATCGATATGGACACAAACGCAAGTGAAGTATAACCGGACACGAGAGAGAGATCAGATCAGCTGCTGAGTCTGACGGAGACACGCAGCTCTGCATAATCACCTGATGCTGCGCCCTCTGTTAAGCGAGCTGACCGGACAGCGCAAAATGCATATATGAAGTGTCAAGAACGCAAGACATCATACCCTTGTGGGGGCGCGCTCATGTGATTGGCTTAGAATGAAGGAGACATCTGATTGGCTATAGATAGAAACAATTATGGCGCTGAGGTGACCGTCAGGGGAGTCTCAAAAAACCCACACGCGAATGCACAGCAATCCGTGCACAGAAAGCGGTTTGTGTTTGCAGGTTCAGAGGTTTTACACAGAAAACAAATATGTGAGGATCAAAAATACATATGTAAAACTTTTTTCTGTATTTGGATTTTATTTAAAAATCAGGCTTCTACTGCAAAAACTCAGCTTAAGAAAAAAATTGTATGAGTAATAATTATTCTTGTTGTAAACACATCGTAACTCACAGGTCTCTCCATACAGACTATGTTCTAGTCCAACTAGTCCTTCCTCTTATGTTTCATATGTATCTCTCTCTTTTCCCCTTATCTAGCCAGCACTAAAATGCCTCTGGCAAGAGACAATAGAGATTGTGATGGGTGGTCGAAATTGCTGCATTGGCTGACCCAGCTTCCGTCTAATTTTCAATTAATTTAAATAAGCGGCGCCGCTGCACCCCAGCCAAAAAACACACTGCTTATGTTTACGGTCGCTTCAGAGTGTTGTGCCTTTGGGTGGCATCCCTCTGCCTCTCACAGGACTCCGAGTGCTGACTGACCCAAATACATTGTTTTGAGTATGGTGGCACATTTTCACTCAGAAAGTGATTCATGCATCAAATTATCGCCAAATGAAATGGTTTGCGGATGGGGCTACAGGAGGAGCCAGCGAGCGCATTTTATTCTCAAGCCAAAAAGCACATGAAAGAGAAATAGTTTACAGTGTTTTGCATGATAATATTGTTTATTGTTACATTTAACTTCATTGTACTTCGATATTGATCAAATGCTACCTAACACCCCCCTTAAATGAATTGTTGTTGATACAATAATCATCCCACTTGTTGCACATGGGTTCATCATCAAAAAGGGAACCCTGGCTAAGGTTAAAATAGCATACTAATTCTATACAAATAAAGTTTATTATTAAATACGATATGAAATTGATTATGTAATTCAATGTTCAGACTGCATACAATTTAATTATAAGATAAGCACACATTTTTTAGCACAAGTTAAACGTATTATTCTACAAAATGCACACCGTTAAGTTGATCGTTGGTTAAAATAATAACAAAAGGTGCCAGAGCTCACGTAATGAACTGGAGATAACATATTTAACACTAATCGCGCATTTCCACTGCAGGGACTCACACGGCTTAGTACGGTGTAGTTAGGCCTTGGTAGGTCAGGCTCACTTTATGCTGCGTTTCCATTACAGTTTAGGAACCAACTGGGGTAGTAACTACGCAGTGTAGGCGGAGCCGTGACGTCATCTTCAATGCGAAACACAAAACCAACATCAGCCGTTAGCTGTTAGCACTCAGAGCTCACAGCTCTTCATATCTGTTCAGAAACTAGACAACAGTTAAACAAGTACAAATCAATTACAATCAAATCACGGTAAAATATGTTCATTTTGTTGTAGTTGTAGCCCCCTTACCAGCGATTCTCTCACTAGTTTAGCATATTCAGCCCGGTTGTTGGCCCGGAAAGAACCTGGATTTTGGAAAGCCAGAAAAACTGTGAAACAGTACCCGTTAGCCGGAACTACCCCTAGTGGAAACGCAACAAAAAAACGGTCCGGGTTTGGCACGGCACGCTTAAACCGTGCTACGCGCCATAAAACTCCATACTGCAGGGTGTTGCAAGGAAAAAGTGGGCTTTTTGCTTGGTTTTACTTTAGTATAAACAGGTTGCTGGTGATCAGGGCCGCCCCTGGCCAACTTGGGGCCCCAAGCAACATAAATAAACTACTTCTACTAATAATAATAATAATCATAATCAATTCAATAATATAAATACTATATTATTTTATATATTTCAAAACATGCTTATGACATGCTCAAAAACTGATATTTCTTAAATCTGTATTCAAATGTAGTTCCCTCTGTCAGCAATGTATCAACAACTACACACACATTTCTATCAGTATTTCTCTGTGTTGTGGTTGACATGATGATGACTGTTAGGAGTTAAGGGGAGAGGCTGAGCATCACCATGAAATGTGCAAATTGACATAAAAATGAATAAAAGGGGGAAAAATGCTCCATGTTTTTTAGGCTGTAAACTTTAACTGTTATGTAAGCCAAGTAGACATACAGTGTATCACTCTTCCTCCTGTACATTAGCAGATAAAAGGCATAACATACTTGAATGAATGGTAAATAAAGAATGCTGGAAATAACTGCATCTCCATTAGCCTATATGCTATGCAGAGACTGCCTTCTTCATGTCGTGAATTGCAGCTGATGTTTTAATATGGAAATTGGCAATTTGACTTATACAACATTCGCAAGTTGTACATTTGACTCATACAATAACCCACCTTCGAGTGATGCTCTAGTTTCTTCATGTTTTGTTTTTTTTCCCTTTTGCTTGCGCCGGACTAAAACTGTCTTTTCACCGACATCTCTTCACCTGCATAGTGGCCGTATCAAAGCCGTGATTGGTCAGATGTCGATTCATTGCAACGGTGTCGGGTTACAGACGTGCTCCCCTTGTCACCTCTCACTCTCGCGGGGGGTGCGCGGAGAACTGCTCAAAGCAGCTGAGGCCCTCTGGGCGAGGCCCCCTGCGCAAGGCGGGGCCCCATGCAGCCTGCGTGATTGGCCTGTAGGGAGGGGCGGCCCTGCTGGTGATGGCATACTTAAAGAGCCTGTGACAGCATCCCAACAACTGAGTGCAATGAAATATTGGGCTACTAGTCATCTTGAACCGTCAGTTTAAAAAAGAAGGTGCGATACCGTTCCGATAAATATAAATCATTTCTAACATCGCGGGGAAATTCCTTCGACTCATTTTGAAGTTTTGGGGGAAGCCGGAAGTGACGTCAATGCGGGAACGCTTCACTGTGCGGCGAGAGAGCCAAACACGGACAAAGTGTGTTGTCATGCGTAGAAATGGTGAATTACTGAGTTTAGGCACGTTAATAAAGTTGTAATGAAGTTGACTACAGTATATTCATATTTGTCAGTGCTTTCATGTCAATTCGGCGAACATAAACATAAATGATCGTGGTGAAGATGATGATTAAATTAGGATTACAAATCGGTAGTGAGAGCTGCTGAATTTCCTCCCGTAGGATGTGATATAAAAACAAATCGATTATTTTTGTAGTTGTAAACTCAAGTGGATGAAACTAAATGTATTAGTGCTTTCATGTCAATTCAGCGAACATATGATACATTAAATGATCGTGAGGATGATGATTAAAAATCGTTTGTTTGAGCCGGTCTGCATTTCCTGATGAGAAAACAAACCGATGCTTTTTGTAGTTGTAGTACACCAACATGGATTAAACGTGTGGTTTTTTTATCACAATGTTGGGGACATTAATGGATAAAATGCACAGATTATTATTATTATTCCCACTCCGATCGGGACACTAGGTCCACCGTTTCCCCGCAGCGAGGCTCCCCCGTTGACAGTTTATGTGGGCTGGGTGCAGTGGCGGACTGGCCATCGGGACGAATCCCGATGGGCCGGTACCGAAGTGGGCCGGTCGGATAAGTCACTAGCACATCCCCCATAGGCGGCGCGTGAGGCTCAGGTTTGGGAAGGCTAAATCACTTTTTTTACCTGACGCTGCCCGCCTCTGGCGTCTATAGAAAAGAGATCAACTCAGTGTGCGGGGTTTAAATCTCTCAAGTCATATTACAGGATAAAGGAAATACAGTTTAAACTGCCGTATGCAGAGAAGACGCCGACGTGTCGCACTTATCATTCATATTACATCATCAATCAGATCATCGATCATATATTCATAATAGGCTATATCATATATTTCCTTATCTGAGTCAGCTTCTCCAGCCATATCTGGCCGTGCAACACTCACAGTGTCACAGACTGTATGCAGAAGTATTATTTTAAGCAACACATTATGTTGACGAAACACTCGAGTCAAATGTAATTAAAGTCAGATCCACTCGTGTCTTAGATGGGGCAGTGATATCATAAAACTATACGCTTTCAAACACTCGGTAGGCCTAGTTATTTTTGAACAAGTTGTTCTGTATTCACCTTGCAGGTGCAACTCTGTGGCTTGTATTCTGGATTATATGTTTAAGTCATGGATGTTTAAAGTTCATATTTGTCTAATATGTACTATTCATTAATGAAGTATGATGCTGCGCTGTCAGTACACTTGTCCCTGTTTGTGATTGGTCAAATGTAGCTAACCTGAACGTGCTCTCAGCTGGTGAGAGAAACCCTGGCTTGATTTACCGAGTTGATAACCAGCGTCGTAGGACCGCTTAGCGAGATCTCGTTTGTTAGTTTGTTGTTGTTAGTTTGTTTGTTACTCAAACATATCCAGGGTATGTTGAACTGGCTTCGTAGTACAGGGCACAGGTGCATAGCAGCGCTCATGTCAAAGACACAGACATTATACATTATATTTGTATTTTACCAGGATGCAGTGACACAAATATTTGGGAAGCCTTCCCTAGCCTACAGCACCCGCCGCCCCTGACATCCCCCACTCCCCCCGTTGACAATTTACTAGCGGTACCGAAGTGGGCCGGTCGAGAGTCCCGGGATGATTTTTAGTCCCATTCCACCACTGGCTACATGACCATATGATCGCCCATATTGACGCACATAATTCCTAAACTTCTAACATATACAACATAAACCGATCCTTCAGCCTCATATGAGCTCTCAGACACGTTCAAAATTAAACTGTCATCGCTGTCTGAGCTTGCTGCTGTGTGCGCCGTCGTGCGTTTACATCTGACTGTATATATATAAAGGTTTACATGCAGATGCTGGGATCCTGGACGGTGCAGCTGGAGCGCTGTGCCCGCAATGACGTCACACATCATTTGGCGGGACTTGAAGAATCCCCGAGAAGATCCAGAAAATGGTCAACATTGAAGGGCAGATTAATGGTTATCAAAGTACAAATATCCAAAATCAGTTCAGTAACGGTTTTCAAGGGGACAATATTTACTCAAATTGATGGGTTTGGATGATGGGGGAAACTCGTGTCACAGGCTCTTTAAGGATTAATGGAGTAGGTATTATGCAGTAGTCTACATACTGATCGAGTATATGCTATGCAGTATATTGGTATGCAATCTTGAAAACCACCCTCTCTTGTATCTTGGTCCCAGCAGGTGTGGTGGATTGATCTTAGCTTCAGAGACAATGCAGGTTTGCTAATAAGTCTGCTGGTTCTAAAGCTTCAGATTTATTTCAGGTTAAAGCACAATGCTTGGGGCTGTTGTAAGACAAAGAAGAATTTGGGTGGTGTACCTTTTCTTACTACTTTAAGTGGAAATGGGTCGTGTAGAAAAAGCTATCGTTTGTTCCTATAGTGCAGTACAAGAACAAAACCATTCCTTAATATTTATTTCTTATCCAAAAGGCTTCATGTATCATCAACTTGTGAGGATGACGACAATGTACTACATCATTGTTCTGGTCTCCCATTTTTCCTCACACCCCAAGTCCGTAAAAATTGGACTGAAACCCCATTTTACAGTGACAACCCATTTGTCCGTCAAACAAATGTCAATTTTTAAGAAGGTTTAAGGATCTGAATATACAATCTCTTTTAAAAGCAGATGGCTAACTATTATGCACAAATACAGTGATGACATGACCCGCCCTACATGCTTCTGTTTTCCCCTGATATTCGTACCTTCGTCTAACTAACCTTGCTCCTCATGCCTAACCTTATGTTTTACCAACCTAACCAACGAAAGCAATGTAGGGCTTTGGGGAGAAGAAAAGTCATTCTGTATTATAACAATTGTCCATCTACAGACTGTCGACAAAACAGTTTTTATCTAATGGGATTGGTGTTTCCACGTAATTGGTCGTTAGAACTCCCTCCTGACGTTTAGCCTGGGACATGCAGCTTTAGCCTTTACCATGATATAATGCGTGTAGCCATCAAAACTCTTTTATAGGGTTCTTATATTAAAAAAACTAGAGACAGTGTTCTAAACTAACTGATAAAGCAAAAATGTTGATTTAATCAGATAACCAGCATGAGTTTATGAAGTGTGGGAACAGTTCTCATTTCAGCTGTTCAGTGTCTGAAAATGAAGTGTGAAAATGTAAAAAATCTCTGACAATGTTATCAATGTGAACAATATGTACCATATCAAAAAAGGGCTTCACATTTGTAGCATCACGGACATGGACGGCTCAGTAAAGACCGTTGGGTTAGTATGGTTCAATTCGAGTCACATTTATACAATTCATTTTCCTACATGAGCTACACAATTCACAGCTAAATCTTTTTATAATCTTGTAGTTGTTCCTAATGAAAGATTCAACTCAATCAAACTTGCTAACCTTGATGGCCTGCAGATGTCTGTATCTCCAGTCAGTCAGAGTTGATTTACGACCTTGGTAATGTTGCTCATCTACATCAGCTAATTACTACACTACATGGATTTTAGAATAAATGTAAAGTGGTAAAAGCTACAATGATTATAAAACAAACCCATCCTCGGCAAACTGAGTGATTAATGGCCACTGTCAGTCATGGCGCAATATTAGTGCAGCCATTTACCAGGAGCTCTGGAGAGAGGATGGCACATTCTGCTAACGTGTTTCGCCCTCAGATAAGGTGAGTTATTGTCAAGAAGTTATAAAAGAAACACTCCATTCAACCAGTATTGTGCCACATGCTAGTTTACAAAGTTTATCCCATCAAGTTTAACCTCTCGGTTCTCTCAGCAAACAAAAAATCAAATACATGCACAAGCACACACACACATCCCCGCCTCATTAAGCTAACTAAGCAGTCGTCCCAAGGAAGAACGGTGAGCTGGGTCCGCTAAGTTTCTGCCATTTATAAACTACTTTCCCAAATTAGCTGCTTCCCCTGTGAGGAGAGTCAGAAAACTTGCCACTGAAAATGAAAATTAGCTCAGTGCTCTGAAAAGGAAGAAATTCGTTACTTAAATGTTCTGTGTTAAACATGTGAAGCTAAATTGTTAAGATAATAGCCACTAGTTACTAAAAAGTGATGCACACAGTTGGGACCAGATGGCTTGTTGGCGTTTGGGGAATATAAAGTTGGCTGTCACTCTAGCAGAGTTACGGCCCGTCTACACTACAGGCATCGAAAAATGCTTTCAACGCTTCGCCCATTCATTTGAATGAAACTTCGCCGAACTGCATTGTGGGGAGCATGGCATGGCTTTGCAAGCATCACGAGCATCTATCGGCATCAAAAGTTGAACAAAAGTTGAACAATGTTCAACTTTTGAGGCTCGATGCTTGGCATCAGCCAATCAAATCCTGCGTATGCAAATCTGCCAGAACAAGCGCTAGCCAATCAAACCGCGTGTATGCTGGGAGAGACTACGCAGGTAATTTCCTCATATTCAAAAAAATGGAGTGGTAGTGAATCACCTGGTGCTGTATGATCAGTATCTGTTCATCTACCGCAGGGGTGGGGAACCTCCGGCCTCCGGGCCGTATACGGCCCGCGAGACAATTTGGTACGGCCCTCGAGGTAATTTATAAACACACGCAAAAAATAAAAAAATGAAAGAAATCTAGACCGCAAAAAAATTAAACAAGCGAGTGCCTGTTTTTCCTGAAAGAGTCACAGTCATTAATATTGACTGAGAACCTCCACAGTTCTATTTTCAGTTGGTCAGGGTCCTTGAACACAACACGAGCCTAACGTGTCATCACGTGGTATATGTCTCGACTGACAGGGTGCAGTTCTGACGGAGAGCACCAGAACGCCACTCCAGCACTTCAGAAATTGCAGTACCGATAAGTCCATACACATGCCGCAGTTTCTGCGTGTCTGTGTCTTTAGTTGAAAGCCCAGTGGCGATCTGCTCATCTGTCATACTGATCAGACAGTCAATAACTGTGTTGTTATCATTAGCATCTGGTTAGCTAGCTATGCTAACGAATATAAGCTTTTTCTACAACCAGTGAGGTAAAGGCACATCTTTATATGATCATTATAGTTATAAAAAAAATAAGAGAATAAAGTAAACAGGTATAAAATACTATATGACAGTTATTAATAAAGAAGAATACAGTTTGAAAGGGGAGTGATTTGTCAAATATCCATAAATTAAAAGAAAATCTGCTTACAGTTGTGTTTGGGTGTTGAGAGATGTGTCCATAGATCTCCTAATGTTGCTCTCAAAGTGCACCAGATTGATGCTTTTAACTTCAACATTTAAAAAAAAAAATCTTCCCAGGGGAGCATGCCCCCCAGACCCCCCTAGAGGAGGTTAGGTCCCCCCCCACTTAAATCATGTTCACATGGATAGGAAACTAAATACATTTGCACACATCTTGTGTCCATATCTTTCTGTTTTGGTGGTCACGCCACACCGTGCACATGCATGCATACGCGACTAACACGAGTCATGGTGAGATATCTGGATTAAGAGGTTGCTTTTTCTTTGCACAGAATGAAATGAATGGGCTGTGATTTTAGTTTTTTTAAGCAGAGGTCAATAACTTGTACGGCCCTCTGAGGATATTGTAAAAATTGAAATGGCCCTTGAGAGGAAAAAGGTTCCCCACCCCTGATCTACCGGGATACAAACCGGAGGAGCTAGGCATGGAGGGAGGTGGCAGAGACAGTGGATGAAACTGGTAGGTTTTCGCCTGTTTGGGGATTTTATATCCAGTTTACTTCGTTTTAACATTGCTATTGCTTTTTATGCCGGGGGCGGGCGGGAGATTCATGATTGGTTGTTGGTCGCCTTGGGCGCGAGAAATCGCCAAGCCTCAGACACGCCCAGCTTCAAGATTTTTTGATGCCTGTAGTGTAGACGGGCCGTTAGTCCGTTCATAATTGTTAGTATTTTGTCAATTTATTCGAAATGACTAAGTTAGCGATAAAGTAAGTAAGTAAGTAAGCTAGCTAGCTAACAGAAGATCTGCAATAATATCAGAAGGAATCATGGGATGATATTGTTAAAATAAGCCAATAAAACATATATTTTAGTTTAGTTTCAAGTGACACCATAATTTATAATCCTAGAATGTCAACAAGCGCTCCGTTTCCAGGTGTGTGCATCACTTTACATTTGCACCCTATTTTAAACTGCAGCGCGTATCTCCTAATGGAAATATTTTGAGCCGTTATAACATGTTCCCCTCAAAATGTGTGTATTTAATGGAAGTGAACTCAGAGCTCTTGCATAAAAAATAACAGTTACCCAACATGAATGCATGAAAGAAAACAACTCGTAGTGCTGCATGGTAAATGACCTTGACAAAGAGGCAATGCACAGAGGTTTTTTTATCTTCTCTTTTAGTTATGATTGTGGACAGTTTAATTAATGCCATGTGTTTCTGTGTACACAGGCAACCTCGAGGGAGCATGCAAATATTATTTATGGGTAAATTGCCCCATCACAGTTGCTCTGTATTCAATTAATCAGAGTGAGGAAACCACAGAGAGGCTTGCACAAACAGAAAATTCATCAATGATTTCAAGTCTAATAAGGCAGTAGACAAATCACTGGCCTGTACACCACCAGTGGCGTACAGGACAATATGTTGTTTTTATGATAAAGTGGTACATTTTTTTTTCTCAGCTCCATTTAAAAAAAAAAAAAAAAAGAACATCCATGGAAACATTTAGAAAATAGACCTGTAACCTCAACCATTTTCTTGAAAGAGTCACAGTCATTAATATTGACTGAGAACCTCCACAGTTCTATTTTCTGTTTCTTACGATCTATTGAGATTCAGTCACTTAACTTCATTCGAAATGTGTTCCATGTTTGAGTGGAGAGTATACGGGTTAACCAAAAGCCTTTTAGGAAAATGTGCTTCCAATAAGCTCATCAAAAGAACTTATCCTAGACAGAAGCAAAGTCCATGGCCACTATCGTCTCAGCATTTACTGTAAATAAAGACAATTTCCACATGGAGAAGGGTAAAGATCCTCAGTTTAGAAGCACCAACAATTTCTCATTATACTAGAGGTTAACGTTGTGTCCAAGGGGACAACATGGCGTTCAAAGCATGTATGTGCTGAAGGTTGTACACACCTAACAGTTTCTCTATCAAGTGCAGAGATTTCTGGCTTTTGAAAGCCTCCTTTCTCGTCTGTTTTCGACCCAAATCTCACGTCCTTCGGGATTTTCAAACCCCCCTCACCCCGCCTACTTGCATTCTAGCTGCACAGCGTTGGATCGTGCTGCTGTGAGTCAGTGAATAGCACTTCACAGTTTGAAGACGAAATCAGAAAGCATAATTATAACAATATTATTTTTGCATTGTGACATATCAGCTCTCTACCTTAGAATTCTTTGTGGATCTCCTCCCTAATGAGCTCACTTGATTTTGCTTTAATGGTGAGGATGTGAGTGATTATTGTGTCACTTATAGGCCACCATACACTTTGTCATTATTAGGGATGGATAAAAATTGCTCCTGCTGCTGTCTGTACTAAAAGCTTAAGCACTGCTCCTATAAAACACAAGTCCCGGGAAGGTATTTATGATTTAAATAAAAATAGCTGATACAAAGTTAAGGGAATAAACTCACTCAGTGAACCTGATAAATCTCTAATGCCTTATTCATTAATGTGGTCAAGAGGATCAGGAGGATGTCTTTTTCTTTGTCCAGGGTTCATCGAAGGGAAATATTATCATTCAATTCATCTTGCATTCCCATCTGCGTTTCAGACCAAAATATATTATGAGCCATGAATCAGGATGCCCCCACCTGTTCTCTCTCTGGGGGAGGCTCTTCTAAAAACAAATCAGTGGTCTTCGCAGATTTGCTTGCCATTTTGAAGGTAGCATTTGAACATAATAAAGAACCCCCTTGTAGTAATAAACAACATCATCTTACAGCTGTAAATGTTAAATGTTTCTGCAGATGTTGTCCTGCTGTGAGTCGAGTGGGTTTGCTAAGCCATAAGGTTTTTCCAATTCATATCTAAGGCCCCGGCCACACGAGGACGAAAACGGCTAAACGCATACGATTAAAGCAAACGCAAACGCAAAAAAGCTTCCGTCCACACGCAATATTCACCGGATAGTGTCTGTCCACACGAGACAGCTCTGTTTAGCTCCAACCGCTGGAGAAGCTGCAGTACCAACCCAGTCTCACGGCATTTCGTGTTCACCAACACGATTTTTAATCTATTGATTCGTGTTCACCAACACGATTTGCCCCTTTTTTTCGTGTTGCACAGCACAATTTAAAAAGCAATGTATTTCTACTGGTAATGTGTTTCGTGCCTGCAGGCTGCAGCACGTCTTTTTCTCCGGTCGGGTCGTGGAAGACCGGAAGCTGTGTGGTTCATAAAAACATGTTCTTACTCAATATCAAGCCACAGTTATTGCTTTTATTTTAAATCGTATAATTTCGGACTTTTGTTGTCGTCTGTGAGGAAAATAAATGGGGCTCAGAGCCTCAGGATACTGAAATCTGTATTTTTTAAATCTTTTTTTCCTTCTAATTTGTTATTCTTTTCAAAATAACACACTGTTATTTACTCACCAATAACACACAATTATCCTTGCTTTTATTTATTGGTTTAATTCCATAATCTCTGGCTTTTTTGGCGTCCGTCAGGAACTGAATTTCAAAATAAATATAACCGGAAACAGACGTAGGCATTTCGAGCGATTACCCAAGATCCTCAGCTATGGGTTTAAGCTCGCTGATTGGATGTGTTAGCCGCAATGCATGCTGGATTATATGAAATCCGGAAAACATTTTAAAAGTATAAAATAATACTTAATTCCGAGTGTTCTTGCTTTTCTCTTTGAAAGTCATCACATAACGGCATTGTAATACATGGTTCGGCTGCATTACATATTACAGATATGCCGTAGTTCTTTATTTAGAGAGCCCTGATGAGAAGACCTTTGGAAAAACTGGAAGAAATGGTGCCGAAACTGAATACTTGACGTGGATCATAAATATATCAACAATTAAACAACATCTTCAATTTCTCTTCACACAATACGTCTCCTTGCAGTATCAACACTAATTCGGCTGACTTTTACATTTGATCTAATTCATAGATAGGTTATATTTACACCATAACGGTGCACAGCTGATAGAAAAGGACTGTAGTTTTCAAAGATATTACTGATTTTCTTTGAATGTAAGAATGTAAATACTGAGTCTGAAATAGTATAGCAATATGCTGTAAAATTATGTGAAAGCATGCATAAAACTATACATCTTCAGATGTTGTACAAACACACTAATAATACAAAGTTATTATGGCTGTGTGCACCTTGTGTGCACCTCCTAGTGGTTAAAGCACGTTATTGAATTATTGTTTTTATGTGTTATATTTGATTAAAAAAATATTAAGAGTACATACTTTCATAGGAGGAAAGTATAAATATAGAAATATAGAATATAACAAATCAAGAAGATACTATAAGTGATCTCTACAATAAAACAGTTTAGTGCAGGATGTACACAGATATTAATAGGAGGAGGTGCAAAACAGAAAAACGGATTAACCTTTATTTAAACATTAAATATTAAATATTAAGCCTGACAAAGTAATTAACGTCTAATATATTGCTTTCCTGCAATGTTAACTATGTTGAAGCACTTATTTTAACTGATATTATACACATTAATTATACTCTTATGTATGTAGATAGAATAAGAAATGTGCAGAATATGACAGTTTAATGGTGGAGGTACACACATATTGATAGATGTCTTGTAATGCACTGTTGAGGAACCTGTGACCCACGTTTTTCATTCATTGCATAACTACACCGTAGTTGTGTATGATATGTCAATAAACCTTTGAAAACCTTGAAAGGGATGTGCAAAATAGCCATAATATACAGTCTTTAATTAACTATTAGTAGAGAATAACGAGTAATGAATATACTTTATTACTTGTTTCCATTCATGTCAATTGCAGATACATGTTTAGTCTTCTCAATTATTTCACATAATTAATCAGAATCTGCAAAGTAACTCAAATAAATGCAGTGGAGTAAAAATACCAGGTTAACCTATGAATTGTAGTGGAGTAGAATTACAAAGTAGCAATGAGCTGTCATGTGGGTATACGGCATTAATATAATGCTGCGCATTATGGACACAAGTGATTTTAACCCATTTATTAATTATATGTTTTACATTGGATAACACCAATGTGTTTAATAATGGCAACTTCTGATTGTGGGAAAAACGAAAACGTTCAGTAGAGACGTCCCATAGAACATTTGCGAAACACAATAGCCAGCATGTGTAGTTCTGGGGGGGTGTTTGATTCCAGTTCTGGATAGTCTGGATAGTCTGGCGTGGTTTCGTTCCATTTCACACAGCTGTTTGACGCTCTGCGTAACCTTACGGGAACTGTAGTCCTAAACGATAGCTGGGGATTATGGGTAGTGTAGTGTCTTCGGCCATCCTAAACTCAGAAATGTTGACAATCGCAATGATGCTCGAAATGTCCCTTATAGGCCTACGTCTGTTTCCGGTTATTTTTATTTTGAAATTCAGTTCCTGACGGACACCAAAAAAGCCCGAAATTATGGAATTAAACCCATAAATAAAAGCAAGGATAATTGTGTGTTATTGGTGAGTAAATAACAGTGTGTTATTTTGAAAAGAATAACAAATTAGAAGGAAACAAATATTTAAAAATACAGATTTCAGTATCCTGAGGCTCTGAGCCCCATTTATTTTCCTCACAGACGGCAACAAAAGTCCGAAATTATACGATTTAAAATAAAAGCAATAATTGTGGCTTGATATTGAGTAAGAACATGTTTTTATGAACCACACAGCTTCCGGTCTTCCACGACCCGACCGGAGAAAAAGACGTGCTGCAGCCTGCAGGCACGAAACACGTTACCGGTAGAAATACATTGCTTTTAAAATCGTGCTGTGCAACACGAAAAAAAGGGGCAAATCGTGATGGTGAACACGAATCAATAGATTAAAAATCGTGTTGGTGAACACGAAATGCCGTGAGACTGGGTTGGCAGTACATATGCAGGAGCCTGTACGTGGCGCTGTAACTTCCTCCACAAAAGCAGCGAAGAAGCATGGTTGTCATGGTTGCCCTTCTGTTTATAGGGCGTACACACGGAGCCGTTGGACCCCCCAGAGCGTTGCATATGCCGTTCTATCCACCTTGGGACCTGTTATCGTTTCCGCAGTCGTTTAGTGCCGTATTCGGTCATCCTCGTGTGGCCGAACGGTCTATATGACACTAAACAGTAACGCAAACGACCGTTTTCGTCCTCGTGTGGCCGGGGCCTAAATGTCTTTCGGTTGATTGCCGGATTGTGGCAATAATCATTCTCTTTCTCGCTGTTGCACAGCCCACCCACATGGGACTCTAAACAAGATCAATTGAATGCAAATACAATGAGATCTAGGTCTGCTTTGTAGTCACCAATCCTCTGTAAGAGCTGTTGACGATCCTTTGTCTCCCATTTGACCTGATGTCAAGTCAAATATAGCAAAGATACCAGCATACTTCCCTGTTACGGATCAGATAAATATCATAGCTACGGGGGGCTGAAATTACCCCCTGGCTGGTGAGTAGGGGGTAGAGGAAAGTGTCCCCCCTTCCCCCTCTCTCTAGGCTAATAGCTCCATGGGGAGCAGCTTTCTGTCCACTTCATGTTTCCCATTTGGTGGTTACAACCCTGATGGGGATGTTTAAGGATGGGAAGCCTTAACGCCCCCATTTGTTTTCCTGCAGGTAATCGATGGCAGACTCAGGGTTACAGCTAATGTGATTTATGTGTCCCATTTCAACTGTTATGATTCATGTACAAATTGTCTTAGGTGATGTAAATTCCCCAATCTTTTCACAACTTGCTGACAGCGAATCCCGGCTGCCAAACCCATGCAATTAATCCATGTTTGTGTCCGTTGCCTTTGTTTTTTCCCCCATCCGATAACAACACCTGCAAATCATGAACATTGAATGTTGTGACACTGAAACTTAATTCTACAATGGCGACAAACGCGGAGACAAAGATAGAAACATTTCCTCCCACACAGAACGACAAGTCTCAATGTAATTGGCAGGTATTTCTATCAGGTTTCATGTGGCATAGCCGTATAAATTAATCATAATTCACTCTTGACTGTTAAGTGAATCATCCACAGTCTAAACACAAAGGAAATCAAATCAACCTATTAATTCAGTGATGCACAACCTTGTAATTATGCCACTACCTGCAGCACATTAATATCTCTCCTTGATTTCACTCCGGGGGAACATCGATGAAGTAAACATGGATTGTGTGCGATGTGTTTAAAAGTTGTTCAACAAAACCTTGATCAACTGGGAATACTGTGTTTTAGACACATAGTCCCCTGATAAAAGCCTCGTTGAAGGAAAAAAGCGTATGGCAACTAATTGAGCTAGAAATTGCAATCAACTACAAAAAGAAACTGCACTTGGAAGTCCAAATCTCTAACTACAATGATGAGTCGTATCTGTTTTAACAGCAGCTGCAATGTTTAGAAAACACATTTTATACATTATTTAAGCTGAGTTCAAGGTGTAGCTCCCAGTGTTGAAATTCTTTTATATCTTTTTCTGACAAGATGAGAAAACACGCTTCTCAAGCTGCTGCACTTGGTTGTCAAGGAAACATTTCTGAAAATGTAGTGCGTTGTGCTCTGAGATAGCATTCTCACATATTTGCATAAAAGGCAAAATACCACATTTATGGCAAAGACATTCAAAGGAACGTTTTATTTTACGAAACTGAACCACTTTCTCTGCAGCTCTAAAATGCAAGGATGTGAAAGCCACAGTGTAGCCTTCCCATGACTCCCTAACCTAAAGTCCTCCAAATGTTTTCTGTTGATGCTTTATGTTACAGGGAATGTAGCTGGCGTTTTATTATCTGATATCTGTTGTGTGTTAGTCTGCTTGGTGCTGAACAGTGATGATGCAGTGTCCCTGTCCTGGAGCCAAGGACAGACCCCTGTATGAGGCAGAGCGGAGCCTGATGGAAGGGGAGAGGGCTGAATGGGACAGAAGAGACTCCTGAATGCACCTTTTGTTGGGGGGAAATCTAATAGATCATAAAATATAGCTTTATGTATATACAGCAGTATAATCACATGAATCAAGACGAGAAAATTGACACACAAACTGTAATAAACCATAAACCTGTGCATAAATCAGTTCAATCTATAATAGACAATGCCCTTAAGGGGCAGTGATGTGATTTCCTCCACACTCATGAATTATGAACACATAAGGAAGGAAGACAAAAGGGGTAAAGCTGAGCATACAGTATATGAATGTAGATCATCCGTTGATGTGAATCAAAGTCCGAGCCCAGGCTAACTGCCCTTTAAACGGAGAAGTTATATTGGACTCCAATGTGTATAACAAAAAGCATGTAAATTAAGATATAAATTATAGATCACTGGATGAGATGTGGGGGGATTAACAAAGTGTAAGATAAAGGTGCTGCATCAATCTCCCATACTGATTTTAGCTGGGAGTGAAACTATTAAGATCACAGAGGTGTTACCTTGTGGAACTGACAATAAGTCATTCACTCATTTACAATTCAGCTACCCAGAGTGACTTTGCGCAAATGAGGAAGCAGCTAGCAGTTTAGTGTCTGGCTCAAGGACACTGTTAACAGCGCTGTTAATGGGTGCGCTGCCTGTCACAGGGATCAGACTCGTGACCTTTCATTACACAATTTGTTTCTAACCACCGAGGCCTTCTTTTCTTACAATTTTGTAATGTGTTTCACCCACAACAGTTGGTATTAAGTTAGAATAAGTCTTGTGCTTTATAATGAAATGTAAAATAAATCTTGTTTTAAAAAAATAATCTAATCTCTGAATTGTTCGCTATCAGACGGTTTAAACCGAACTGGCTGATACTGCAGGGTTTCTGGACTTCCCTTCAGTGCACCAAACGTTGTTTACACTTCGATTGGCAACTTCCTCATCGAAGAAAAATGTAGATCAACCCATATAAACAGATGTCTGTATATTAATGCAGACTAAAAATGAAAAGGCCAATTGAAAGCCAAATCCTTATCAGGTGATAGGCGGTTGTTAAAAATGCAATCACTGAACCAAAGCGTCTCGCCTCTTGTGCTTTCCACACAAACTGTTTACCTACTGTAAACGCAACCAAATTCTGCTAAAACCAGATTGGTCACTTCTATTTGAACTAGAAATCAGAGTAAAAACGGACAACAAACAGAAACCAGAGATACCAAAATCTTGTCTCGTTGCCCGTTGATTCTGGATTCATATGCAGATATTTGTTTATAGAGATTAAGGAGGATCCTAACTCATCACTCCGCTTGTCAAGGCTCAATTATGTCTGACAAATCCAGAGGAAATAGTCAATAAGAAAGCAGCTTGGTGAAAGGCAAAAAAACGGCTGTTACGCTTGACTGAATATTTCAAACCACGAAGCCTTCTTATGCTTCCATGATAGGAGCCATAAACAGCCATGATGGCGGCTGTCAGCTGATCCCCATCTGGTACATTTGTGACCATATTCATTCATGACTGCAAAAATCTGCATGATTGATGGCAATTAGGTTTAGTTGTCGTTACACAGTTGGAGGAAAAGTGCAAGAAAGCACAGAAAGCCAATACTTTTGACTTCTCAATACACTGCAATTCATGGAGTGAGTAGTTATGGCTTCATACTGTAGTAATGAAAGCAGTTTGGTTCCTCTGAGGAAGGATTATCCCTAATTGGCCCAGCTGGATAAACAGAGCTAGTGGTGTTAGCATACTCTATATGCCAGAGAAAAACACACCAACCTTTCCCCACCTTTATTTAATATTATCTCCCAGCCCAGGCATTATTACATCTTAGAGGATTCAAACGTTCCCCTGACATTTAGTCCCACCTCGCACATCTCCTGTTCTTTTTCTTCTCTTATCATGTCACTCAGCCAGCTAATTTTGTAGATTTAAATTAAAAAAAGTCTGATATCCGTACATCCGTTTACCCCACATCTCTTTTGGGCTCTGGCCCCATCCCAGGCTCCTGATTCACCGCTATGTCCGGAGATCAATATAAAGGCTCTGTCCCTCCCTTCCCCTTCTCCCCCATGTCTCCACAAACTGCAGACATACAGCCTGCTGGGAAGCTGGCTTTTTAACATCCCATACTGAAAAGCATCTCCTCTTCCTCCACCCCCCCCTTTTTTTTGCCTCTTTGGATCACTTTTCATCTCTGCACCTCAGATGAAGAAAAAAAAATGCACAGAACCCTAATGGGATCCTACAAGATGAAGGAAACCAGGATTCTTTTTTTGGGAGCCAAAAAAGAAACAGCCCGAGAAAATAGGATATCAGTGCAAGACACAATGTGAAGAGAAGACAGGGATGTGAGAAGGGAAGAAAAAAAAACACAGGGTGAGAGAGTTGTGCATTCAGCTAAGCTGCAAAAGGCTGGCTCGTTTCCCCCCTCGCCTTCCTCCACCCCCTGGAAAAGTGTTCCGTCTCTCTCTCCACCTCTTTCCTCTCTCCCTCGCTCTGCAGCTGTGGTCTGCTGAGCGTCACCTCCACCCAGCAAGTGCCTTTACTTGAGCAGAAGGGGGAGAAGGGAGAGGAGCGAGGCTGTGAGAGAGCTTATCCCGGGAGTGTGTCTGAAACGCAACAGAGGAGCATCTGACTGTTGGAGTAGAGCGCTGGTGGTGCTGGCAGAACATGCACGAGTGGAGACGGGGGAATCCAATAGTGCTGTTGATCCGGGAGTCCCTGGCAAAAGCTGCTTTAGCAGGAGACTGAAAACAGCGCAGCAGCCAGGGTCTCGCCAGGGGGGCAACATTTTACAGAGACAACGATGCGTGGAGACAGCTGAAACCTACACACACGCTGGAAAACACACATGCACTCCACTTTCACTACAAACCTCTTCTTTTCTGAAAGGCACAAACTTGCACAGATACAGAATGGTACATTTTCCTGTCCGTGGATCCTGGATGATGGAGAGAAAAACTTCTGGAGAAGGAATTTTTTTTTAAACCGGACTTAATGCAGAGATTTTCACACTAAGAATAACTTTCTCGATTCGGGGGAGTTGGAGGTTTAATCCCTCTATCTACGCACAACACCACGTAACCTGCTATTCCTAATTGCAGGAATTGAGAGCGGTCTTTGAGACCATTAAAATGCCTTCTCCCGATTCAGTCTGAGCAGTAAGTGGATTATGACAGCAATATATTGGGATTTCTTCGCTTGAGAAAGGAAAAGAAAACGAGAGAAAAATATCCATGACCGGTGGATTTACGTCGGTAAGAGAAGGAGAGGATCCCGTGCGTTTTTTTCCTCTCTTCTTCTGTGGATTACAGATGGGCTTTGTGATATCCCAGTGCAGGCTCATGGATGATCGCTCGCTGCCAGTCATTAGGATAAACTACAAAGAGGGACACAAGTGAGTATTCAGCTGGATTTTTATCTCTGAAGGCTTAAGCTTGTGTGAAAACAAGGGTGTCGGAGAGGAATCTGGAATGAGAACACTTCGCAGCAGCTTTTTTCTTTCTATTTCAATAACAGAAAATCCAACTGGTTGATTAAACTGCTGTGCTGTGTTTGATGGAGTGATTATCAGGGTGGTAAGGTAGACACACATCCTGAGATTGTTGTGATATTTAATTAATTGTTACAACAAGGATCCTGTATGTTTACAGACCATTTGCCAATGAACATAATTTACTAAATGAGGGGTACTGTCTACCCGGCAGGTGGCATGGGCACAGGCGGAGATTGATTGAAGTGATCTGTGTGAATCCTATTAATGCATCCTGGACTCTGGCCAAGGCAGAAGCAATGGAGGGTTACACCGCTGTCTAGCAGCCCTATCTGATCTGCACCCACACTGGACAAACCGAACACCCTCTGCACCCCCTCTTCAGCAACACTCATCCTCTCGCCCAGGCAAGGATGGTACCTCCACCCCCCACCAACAAGCCCCATGTGTGCCTGTCCACCATCCTGATCATGAGCAGCATGGCCTTGATTGATGCCTACCTTGTGGAGCAGAACCACGGGCCACGAAAGATTGGCATCTGCATCATGGTGATGGTAGGTGACATCTGCTTCCTGATCGTCCTGCGGTACGTAGCGGTGTGGGTGGGTGCCGAGGTACGGACAGCTAAGCGGGGCTATGCCATGATCCTCTGGTTCCTGTACATCTTTGTGCTGGAGATCAAGGTCTACTTTGTGTATCAAAACTACAAGGCGGACAGGAAGAGCCTGGACGCTCTTGCGAGGAAAGCGTTGACTCTGCTGCTGTCAATTTGCATCCCGTTGCTGTTTGTGGTTCTAGTTGCTATCGACCACATGGAGTATGTTCGCGCCTTCAAGAAGCGTGAGGAGATCCGTAATCGTCTCTTCTGGGTTGTGGTGGACTTGCTGGACATACTGGACATCCAGGCCAACCTGTGGGAACCCCAAAAGAAGGGGCTTCCATTGTGGGCCGAGGGCCTGATGTTCTTCTACTGCTACATACTGCTGCTCGTGCTGCCCTGTGTGTCCTTGAGTGAGATCAGCATGCAGGGCATCAACATTGTGCCCCACAAGATGCTCCTGTACCCCATCCTGAGTCTGGTGACTGTCAACGTCATCACCCTCTTCATCCGCGGGGGGAACATGATTCTGTACAGGGACGCCAGGGTATCCGGGATCCTGATGGGTAAGAACATCCTGGCCATCATCCTAAAGACCTGCAGCTTTGTGCAGTACAGGAGACAGTTGCAGAACGCTTCTCCTGCCTTCGGGGTGAAGCTGCAGAAAAACTCAGTGGCCCACGCTCGCCCTGCCCCCCCCCCTCCTCAAGTGATCATGCAGGACCAGATGCCCCTCCCCGAGGTGACGACGTGTGAGCACACATGACCCCCAGGAGGCTGGGAGGGCACAGCGTTCCAAACCTTTCGGGCAAGTGAACACGCATTGATGCTTGACGGCACACAGGACACCGCAGCGAGGACAGAGCAGTGCTTTATCCAAAAGCTGTCATGGTGTAAAACGCAGCATCACATGTGACTTTGCAATCCCTCCAATGAATTTAGTTAACTGTGTACTTTTTCTAACTGTACAAAAGATTTAAAAAAAAAGTAAACTACTGCGAGATTAGAAGATATATTTTTGAATTGTGTGTGTTTCATTCTTATCTTAAAGTTAAGTTGTGGTGTGTGTATTTCTGTTGTTCAAATGTCCCTAGTAGTCGAGGGCTTAATACGATAATACTATGGGAGATGCGATACTATGGGAGAATCAGAAAAAAAACAGTTAAAGCGTTCTCTTGAAGGAAGTGTGTTTTCTATATGTGATTCTTTGATATAAAGTATTGTGTACAACATAATGGCCTTTCTGCTCTTTCTCTGGCTGTAAAATGTTTTTTTATTCATGAAATATGAGTTATTGCACCAATTGGGTTTATTTGACTTTTAATCAATCTTCAGCAATTGCACTTTAATTACACTGGGTTACAAAAGACAACAGACAACGATTTTGTTTGCTCTTGTTCAATTTACATATAGAGACTACTTAATTGTTCAAGTGGTGCCTTTGGAATATCTTTTATTTAGAAGTGTCATCTTATTTTCTATGATGTTTATTTTGAGCGAGGAGGAAAACATGCAGTTATGAGCAGTTTCATCACTGTATAGATTGACCATCATGCCGTAGCCATAGGAAAGAATACATAGCTCAGGGGCCCCAGTGCAGATAGATAAATGAACCTGAAATAAGGAAACCTGTATCCTCCTCTGGCACACAGTGACTATGTGTGTGTGCCTAGTGACAGATCTGAGTAAGCACTTTCATTTTGTTCTTCACCCAAAAGGACAAAATGGATACTTTGGTCCAGTAATATGGATCCAAACAACAGCCAAGAAAAAATCATGCCTTCTAAAAAGACAAATCTCTTAGTGTCTCAAATAATCTTTTTCCTCTCAATCACCAGTTGAGTCAGAGCTGGTCTTTCTCATCCTTATTTTTTTACTGATACGCACTTACTTAGAAGACTGATGGTTATCAGAAGGACAGCCTAGCATTTGAAGGAGTGTGTTTACTGGGTGGGTTATTGCCAACAAAGCAAGCGATGCAAAAATAAATTGAACAATGAAGTCAAGTGGTGTGATACGATGTTGTCCAAAAAAAGGAATTATCCTGGCACAGGTGTGACAGTTTAAATAATTATACCTTTTGTACGATAGGCTTCTATGCTTGTACTTGGGGTACTTTCCTTTGCATAATCTCTCTGTTACCCCTGAATGCTTGCATTATTTAAAAATGACTGGCAGTCCATTTTTGGTTAAGTCCTTAGAGTGCAGAAGTAGGGCTGCTCAATTAATCGTATTTTAATCGTATTTTAATCGCGATTACGGCTTGCAACGATTACGAAAACAACGTAATCGAAATAAAACGATTATTTTTTTATTATTAATAATATTATTATTTTATTTTATTTATTTTTTGGTTTTTCAGTTGAATTATACTTAAAGTTCAGGGTAATAAACTGTTAAAAACATACTGTCTCCAATAAATGGATGTTTTCAAAGTCAATGAATAAATCGCATTTAATAATCGCAATTACAATTATTGACCCAAATAATCGAGATTATGATTTTTGCCATAATCGAGCAGCCCTATGCAGAAGTTGGTCCAACAATTTGTATCTGTACAAGCCCCAGTTACAGGAAGGTGGCAACTTCCTGTGAAACAGACCAGGCTATTACATCAAGACTGCTGTAGCCAGCATTATTTGAATGTGTTGGTGTCTTATGAAGTTACAGCATCAGCAATTTAGACTCTATATGGATTGCATTATTTTTACAGATCTGTAGCAATAAAAGGAAAATAAAAATCATCCTTTAAAGATGAATGCACTGAATGAAAAATTCAGTTCGGGTGATAAACAAGGGGGAAAGGCTTTTCTGCGGAAATAGGCTGCATTGCTGCTTTGATTGCGTCAATGACCATGAAAACAACAGCATTCTACTGCTACAACGTCAACAAAAGGTTTTCAAAAGTTAAACACACGACTGTAAAAGCTCTTGCAAAAGACGGCATTCAAGTCTTGAACATCCTATTCAAGGCTGAATGTGTATGTCAAAGTAGAGGAGGAGTGTGGAGAAGAAAACCGCTGAACCTAATTGAACTTATTTCACGACATTCAATGTATGGAGCGCAGAAGCATGCAATGGATAGGTCAGGAGTCGGCGGAGCTACAAAAAATACAAGGGCACTCTTTTTCACTTATATTAGTCTCATGTCTATGACTTTGATGAGTAAAATAAGAGCATCGATGGGCCAATGGGATGCACAGTATGCAACCTAATGGTAAGATTCAAAACCAGGGGCCTTTCTCATTTAGCTAATTCCCCTCCTCGACTCCTATCCTTGTGTCTTAGTCCCGCCCACAGGAGATGTGAGCGGAGGGGAAATTAGAGTAATGAGAAAGGCCCCTGGTCCCTCTCTCTGTGATGTGATTACTAAACCATTGTTATGGCCTGCAAGGCACATTCACATGTATTCCCTCTCTCATGTGCAGTCAAACTGTCGCATATGTAGAACAGGTCATTTACATATAGGCTAAAGCGCTTTGTATTTGAGGTAATGCATTTCCTGCTTTGCTAGCCTGGTTGCCATGAGTGTGACCAGATGATTCACTATAGTCACACACAAAAGCCAGATGGGCGAAGAAGGGATAATGAACTTGTTTCTAACTTGTACTCTTAACACACTGTGCAAATACTCCAATCACCCTAAATTCAATACCTGACTTTAGGTCTAAATACAAAAAATAAAGTTTTATTCGGTGGCTTGGGAAAGTGCAATCAACATAAGATACTTATTTTGTCAAATCCCGTAATTAGAGAAGTATATCTGGAGCTGCTCCATACCCAATGAAGGGTAGATTGTTTTTTTTATCTGGGTTGTGAGTCAACCAATTTTTTGTTCTCATTTAGCATCAAATGAGCTTTACTTAAGTGTTCTCACTTAAAAATGTAAAATGGACCCATATTATGAGAACACTATCAAGGTTGCTTGAGTGTCATATACTGTATAACATCTTTGCCAATTCATATGCATTAAGAACAACATTTGAAATGTCAGCTTTCAACCCTTTATACGGTGTTCTTGGAGTTATATCAATTCTGCACTAATGTGTATTTTGCATTTTTGACTGTTGTGGATGTTCAAGGTTTCGCTTATTTTATCCAATATTGAAAAAACGCTTAATTCTTTAGTTTATCGGACAAAATTAAATTATATAACACAACATTTGGAGTAGTTAAAGGCCCAAATGGACAGAGGGTGTCTGACATGCACATTTTCGAAGTACACCAAATGTTACCTCTGCATGCACCAAAAGTATTATGGCGCACTGCTTTGATGCCCCTACTCTGTTTTTCCTGCAGTTTATTTTGTATCGTAATATTAACTCTACAGCGTGTTAAAATGACAACTGTCACTACTGGTTGGTCACCTCAGCTGTCACCACTTTATTCTGATGGCTGTCAGGTTTGTGTTCTTCCTGTATGAAGGCATCTGTACTCTTAAGGAAACAAATACTGCTGGTTCTGTGGTGTTGGCACATCATATCTGAAGCCTGCAATGCACCATGGGAGCATCAAGTGACTTGCGCCAAATTAGGCACTGTAATTAAAGCTTTCTTTAAGTTTGGGCAACAAATATGTCAGACAAATTGCTAAAAACTTGTTTTTTCTTCTGAAATGAAATAGAGTATTGAGTAAAGTATGTATTTAAACTCCACCGCTGACAGTACTGCATGTAAATGATTTAGTATTGAATCAACCATAAGTACATTGTACATTTAAGGCAGTGCACTGTACTTTATTATAACTATTTAAAATTGGGAAATCATATAAATAATTAGTTTAATCTCCATATGTTTTTAGTATCAACAAAGCACTAACTTTCATTATACAAAGCGTGCTAATAACAGTATGTTTATATCATGTAAGAAGGGTATTAAATCACAAAATGATGATCACTCCTCTGGAAGACCCCAGCGTGCCTTTGGGCAGTCTCCCAACCCGCATCGCCCACCCCACCTCACATCACCCTGCACCGCCAGGCCCTGAATGAATGTTGCATTCATCCAGATGAACATGTTTTTTTGCTTTGCACTCACGAATGTTAATAAACTGGGGTGGCTGTTGGATGCACCTACACTCGCCACATTAACACTGACAAAGCGGCCCGTGCCAAGAAAGGAAGACGGACGGCTGCAGTAAATTCACAGCTCGACCTTCGGTGGTCTTGGACGGCAACGGAGCGGGGTAACAAATATATTTTCCATTGAAGGTATGTTAGAGCATGAGGAGAAAGAACCAGTACAGAAAAGTAATGCTCATCAAGTATTGATTCGCTTGTCGTGAGGGTAACTGCTATTTTAAAAGGCCATTTTCTAAAAACAAATAACAGGGCTTATTTTAGGATGAAGCAGAGGAAGATAATGCAGCAGAGTATATTCAATGCTCCTCTGTAATGCTGTAATGCAGTAGATCACTCTTACAAACAGTGGAGCAGCTAGTTCACATTATAATAAATGCTTAAAGAGAAATGTGGATTATGTGCACATGTGTGAATAACAGAAAGATCAAAAAGTAATGCTGCAATATTTTAAACTAAATTCCTCCTACTAAACATATTACATGCACAGATTTTCTAAGCACTTGCACATTAGCTCTTGGCAACATTTCATGTCCTTGAACTATTTTGCTGAGCAGTTGCAATTAAACATTTCTCAGTCAAGACACTTGTGCCACTTTTTTTAGTGCTCTCAATCACCAAATTACAGCGAGTGTCGTTAAACTATTCCCTCACATATATATGCCTTTGTATGCATTTTATGAGAGGAGATCTGAGTGCAGAGTACAGCTACCCCTGTAACAGAGAGAGGTTTCACTATCTTGCTTATGCACAATTCAGCGAGGATTAACAACTGCTGTAAAGTGTGAACTCGGCGGAGGATCAAGCTTGTGACGTGCAGCTAGAGCATGATCTCTCTAATAATCAGGTCACTCTGCAGGACTGCCAGCAAGTTTCGGTCGACCCAACAGGGAACCCAGGTGTTGGGAGATGAGAGCGGGTCGCTCGGAGCGCTCTGAAGTGTTGAATGTAAATGTGAATTATGGAGAGCTGTTTCAATATTTAAACTTGTTGGCAGTTTCTTGAGATTTAGCATTTAAATCCGAGCAATTCTGCAAGTTTTCTGTCAGCAATGTTGACCTATAAAATATTCAGATGGTTTATGATTCTCTGCTGCTGGCAGGGCTTTTTCTCAGGCTCCATTTACAAGTGAAGGCATTAGTCAAGCCCTTTAAGACCTTTGAAAACCCATTTGCTTTGTGTCATACCTATTGTAAAAAGAAACACTGATCACTGCAAATTTACTTTGACTTAAAAAAAAGATACTTAAGTTCATAAGAGACTATAAAATCTTTCTTTTCATGTTTACCTTGCTTCCTTGTGAAAGCTGTAGAACAAAACATTTCACCTTGTTGTCAGTTCCACCCCCTGCAGTTGGTCAAATCCCCTCCCCACACCTGTCACTCATGTTGATGGAATGTCTACTTTGAAACAGCATCTAACTGACAAATTGACAAAAAAAGAAAAAGAAGGGCACCAAAAGCATTAAGAAACAGACATCAGGAGTTTAGACACACACCAGAGATTTCTTAAATCTGTCTTATGTAGCTCAGTGTAAGTTCAATCAGGAAGACAACATCATCGGGTGTCACACGTTATTTCAATAAGTGATCAGGGGCATTACGCCCCGGCTAGCCAATCATCGCACCTGCTAACCTCTTTAAATCTGCTCTCCCCTTCCTGTCAGTTGTCATTTCAGGTGTCAACGCAAAAGGTAGTAAACGAATACTCCTCCGCAAACACTCAGAAAAGAAAGAAAAACAAACCACAATGTCTAACACAGACTCTTCCGAGAACGAACCGTTTTCGAAGGATCTCGATCCTGGCTCCGATGTACCTCCGGATGCAGCTTCGAACTCCTCAAGCCTCCGGCGCATGAGCACCCGCCTGGCTTCCCGTGACAGCTCACAATCAGCAGAAGCAAACTTCATAATCACCCATTTACGGCAGCAGGGTATCTCTGCAGCCTCAGATCTCCCTCTCTCCCAGCTCAGGGAGCTCTCGGACCAAGTCTCCGGCGCGGTCCATCAGCCCAGGGCAGCAGCCCCAGCAGCTCCAGCCAACTCTCCAGCTATCACCCCCGAGAGGCCGGAGCGAGGACGCGGGCGGAGCCGCGGGGGGAAAAGGAAAAAAAAGTCAAGTCCCTCTAGAGCCGGTCCATCTAAAAGGTCCACCTTTCCCCAGGCTCACCCGAGCGTCGCCCAGCCCGGGAGCCCCGGTAATCAGCCACTAACGGATAGCATAGCAAACTCCCTGCAATCTTTGGCTAGCTCTATGCTGCTAATTGACGCTCGCCTGCAGGCCATGGATAAAGGCCCCATCGGAGCTTCAACCTCTTCTGCGAACTGGGCCTCGGTCCCCGCTTCGCTGCCAACAGGATTTATGCCAGGTCTTGGGGGTTTTCCTCCACAAATCATAGCTCCCCCTCACTCCCTGGCTTCAGCACTCCCAGCGCCTCACTCAGGTAGGCCTCATATTCCCCAGAGCGCTCACATTTCCTCTCGGCTGAGAGCGAAAATCCTCGAAGGGAAAGACATACATTTAGTCACCCTCATCTTGCCTTCCCCGGAGTGCGACAAGTCAATCGCCACGGGAGGAAGCATCACTGCCATTTTTAAGTCCGCAGATCCTCGGCTCCTCAGAGACCTCAACATAGGACAATTTCTGGTTGCTTTCGGCATCTTCCGCGATGCCCTGTGTTCCGTTTACCCGGAAAGAAGAGTTGAGTTAGACGCTTATCTGGGCCTCATCGGCGATCTTTATCTCAAATTCGGGAAATCCACGTTCTACTCCTATCACAAGAGCTTTTCTAGCAAAGCAGCGCTTCACTTAGCCCACTGCAACGTTCGCCTGGACTGGTCCGTGCTGGACTGGTCCGTGCTGGACACCGAGCTGCTCGTGATGGCGACTGGCGGGCAACAAGTTGTTTCATACATCAGCTGCGGGACGCAGGGCCACACCTCCCCCTTCTGCCCATCAGTGCCTTTCTCCGGGTTCAGAGCTTTTCCTGCGTCACAGTCGGGGAATAATAAACAAAAAAAACAGGTGCAGAATAGGCAAGAGGCGCAGATTAGGGCAGACGACAGGATCTGTTATAAGTTCAACGAAAATATCTGCACCTTTGCTTATTGTTCTTATCTCCATATCTGCAGTACCTGCAGGGAGGCTCACCCAAAGTCAGTTTGCCCCAGGCGCGGGCACGTGAAGTTCCCGCAGCAGAAACCACGTGGGGGAAAAAACTCCTGAAACATCACCTTTCCACCCCCATCAACATCCCACATTTAGCAGCAGCGCTTTCTACTCACCCAGATCCCGTGTTCGTAGAATATCTTCTGTCAGGGCTCTCTCAAGGGTTCAGGGTCGGGGTTATTTCTCCTCCCTCCGTGTCCCTTGTTTAAAAAAATCTGCAATCAGCATTTAAAGAACCCACCATAGTCTCCCAGCTTATCGAGAAAGAACTCAACAAAGGATACCTTATCGGTCCGTTTCACTCACCCGCGTTCTCAGTGTTCCGGACAAGCCCAATAGGAGTAGCCACGCGTAAATACTCTCAGAAAAAAAGGCTGATTTTCGATTTGTCCGCACCCCGCTCCGGCCCGTTTTGCAGTATTAACAGCCTTATTCCTCCAGAGCCATTCTCCCTTCATTATGCCTCAGTCGATAACGCAATCAAACTAATCAAGTTTGCGGGGCAAGGAGCCTGGCTCTCCAAGGCAGATATTACTGACGCATTCAAGATCATTCCCATCCATCCATCCCAGTGGAACATGTTCGGTATTAAGTGGGAAGCTAAATTCTACTTTGCGGTTCGCTTGACTTTCGGGTGCAGAAGTAGCCCCTGTATTTTTAATTCCTTTTCCGAAGCTCTCTGCTGGATTCTGCTGAATAATGTCAGGATTCCCTCCGTTCTCCACTTGCTGGACGATTTTCTCCTCATAGATCCCCCTCGGGATAACTCAGGCGCTTCCCTGGCGAAACTCAAATGCTGCTTTCAGGAGCTAGGCGTCCCCCTGTCCGGAGAGAAAACCATAGGACCCGACACTAGCTTGGAGTTTTTAGGCATCACACTCGACACTATAGACATGAAAGCATCTCTCCCCATCGCCAAACTGCAGCGCATACGCGACATCACTAAATCCTATTGCGAGCAACAAGTCATCACCAAACAGCAGCTGCTCTCCCTCCTCGGGCACCTCAACTTTGCCATGCGCGTCATCCCCCAGGGGCGCTCATTCATCTCCCGCCTCCTGGACGCAGCGTCGGCTGTAACATACCTCCACGACCGCGTGTTTCTAGACGAAGGCTGCCGCTCAGACCTATGCTTCTGGTCTCTCCTGCTCGCCCACTGGAATGGCATCACCTTCTTTTACGACGACCTCGTGTACTCCTCTGATTCCATGAGGTTTTTCACGGACGCTGCCCCATCCGTGGGTTTGGGGGGTTTCTTTCAGGGAGAGTGGTTCGCGGGCCCGTGGCCTCCCTCATTTCCCAATCATGCCTCATCCTCCGCCCTGCACGAGATCTATCCGATCTATCCTCATCCCTGCAACAACTCGGACGATGGTCCTCCTCTGCCTTCACATCCTACATCCGCCCGGACATCAGTGCCGTGCTGGCTATCCAAAGGTCCCTCAAACACTAAAAGATGGTAAATATACCTATAACTGGTGGTGGTAACACGTCAGCATGTATACGTGTCTACGGTTCCGGATCTGTCAGGCTATGACTCCGGATCTGCGTATGCTAATCCCGCAAGTGCAGGTCGCGAACGCGGGTCCGAGTCAAGTTGCCGACTCAGGTCCGCGGTTAGGTTTAATCCTGCGGGCGCAGGTTGCGGACACAGGTCCGCGCTTAGGTTTAACCCTGCGGGCGCAGGTTGCGGACACAGGTCCGCGCTTAGGTTTAACCCTGCGGGCGCAGGTTGCGGAATCAGGTCCGCGCTTAGGTTTAACCCTGCGGGCGCAGGTTGCGGACACAGGTCCGCGCTTAGGTTTAACCCTGCGGGCGCAGGTTGCGGACACAGGTCCGCGCTTAGGTTTAACCCTGCGGGCGCAGGTTGCGGCCAGTGGGGCTGCGTCATGGTAAACCTGCGTGCAGGTTTCGGGCAGTGGTCCCGCGCATGACTAACCCCGCAGCCCGGAAGCGATTCCGGCGCTCATCATGTCCCCATGTTAATCTCCTTTTCATCCATAGATCTCCGCAGCCAGCCACAAGGTAAGGATTGCTCACAGCTCCGTACTTCATACTTCACTTCTTTTGGGGGTTCATCAGAGCGATTCTTTCCCTCCTGAATGATCATCCTGCAAACCCGGGGCCTAGTCGCCAAAACATCAATACAGTTACTTGTTGTAATACGTCAATCACTATTCCCGCATATCATGTGTCCCGATAATAAACATGTACTCATACATCACGTCTCTCCTGATTGAACTTTTGTTGATACAAACCAGCCCAAAGCAAGTTGATCATCCCAATAGTTCGTAGATTAAAAGCCAGATTTATGCAAACAGATAATAGTAACATCAGATGAGCTATCCTTCTGTAGTTTAATATATGTTAAGTTAATGTGTTTCAATAGTGGGTATTTGTTTAATAGGTTGTTATAGGTCAGACTTGATTACATTTGAAATTCTGTGTTTGTATTGGCTAGGGCCCGTGTTGGAGTGACCGAGCTATTTTTCATTCTAATGAGGCAAATCTGGCATTATAATCTTTCCTCGGCACGCCGCTGGCATGACAGTGGCTACAGCCAGACAATTATGACTGAGAATTCATTTTGTTTGGGGGCGCTTCTCAGCTGGGTCCTGAAAGATTAAATAAAGCCTCACAGAGAATGTGATGTATCTCTTACAGTGAATACTCGAGCATCCTGGGTAAAAAAAAACTCATACTTGTGCTGGGCAATAGCTATTTGTTTAGAAAGTCTGGTATGTGCTCATTCTAGGTAATTATCTGCAGACTAAGCTAATGCCTAAATATTACCAGTGGCACCTCATGTCAAACATGTAAACTACTCCTTTGAGACTAAATGAAAACCTAATTACACATCTTAACACGCTGAATGAATCTCCATTTAATAAACATGTTTTAGTTTAACAGAGTCAGCTAATATTTTGCTGACAGTTGTTTGTCATTGCAAATGCTTGATCCATCCTTTTGTCTCAATATTAGCATGTTGCGTATTGTAAATATGAACTCTGTTTACAGAAGACATCTGTTAGTTAAAATGACTGTCTAATTCCATTAACCTGGTTCAGTTTCAGGGCCCTGGTATTTGTGCATGTTTACCGGGACACTTATAAAGAGCAGAGTCATTGTTAACGTGATTAGTAACAGCTGTGATTTTAGTGTTTTGACAAGTCAAATGATACACAGTGAAAATGTTTATACCTTAAAGACCCAGCTATTTCATTTATGACCTGAGGAAAACCAATAGATCTAAAAAGGTCTGTCAACATTTGACTGCACCTCCATGCACTTAATTCCCCCTGCACCATATGAGCTATGAAAAGACCGTCTCTCACTTATAACAAGTTAGCAGGATTTCTTCAAAGGCTTGGTGAGTCACATGAAATCATATTATTAGAGAAAAATAAAACGAGTAAGGAATCAATAGAGGATGAGTAATTCAGACTGTTTGAGCTCTGTGCTTCTGTTCAACCGATAATTGTTTTAAAAAATTGGTTTCCAACTCACAACGGGCAAGTCCTCTTTACCAATTAATCCACAATTATAATGTAATTCCTCTTGTGTGCCAGGAGCTGGTGGTTTCGAGAAGAGTTCTATGGAGTGCCATATAAGCCAAAATTAAATAAATACATAAATAATTAAAGGGGACCTATCATGCAAATTGCACAATGCACGTCTTTTATACATGAATATGTGTCCCCGGTGTGTCAGGGAACTTGGTTTCACACCTTGATCTGATGATCATTGCACAGCCACACCGTCCATCTTCACGCCTCGAGGTCATCGAGGCACTTTTACAAGTACACATTGGTATCATACATGTACTGTGGACAATACCCACAGGAGCAAATCCGGGTGAAGTGTCTTGCCCAAGCACACAACGGCCTGACGCAGTGGCGGCAGGAGCGGGTTTCAAACTGGAGTTCCCCAGCACTCCCCCTTGATCTGATGATCGGATGCACAGACCACTGCGCCACCCGTCCCCGTATAGGGTGTCCGTTTGAGAATTGGGAGGCATACCTGGGGCTAGCAGGCCGGGAAACACATGTCAGGAGGATATCCATCATCCAGCCAGGTAAGAACTTCACAAGACATGGTTTCTCTTTTACTATCTGGTGCGCCTCTGCCTGAGCAGCCTCTTTCTGCTCAACACTGGACGCTCCCCTCCACCTACCATAGCAGAAAGCCAAAGAATAGGTAAATGTATGTAGTTCCACCTCAAATGGATCATCTGCTGGGTCCATCTTGGTTGGTTCGTTCTGTTACGGTTGAGTGAAGCAGGCAGGACCCAAATGCAGAAAAAACTGAAAATACCTTTACTTCAAGGATATGGAACACGGACAATCGGAACACTCCCCGGTGAACACAGTCACAGACAAACGACGAACCAACAATGACAGACAGAAAAAACAGAACTTAAATGCACACAAGACTAATCCCACAAACAAGACACAGGTGAGGAGGGAGGAGAAAACACAGGGGCACCAGGTGAACACAATCGGGTAATTAGGTAGGAGGGAAAACAGACAGACAGCAACAGGCAAGACAGGAAACCAAAGACAAAACACAGACATATCGTGACAATGACCCTACCAGTGGCGTCGCCTGGACCTGGAAACATTCGGGGCTGAGCCCACAGTGGCGGCGCTACAGTCGAATTTTCTACTGCAAGACTCCCCACACGCACATACACAATTGCACCATCTGGTGTCACAAACGTGTGCCTGCATTAGCTTTGTTACGTCAATGGATTGTGGGAGATTCTCATAGCACTTGAGGATCTCTTGAGGGTAAGGTGCCTGCATTATCTCGGTGGACAAAATGTATGTTTTTATTTTATAAGGACAATAACGTACTGTTGTGTTTGTTTATTTTAATGTTAATTGTTTAATGCTCACAGTCACAGCAACTTCTTTTTGTGTGATTGGCTATTTGTTTTATATGATTTATCAACGTGATCATCAATAGCTAATCTGAGCACCAGAACCCAGCTCACGTGTCCTTTTATGCTGTCCATTGAAATGCAGGTATGTGAGTTTTGTACACCAGTATATTTATGTTTAATATTTCACATTGCTCCACATGATGCCTCGACTACAAAGTCTTCCATGTTTCTATGCTTCTTCCTCTGTGTCACAGTTTCGGGAATATCAAGATCATTGCACAGGGCCTTGGTCTTTTCATAGACCTCATGTGCTTTCTCGTTACTTCGGTAACGTTTCAGTGTGTTCTCAACTGCTGTTTTGTAATCTACTGCCTGCACCAAGTCAATTGTTTCTTTCTGCAGGTATTTGTGCAGGCCCTGAGTGGTTGAGAGCAGTGTCTGGAACATGACAAGCATGTAGATGGTACTGAATTTTCAAAGCTTGCTTTCCAGTCCCTTTGCTAGAGGGGCTGAAAGGCTCCCTAAAGTCTTGATCAAAGCAGACAGGTTGTTGACATGCCCAGCGAACAAGTTGTTTATCCCCTACCTCTAGCTGTTTCTGAAATTTTTGCAATCTCTGATGGTGGACAAGAAATGTGGAAAAGAAAGAGTAGAGACACTCCAGGAGATCAACGCAGGTATGTGAGTTTTATATGAGTTTGTATAAGTTTAATTATTTCACATTGCTTGTGAAAAATATACTACCACTATACGATCACTGATGTTTTGTTATTGACTGGACACTTATTTTGTAAAAGAGATAGCATGTGAGGATCTCTTAAGCAATGCAGCTCACGTGTCCTTTTTATATGCTGTCCATTGAAATGCAGGAAAGTAATCAGCTCTGAGTGATCTGTTGCCGAGGGGACACTACACCGGAGTTACATAAGCAGAGATAAAGTGCTATTTTGGGGGGAACTCACCTCCTCTGGGGTCCCCCAGGAAGATTTTTTAAATATTGAAGTTAAAAGCATCAATCTTGTGCACTTTGAGAGCAACATTAAGAGAAATGGATACATCTCTCAACATCCATATATATAAAAAAAATCAAAGAATCAGAAACGGGTTTATTATTTAAAAACACTTCATTTTCCAATTAAATCATAAACTATGTCAAATTATTGGAAGTTGTTAGTAATCAGATTAAACAGAAAACAGGGATGGAAGGAGGCAATAATAATCCCTCATTACTTGCTGCTTCCCTCATCACTTGCTGTTTGCGGTTGAAATTATCTCTTTTGCTGGCCAAACATGCTGGATGGAAAGCAGTGATGTCTCACTTGCCTTGGCCCTGTATCTGCAGTCCCTAAATCAGTCATGTTTACCCATTGACTCTTGTCTGTTCTGGTGTTCCTGTTCATTGTTGTCTCCATTGTCGTTCTTGTCTGTTGTATCTCCTTCTTGTGTGTCCCTTTCTCCTGTTCTCCTTTCTTCATCCTCTACTCTGTTTGGCTCATCTGTGATGACTGTGTAGGTCAACACAAACAAGTATGTAAGTCAATCAGTTCTCATTCATAACACTCCGTTCGATGTCTCACTATGGGATGCGCCTCATCGCGGAGCAAACAGAAGCATCAATCTCATTACGCCAATCCTGATTGGCTGGTGATCTTGACGTCAACGTCAGGGGAAATCACCCCCTATAAGTAGCCTGCGCCACGACGCATGCGTCATTCAAACACCTCTTCTTGCTTCAGAGCACATCTCTAATGGTAGCCGGGCTAGCTTAACAGTCCACAGACTGAACCAAAGCTAATTTTCGGTCGACGGGCGTTAGCCGGCTACCCTATTCTGCCTTACAGAAGAGTATGATACTAACACACCAGTTAGTATTATAGTCAACCTCGCCGTTCTTCCTCTGGAAGTAAGGTAAGCTTTTGACTTTCAAGTTAGCAACACACCAGTTGCTAGCTTGTGTTTTTTTCCCTCACTGCCGACACCACGGTAGCGAGGACGTTTTTTCTTTTCTCTTCTCACGGAGGAGAAAAGGATTTAAAGAATATTGCCACACCAGGTAATATTCTTTGAGAAAAAAGACCCACACTGCCTTTTTTTCTCCGGATAAAAGACAGATTGGGAACACTTTTTCTCGACGTACCTGTTAAGAGCGGGTCCTCTCCACGAACGGGATGGACGCCTCTCTCCCTCACACCAGAGGAGTCAGGGACTCGGAGGCTCGGCTCTGCGGCTGCGGGTTGAAGATATCAGGCACAGACTCACACCAGGTCTGCTCGTCCTGCCTCGGGCTGGAACACGCCCAGGAGGCTATTGACAACCCCGGCTCGTGCGGGCATTGTGCCCGCCTCACCATAAAGAGCCTCCGCCGACGGTTAGCACGACAAGCTAGCCTGTCGGGACAGGATCCCCTAATGTCCACTGATTGGCCGGCTGGCAATCAAGACACGGGGGCGTCCGCCGCAGAGACTGAGTCCCTCACCTTCACCGTCTGGGGCTCATCAACTGCGGCAGCCGCGGAACCGGATTCCCACGCCATATCAGGCCGGGACCCGGTGGCGGCAAAAGACGAGGGAAAGGGGCCCCACGCTATACCAAGCTGGGGCTCCCGGCTGGACCTCACCATGGCTTCACCCACGGAGGATGTCCTAGAATTGGATTACATGGAGGACGAAGAGGATGCCTCTGAGTTCCTCCTGTCTGATTCGGATGAGCAAGAAGACGACGTCTTCGTGTCACCAGCTCAGGCTGCAAAGCCGGGAGCGATGGCTGCTCTCCCGGGCGATAGCACACCAGCTTCGCCCTGTCTCAGCATGGAACTGCAAGCCGTGTGTCAGCGCGCTGCGGCCAGACTAGACATCCCATGGCCCGAAGTGGCCAAGGAGACCTTCAGGTCCCGTTACGAGGGAAAACATTTTTCCCAAACAACGAGGACAAAGAGGCAACTCCTCCCGGTCTTCCCGGAGATGTTGGATGAGGTGTCGGTCTCGTGGAGAGACCGGCCCTTTAGCAACAAGGCCCCAATCCAGGGTGCCTCCTCCCTTGACTGTGACGGTATGGAGAGGCTCGGCCTGCTCTACATACCGCCTATGGAACCGCTGGTGGCAGCCCACCTCCTACCGAGGATGGGCCCGTCACCAAGCAGGAACCCCACACTGCCAGCGAAGACGGACCGATTCCAGTCGACCATGACTGAACGGTCCTACAAAGCTGCAGCATTGTCCGCCAGAGCTCTGAACGTTTCCTCGATGCTAACCGCGTACCAAGCGGAGCTCTGTGAGGATCTGTCGGGCAATTCTGGACCGGCCACTCTGGACGAGATAGCCGCGGTCACAGACATTTATCTCCGTGTCCAACGCTGCGCCGTCCAGGCCACGGGCAAGGTAATGGGGATCATGGTGGTGCAGGAAAGAGCTAGATGGCTCAACCTCACCAACCTCCCGGACCGGGAAAAGGAAGATGTGCTTGATATGCCCATCGTTCCCGAGGGGATTTTCGACTCCGCTCTCGCTTCCATGCAGAGGAGGTGCGAGTCGAAAAAGAAGGAAGACGAGGCCCTCCACCTCTGTCTCCCTCGAAGGGTCCAGCCGCTGCCTCCGCAACAGCGGCCCTTCGCCCAAGCTGCTCTGAACCCTGCTGGGTTTAAAGTACCAGGTCAGCAGAGGTCGCAGCCCGCCCCGAGTCCCCAGCCCAGGCAGGAGACGAGGGCGAGTTGGCCTAGAAAATCTCCGGTTCCGGCTGCAGCCCAGGCGCAGCCAACCCAGAATTTCGGCCAGCAGTCGAGGAGGAAGAAGCGAGCGGCATGACAGCCCCTCCTTTTCCCCTCTGTGACAGAGCTGGAAGTTCCTTCCCCGGCTCGAAACGTGTTCCCGCTGCCTCGAGAGATGCCTCAACGCCATCCTCAAGTCCGCATAAAACACATGTCACATCCTTATTGTTTGAATAAACCATTTTCCGCTGATGCATCCAGGCTTCAGCCAAGGGCGCAGCTCAAAAAAATGAAAAGAAAAACAATAAACAGTCCGTTAACTATAAATCCCCTTCTGAGAGCAGCTACGGCCTCTCTCAAAAGGCGGATAATAAACGGGTCTGTGAAGGCACCACCGCCACGCGCATGCGCAGTGCCAATTGGGGCTTTACGGGCACTACCGTCACGCACATGCGCAGTGCCGGCTAGAGCTGTAAAGGACAGCCCGCCAATCCTTCCCCTTTCAAGAGCAGCTACGGCATCTCTCAAAAGACGGATTATTGACGGATTATTGAAATGGGGTACCACCGTGTTCAGACACTAGAGGGCCCCATAACACAACAAACAGAGTCTCAGAGGGTAAGAGATGTGACATCTCCGCTGGCTCTAAGGAGCACACAGTGGAAGATGCTCACAACATCTGCTTGGGTTTTCAAGACAGTAACACGGGGTTACAGACTCCAAATCCTCTCACTTCTAGAAAAGAGGGCTATATCTATTGTACCTGCCGAGCAGAGTCAGAGTGGCTTTTATTCCAAGTACTTCCTCGTCCCCAAACGAGGAGGGAACGGAATTCGGCCAATACTGGATTTGAGGGTTCTGAACAGATATCTAAAAAGATACAAATTCAGAATGCTCACTCACACATCTCTGCTGCGTCTCGTGCGACAAGATGATTGGTTTCCATCAGTCGACCTGAAAGATGCGTATTTCCACATCCCAGTATATTATCCACACAGGAAATATCTGAGGTTCACATTTCAGGGGATCTGTTACGAATACAGAGTACTTCCCTTCGGCCTGTCTCTCAGTCCAAGAGTGTTTGTACGATGTACGGAGGCCGCGATAGCCCCGTTAAGACAACAGGGTATTCGCTTGGCGACCTACCTGGACGACTGGCTGCTTCTCGCACAGTCGGAGCAGGAGGCTATTACACAGACAAGTGTCCTCGTAAAGCACCTGCTCAACCTGGGTTTCATGATAAACACAGAGAAGAGCATGTTGTGCCCCGCGCAGACTATACTCTTCCTGGGGTTACGCCTGAACTCGGTGCCCTTTTCAGCTCGCTTGTCAGCGGAAAGAGTGAAAGCTTTCAGAGCTTGTCTCGCTCAATTCCAGCTGCGCAAACATGTTCTCTTCAGAACATGCCTGCGGTTAATGGGGCTCATGGCGTCAGCCATCCTGGTCGTACGACTAGGACGCTTACACATGAGGGAGTTTCAGCGCTGGGTAGCCGCCTTAAAACTAAACCCCGCGCGTCATGGCGCGCGGAGGGTAATGGTTACTGTGAAATGCGTAACGGCACTGCGCCACTGGCTGCACCCGACTTTTCTAGTACGGGACGTGCCTATGGGTGCTGTCCTTTCACGAAGGGTGGTCACCACGGACGCATGTCTGACAGGTTGGGGAGGTATTTATGAAGGCCGTCCGGTGAGGGGTCTCTGGAGCAGAGACCTCCAGCGGGCACACATAAATTACCTAGAGCTTTTAGCGGTGTTCCTCACCCTAAAACGCTTCCTGCCTTTTCTCAGAGGACACCATGTCCTCGTGAGGACAGACAATACGACTACAATATCGTATATAAACCGCCAAGGGGGTTTGCGTTCTCTCCAGTTACACATGCTGGCACGCAAACTGATCTTATGGAGCAGCGGGCGTCTCCTCTCCCTGAGAGCGACGCACGTACCGGGTGTGTTCAACCTCGGGGCTGACCTACTGTCCAGAGGTACACCACTTTATGCAGACTGGACTCTACATCCAAGGATTGTGAGCCAGCTGTGGGTGCGTTATGGTAGAGCCACGGTGGACCTGTTCGCATCAAAATAAAATGTTCAATGTCAGCTGTTCTTTTCGATGCGCGACTTAAACGCACCGTTAGGTGTGGACGCACTCGCACACGTTTGGCCTTCGGGCCTTCTGTACGCGTTCCCACCCCTGGCTCTGATTCCCCAAACTCTGGCCAGAGTGAGGGAACTTATCCTGATAGCTCCGCATTGGCCCGCTATGTACTGGCTGGCGGAGATTTATCAGCTGCTGTCCGGGCAGCCATGGCAGCTCCCACTACGCAGGGACATACTGTCCCAGGCGGGGGGGGGAGATTTTTCACCCACACCCAGAGCGCTTGGCCTTATGGGCCTGGCCCGTGAGTGGTACAACCTGAATACAGTGAGACTCCCTCATAGGGTGATAAACACTATTCAGAGTGCGAGAGATTCCTACACCAGGTCTCTCTAACATCGTGCTGTTACTGGCCCTGGCTTCCGCCAGGCGAGCCAGTAATGTTTTCATGCACTGTCTGTACATGTACCCAATGGACATTGAGGCATTTCCTCCGCCGCTGGGTCCCTCCGGGGAACAGCAGCGGGATTTGCTGTGTCCAGTTTGTGCTTACGCACCTGTATGGACAGATCAGGGGTACTTGTCATAATGACCAACTCCTGGTGTCCTGGGCTAACCCTTATAAGGGCAAGCCTGTTACTAAGCAACGGCTCTCCCACTGTCTTGTGGAAGCTATTGCTTTGGGGCCCATACGAGTCAGAGCTCGCAGGCACCCTCGGGTCCGCGAGCTCTTTCGACTCAGGGTCTGGCTGCATCCTGGGCTCTGTCCAGGATGTCTCCCATCCAAGACATCGGTGCAGCGGCGAGCTGGTCCTCGCCACTCACTTTTGTCCGCCTCTTAGCAGGCTGGGCGTTCTGCTCCCGGTGTGACTCAAGCAGTGCTGGGCACCTGGTTGAGTCAGAACTCTACCTGTTGAGTTCTGGTTGGTTTGGTGATTTTCGAGATAAGCTCGCCTGGCAATACGGGAGCTACAATTTCCCATAGTGAGACATCGAACGGAGTGTTATGAATTAGAACTATAGGTTACTTACGTAACCCCAGTCTCAGAGTAACATGAAGTGAGATGTCTCACCAGACGGCCCTCCTTGCTATGGTGAAGCGAGAAGAGGTGCTTATTTTGAATGATGCATGCGTCGTGGCGCAGGCTACTTATAGGGGGTGATTTCCCCTGACGTTGACGTCAAGATCACCAGCCAATCAGGATTGGCGTAATGAGATTGATGCTTCTGTTTGCTCCGCGATGAGGCGCATCCCATAGTGAGACATCTCACTTCATGTTACTCTGATACCTGGGGTTACGTAAGTAACCTATAGTTTCCAGCTCTGTCAAATAAATGAATTTCAAGATACACAAATGTGTCTTCATTAAAATGAGTGTCACCACACTGTCACAAAAGGTAATACTAACCAATTGAAAATAGTTAAATTCACATTGGAACCTCTTGTAGATATCACTGTTAAGAGTAGTTATCTGCCAATAGGACAGAATCATTCCTATACAAATGCAGTTTGAGTAATTCACTTAATATATTCACTTAACACTTTAATATAGTCATTTTCACTTAATACTCTAATATAGTCATCTTTCTGCATTCAAAACTAAGGAAAGCTTTACAATTTGACATGATAATGAAGAAAAAAGGCCTCCGACAATGCAGATAATTTTTTGATCATATCAATTTTAAGATGGGGGTCAAGGCTTAATATTTGGGAGCATAGTGTCCCTTGCCCCCTTTCAGGAGCCCCACTGGATTAGCTTTGATCTGAAATATTTGTATAAAAAGCTTGTTAGCTGGCTGTCCATCTCATAATGTTCAAATAGAAACTAGCTGTCAATAGGAATATTAATCAGAAGAATTATAATTTCATGCAAAAATCTGTCACAAAAAGAGGTTGCACATTTAAATTCAGGTGTAACGCAGCGCGTTACGGCCGCACATTTAAATTCAGGTGTTACGGCCGCCGCGTTACGGCCGCGACGCCGCGTTACGGCCGCGTTACGGCCGCGACGCCGCGTTCGCAAAGATCGCGGCCACTCTAGTCAATGGGTGCTATTCCACCAGACGCGCTGCGCCGCGCCGCGGCTCGAAGCGTCCCAGAAGCTCCTCGCCGCAAGGAATTTCTAAAATATAGGATGAATCCTATTTTTGACGCGGCGCAGCGCGTAATATATTTTTTTACCACTAAAATACAGCAACACATATTTGATTCATGTCGTTTATAACTGGAATATTACAATTATTATTAACTGTCTGTAGTCTACAACACAACAACATAGGAAATAACAACAATAAACACGATTTAAACAGACACAAACATAAACCATTTAACTACGTAGCCTACTACTTGTAGAAGTACAAATGTCCAGGAAATATTCCAAAATCAACAACAACTGCGAGGCTGCACACACGACGCTCCGCTTCCGCAACGTTTTGAAACGCGCCTGGTGTGTTAGGTCGCAGGAGGAGGTCGCAGCGTGGCGCAGCGCAGCGCGGCGCAGCGTGGCGCAGCGCAGCGTGGCGCAGCGCAGCGCGGTGCAGACGCTCCTGGTGCATTTAGGGGGTAAGTGCAGAAGCATTTAACAAGCTAATGACAGGTGAGACAGAATAGGGGCGGGGCTTAGAATTACAAGAGCGGGAAAAAAAACATTACGGGAAGTAATAGCAAACAAGCAACATTTTAGGAGTGAACCTTCAAAATAAAACATGAAACAGTCTGAACAAAAGGGTCTATCATTGGCTTTAAAGTTTTATTTTTCTTTGCCCCCCACTAAGAGACTTGTTTGAAAGCAGCATATGAACAAATAAATGTATTCCCTTTGAATTATTAAAAAAAGTATAAATAGTTGTAGAACTCACCTTGACAGTATTTTGACAGAGAAAAATATAAAGCTAGCTGTAATTGAATTTTTGCAGGACTGTTCTGCAATCTTAACAAAGCATCCTTTTACCTCGGTCTGATTGTTACTGAAACACATTTCATCCTGAAAGATTATCTACTGCAGCTGCACCGCCTGGAGACACAGCACTCTCGTGTGAGATCGCTCTGTTTGACAAATGACTGACTGACCTTGGCCTCTGATACATTTTGTCATGAATAAAACACTTTCAAATGATAACTGTTTCATAATTGTATTTTCACCTTTATACATTTGATATTTCCTAAAGTGGTTGATAGTGACTTCCAATTACGCATCTTAATCACCATGTACCAAGTCAAGTGTCATTGTGTAAGTGTCACAATCAATTTCAAATGAACCTTTGCAAACCATTAACATGCACTAAAACCTAAAACACACTACAGGAAAGGGGAAAACCCCAAAAAGCATAATATGGCCTCATTAAAAAAAAGGCATGAACAGAAAGAGAGAAGACTTAGAGAAGAGGTAATACATCTCAAATTCAATCCAAATACATTCAACCATTAATTATTAAAGCATTACTTGTGAGTTTTGTGATGCAGAAACATAATTTAACTGACTTTTTTTCTGTATTCTATTCCTCTATTGCAAAGTCATTCTTGTTATAGTAATTTTGTAATTGTTTTAGTGGAAATATCAGTCATCAAATCATCAAACATCAGCATGTTTGATGATGCAAACATTTTTTAAACCTCATTAAAGAGATGGGTTGTCTGCTGATCATTAAAGCAACTTTATCAATTTTGTAGTGAAAATTCACAGGTGTATCAGCTGGCTTTAAATGGCTATAATAATTACCGCCAGACTGCCAGGGTGGTGCAGATAAAGTGGCCTCTGGAGAGAGAGCTGCAACGGCTTGTGGGGAGAAAGACAGAAAATAACTTATATAGATGGAAGCGCTGAGCTGAGCTTTATTGTGGCCACCGAGATGGCGGTAACAGAAAGAGGATGAGTCAAAAGCTCAACGCACAGGAATGACCCCTCTCAGAGAATTGTCCCCTGGGAAATATTTTAGCCAAGATAGCGAGGGGGCAGGAGACATTTGCCCTCTGTCTCTGAACTTGCCTGTGTATCGATGGCCATGTGACATTTCCTAACCTTCTTTGTATCTGTGGACGCTAGGGGGATTATTTATAAGTTTAGTAAACCGTAAATTCTGAAACAGTGTTGGACATTGAGTAGGAGGCATATATTAAGCTGCCAAACTGATAAAATAGTCTAGAGAGAAAGGAGACAATCATGCACCTAATGCTTTGATGAGCAATATGGCATAGGTGAAGTCTAAACACACTGTATAGTTGAGTGTATCACATACAGTTCACTTCTAGCTTCGACCCCTACACAACCTTGTGGGATTTAATCCTTCCATTTCAACTGCTACTGTACATGAACTGGCACTTGTGTAACCTAATTAGCAACAGGAAAGTAGAACATCAAGATAAAGCAGGGTTCATGAATGGTGGGGGGTGTGCAATGTAATGTGATAGAGATAAGGTCAGAATCCAGAACCTCGGAGCTGATGTGTAAAGAGGTGTGTCATTCTAGCATGATCTTTATTGGCTAATTGTGGAATTATGAGGTGCCAGGCAGCACTTACACACTCATCCTCAGCTTTAGGTTGCTATACATACATGTGTTTGATGGAGTAGTACACAGGCTTGAATCCCAAAGTTCTCTCCAGAGGGAGTTTCTCTCCCACACACACCCCACCGAATGAAACACATCCATCGGACTACTTTGTTTACTTCCGTAACATAGTGACATCACTACGTAACACTCACTCTTCCATTGGCTAGGGCTCCAAAACATTGTACGCGATAGGCTAAGAGCGGGTCATCTCTAAGCAGCAGTCCCAGTGGAGCCACAAAATCCTATTTTGAAACCTGAAAATAAGTACAGGCCCCTTTACTACTTCCACCAAGGAGGTTATGTTTTTGGTTTGGTTTGTTCGTCAGCAGGGTTACGAAAACTGCTGGCCTGAAGTATTGTAGAATAGACAACTGAAAAACCGAACTAGTTTAAGAGTTGATCTGAATCAAGGGGAAACAAATTATTGTTAATTTCGTTAACATTGCAAGATTGTGTATTTAGCCTTTGTAGATGTCTGCACTCTCGGATTGCACTTGAAGTTGCTCTCTGCTGAAAAGTAATATAAAGAAAGAAATGCACTGTTCACGTGCCAGATAATTTCCTGGCTTTGCACATTTGGCATCTGACTCCAAGTTAACTGGTCGAGTTTTTGGTCGGAGCCAAGAAATATTCTAGTTTATAACCCCTGTAACACTGCAACGGGCAATTTTTCATTATTGATATTTGAACGGAAATAATCAAACAAGCTGTACTCTGTTCATTATTGCGCTTACGAGCCAGTCTAGCTGCTATCCAAGTTTCATGTTTAGCATGTTGCCCTCTGCCAGAATGCAAGGATAACAACCCAAAACTATTTCTCTAAGAAACAAGTGAATTTGCTGACACAGTAAAAACAGAAACACATATTTAAAGAAACCTCCTACCACAATAACCATCATTAAGATCTACATAATCTGAGCAGCACACAGGAAATACGTTCCCTCGCTAGATTTCCATCCAAACATTGTGTTGCATCTCTTCTACCAACATAGTCATTACGTAGTCCATCCAGCGCATTGTGTCCTTTGACGTGGACAGAACAATTATATTTGACATCAGTCCCAGTCTGGACAATGATATGTCACATCTAGGCTCATATCTGAAACGTGGCAGCCAACCCTTTCCTAATACAGGTTTAGTGTCATGCTGGCTTATTACCTTATGTGCTGCTGCATGCTTGGCATGAAGTACCTGCTGGCAGCTGAACAGAGCATGCTGCAGGGGACTTTTCTCTGCTTAATCTTAGGCAAAATGCCTCTTTTCTTGAGGCAACTATATGTTTCCCAGGTGTCACTCTCGAGTGACAGTATAATGCTTAATATATTTAGCTTAGAGTGTAGCTGCATGCAGTACAGCAACTGACACACAGTAAAGCGAACTATGAGTAATATCACAACATGGTATAGGCCTACTTGGTAAATAAGGCTATTTTCACAGCTGTGTAATGTGGAAGGCTTTGTTGCTACAGTGATGACAGCCTCTGTCAGCAACGCTGGCATGAGAACAACTGTGTTGCTGCTGGGAATAGTAGGTTGAGCTCTTTTTCTGTATACATTGCTACCCTAGAGATGACCTATTTCTCTTTGAGGTGCAGTTCTTGATAAGGCAATCTGTTTTAGTGACAAAATCTGGATTCAACTTTAAAGAACGACTGAAGAAGACTTTCTTAAATTAGTTTTGATCAATTACAGAAACTGATATGGATACGAATATTACAGTTTTTAAAGATTACAGCAGAGTGATTACATAAGCCAGGAAGAGATGAATATTGCATTACGTGATTATTGATACTTTTACATTTGAGATTTAAACACAGTTCTCTCTCATTAAAAAGCCTTTAAAGCCTCACAGTGAGAGCGCAATGATTACATAATTATACTGTTACAAATAAGCATACATTTTAAAGCAATTACAGATTAAATACTGTGCAAATGTTACAAACGTAACTTAAGAATTGTGGCGTGAAGACCTAATGATGATTGTGACTGTAATGGTCCATTTTTTGTGCAAGAGCCAAGAAAGTTCTTCACTCAATACAACTCCTAAAACTATGCTTTAAAAAAATTCAACGGGCATGATTGGCCAAAATATGAGATTGTTGGGCCAGAGGACACAGTTTCTCTTCCTGCACTTGTGAAATAACTGTGGGGAAATAAGGGTTTGGCAAAAATAATGAACAGGTTTCCCAATTTAATTTAAAAGCTAATCTTGTGTTCTTTGGTGTTGTGCAAATGAAATTAATGGGATGTGTGCTTTATTCCAAATTGCTATTTAATGAGTTGAGTCACCCTGACTGTTTTGTGTTTACAAGTCATTATCACTGACATTGATGTGCTTGCTAAATACTCTGCCATTGTCCCATGCAGTGTCCTGATTCTTTAAAGCGTGACCGAAGTCTCTCTTGTTGGTGTTTTTAATAGACTTCATCTGCATCCTGGCTTAGTATGAAGAACAATCTGAATGAGTTAATATTTTTAAAAAGAGCTTTGAGGATTCAATAACGCCAACACAGTTGTGGAAACACTGCCAGTAAAAAATAATATCTGTGAGATTGAAATATGACATTTAAATAAATGTCGTTGTGGTTTTGTGTGAAAAATCTGCCTTATTGAAGTTTTATACATGGACCGGGCTGCTTTCTCCATCTAAACACACACATGCACACACAGAACAGGTTCAGTCAAACCCATAATTGTTTTCCCACATTGAAAGAAAAGCATCCATATATTCCATGGGAGCCTGCCTGCAGACCTCCACTCTCAGGACAGTTCCGGTGCAGACCTCCACTCTCAGGACACCTCCACTGTCAGTACAGGAAGTGACGATTCTGACGCGTTTTTTTCCCCGGTTTTATTATTTTTTTTGGCTATTTCACCCGGTTTCTACCGGGGACATTGCCCGGTCTCGGGTGTCCCCCCACGGCCTGTGTCCAGCCCCCCCCCCACTCATCCCTATATTAACGGATTTTGACAATCTGTTGCATTTTCCCGCAGCGGGGTGGAGGTTCCCAGCTGGAACCTCCCCTCCTCCGCCACGGTGCACCCGGCAAACACGGTTGTTTCTCGAACCTTCCACTGTTGTCTAGCGGGTGTAACTAAAATACAAGATGTCGTATTTATATATATAAATAAATATATATATCTATATAGATATATATATATAGATAATAAGTGTCAGTGCTATTTTATGTTGTATTAGCGTGCATTTCCTGTTCGGAAAGTAGTGCTGTACTGAGAGTAAACAATACAAGGTGTCCCTATTTTTATATTTATATATATCTATATATACTTTATGTATATAATAAGTCAGTACGATTTTATGTTGTATTTGCGTGCATTTCCTGTTCGGAAAGTGGCACTGCGGCTGTAGTAACTACAATACAAGGTGTCCGTATATATCTATATATATATATATATATAGATATATACATATGTATATAATAAGTGTCACGATCCGTCATGATCCGATTTTATTATGTATTTGCGTGCATTTCCTGTTTGGAAAGTGACACTGTACTGATAGTGGTGATTTTATTTTGGAATTCTTAGCCTGCACTTCCTGTACTGACAGTGGAGGTGTCCTGAGAGTGGAGGTCTGCACCGGAACTGTCCTGAGAGTGGAGGTCTGCAGGCAGGCTCCTCTCATATATTCCTCTTTGTCTTTGTACCCTCAGTCATGGATATTTATCCGTGCAACCGCAAAACAATGTCCACCTGACCAGCAGGTCCTTCTGAACCTCTCTGTTTCTCAATCCTCCATCTCTTTCTAAGGTCTGATCCAATATCCTCTCAAGTAAGCCTGGGCCAGAAATCATTCACTGGCAGTTGTTGCACAGCATCCAACATCGTCAACAGCCGGCTGGAGTTGGGACTGGGCGCTGGGCCGTGTGTTATAGCTGCCATAAGGCTCTGAATCTGGAGGGATCCTGCACGGAGATAGATCTGTGTCTGAGGTGGGGTGGCGGGCAGCGGCGGCAACCAGCTGTCTGTGTGATTTAACCGTGTGTATAAATCAAGAGCGAGCCTCGGCTCGACCAGCCAGCCTCATTTCAATCTCTCTACAAATCACACCACGCAGGCAGAGCGAACGGGGAGAGTTATAAAGCCCCCAAATAAACATACTCCGCAACTCTCTTTCTTATGCTTTCATTTATTAAGTAGATGAGAAGAAATCTGACATCCATCAAAAAAGACACTGCAAATATGTTGTGCTCTAGCCAGAAAACGTTGGCTTGTCATCTGTTGTTTTATATGTGCAGGGTGTCACATGCCAACCCAACCCTGTCTCCTAAAAATTACGTTCCCACAGAACTAAACTGCATTCTCAATTATGTTTAGCTAGAAACGTATTTTCTCCCACGTTACGTTTGTTATGAACGTATCTCAAATACGTTTATTTTCTACATATCTTTGCCATTTATTGTCTTGCTTATAATAATGATAATAGTTATTTATAAATATCATTTTAGAGCACACCTTTGAAATCGACAATCGGGCTCGATATATGGTTACATTAAAATCAGTAGGCGAGGCTGTAATTTCGCCAGCTGTTACTCTCATGAGCGAGGCAGAAAATAATAGTTTTAACATGCCAAAAAGCTGCTGTGTTGTTTATTGCACCTCAAACATTAAAACAAATCCAGAGTTACGTGTTTCTGTACTTCCTCTAAGAAGAAAGGACAGTAACAGAAGATCTCTGTGGCTTCAGGCTTGATCGCCGTTCAAATGACAGCGTTGGTTTCCCCAAAAGTGGGCGGGGCTGTAAAGTGAAGTAGATTTTACCCTCATCTATTATTCAAAACCATTCTATTTATTCTAACGTAAATTACATGCCAGTGTATTATCTTTTTATTTCTTTGTTTTTATTTTAAATCATATAATGTCTGACTTTTTTTCCGTCTGTGAGGAAAAGAAATGGGGTTTAGAGCCTCAAAATACCGAAATCTGTATTTTTTAAAATCTTTTCCTTCTAATTTGTTATTCTTTTCTAAATAACACACTGTTATTTACTCAACAATAACACACAATTATCCTTGTTTTTATTTATTTATTTAATTCTATAATCTTGGGCTTTTTAGCCGTAAATAAAGTCACCGGAAACAGATGGGACATTTCGAGCAATACACACCACAAACCCACTAAACTGATTACCCAAGATCCTCAGCTTGAAGCTCGTTGATTGGATGTTTTAGCCGCAATGCAAGCTGGGATATGGTGTTAATAAGATATGATATCCGACAACGAAAAATAAAATAATACCTAATTCAGAGTGTGCTTGCTTTTCTCTTTGAATGTCATCACATAACGGCATTGTAATACACGGTTCGGCTGCATTAAATATTACACATCTGCCGTAGTTCTTTATTTATAGAGCCCTGATGAGAAGACTTATGGACAAACAGGAGAACTGCTGCCAAAACTGAATACTTGACGTGGATCATAAATATATCAACAATTAAACAACATCTTCAATTTCTTTTCACAAAATACGTCTCCTTGCAGTATCAATAGTAATTCGGCTGACTTTTATATTTGATCCAATTGATATATAGGTTATATTTACACCATAACGGTGCACAGCTGATAGAAAAGGACTTGTAGTTTTTAAAGATATTACTGATTTTCTTTGAATATAAGAATGTAAATACTGAGTTGAGAGAATAGTCAGGGGATTTGGGTGATGGGAGACACATCTATGGAATCACAATTTCAATAGCTTACCATTAAATGACGGATATGCCTTTCTGTCTGTGATGTTTTACAAATCAGATATTAATGTGTAGAAGTAAAACAAGAGAAATAGTACAGCAATATCCTGTAAAATTATGTAAAAACATGAATAAAACTACACATCTTCAGATGTTATACATAAGTGTCTACACTAATAATACAACGTTATTATTAGTATGCTGTGTGTACCTTGTGTGCACCGCCTAGTGGTTAAAGCATGTTATTGAATTATTTTTGTTGAATAATGTTATTTGATTAAAACAATATTAATAGTACATACTTTCATAGGGGGAAAGTAGAAGGTCAATGATAGAAATATTATATAGAATATAAAAAGTCAAGAAGATACTAAGTGATCTCTACAATAAAACAGTTTAGTGCCGGATGTACACAGATATTAATAGGAGGATGTGCAAAACAGAAAAACGAATTAACCTTTATTAATACATTAAAGAATACTTTAGGTTAAGGTCTACTTTTAAACAAGAAAAAAGCTTTGGGGGTATCTATCTACAGATGAATATTAAGCCTGACAAATATAAGCCTGACTAAAATATTGCATTCCTGCAATGTTAACTATGTTGAAGCACTTATTTTAACTGATATTATACACATTACTTATACTCTTATGTATGTAGATACTTCCCTGAATTTTACTCAGGTGTAACTAAAGTCTGCTTTAAGGGTTGTTTATATTCCACATCATTAATCAGAATCTGCAAAGTAACTAAACTAAATGTAATGAAGTAAAAATACCAGGTTAACCTCTGAATTGTAGTGGAGTAGAATATATATTAATGCTGCCCATTATGGATACAAGCGATTTTCACCCATTTAGTAATTACATGTTTTAAATGTGTACACACCAATGTGTTTCCTATCACCTAAACCTCCAGGGCTGTACACAGTTTAATACTGTCAACTTCTAAATTTGGGAAAAACGTCTTTTAAAATTACAATTCCCAGTAGAGACGTGCCATAGAGAACATGTTGCGAAACACAATAGCCAGCATGTGTAGTTCTGGTGGGGCGTTCGAGTCCAGTTTTGAATAGGTTTCGTTCCATTTCAAAGAGCTTGACGCTCGGCGTAACCTTGGCGCAACATCACGGGGTTTGTCAACGGGACTGTAGTCCCAAACGATAGCTGGGGATTATGGGTAGTGTAGTGTCTTCGGTCATCCTAAATCTCGAAATGTCCCGTCTGTTTCTGGTGACTTTATTTACGGCTAAAAAGCCCAAGATTATAGAATTAAACAAATAAAGAAAAACAAGGATAATTGTGTGCTATTGTTGAGTAAATAACAGTGTGTTATTTAGAAAAGAATAACAAATTAGAAGGAAGAGATTTTAAAAAATACAGATTTCAGTATTCTGAGGCTCTAAACCCCATTTCTTTTCCTCAAAGACGACAAAAAAAGTCCGACATTATACGATTTAAAATAAAAACAAATAAATAAAAAGATAAAACACTGGCATGTAATTTACGTTAGAATAAATAGAATGGTTTTGAATAATAGATGAGAGTAAAATCTACTTTACTTTACAGCCCCGTCTACTTTTGGGGAAACCAACGCTGTCATTTGAACAGCGATCAAGCCTGAAGCCACAGAGATCTTCTGTTACTGTCCTTTCTTCTTAGAGGAAGTACAGAAACACGTAACTCTGGATTAGTTTTAATGTTTGAGGTGCAATAAACGACACAGCAGCTTTTTGGCATGTTAAAACTATTATGTTCTGCCTCGCTGATGAGATGAACAGCTGGCGAAATTACAGCCTCGCCTATTGATTTTAATTTAACCATATATCGAGCCCGATTCTCGATTTCAAAGGTGTGCTCTAAAATGATATTTATAAATGACTATTATCATTATTATAAGCAAGACAATAAATGGCAAATATATGTAGAAAATACATGTATTTAAGATACGTTCATAAGGAACGTAACGTGGGAGAAAATATGTTTCTAGAAGATATGTAGAAAATAAACGTATTTGAGATACGTTCATAACGAACGTAACGTGGGAGTAAATACGTTTCTAGCTAAACGTAATTCAGAATCCAGTTTAGTTCTGTGGGAACGTAATTTTTAGGAGACAGGGTTGCACATGCTGTACTTCTTATTGAATGCAGATATGGTGAAGCAATGATTGAGGTGGATGTTTGCAAAATCAGAGAAACGATCTCACAGAACAGCAGCAGGGATCCACAATTTCAGGCTTGAAAGAGACTTTTATTTATGATCTGTAAAAAAGGGGTATTGAATTAGCATATCTCTTGCCGTCAGCCAACCTGTTGAACTAGATATTAGAGAGAACCAATGCCAGGAAGCAGGCAACACGATGATTCACTACCAGCACATTCATTCCCAGCTCCAGGGAAGGAGTCACACGAGCACCCAGGGAGAACACAGACTATGAAGGCCACACACAAACACTTCTGACAGCTCTCACAGTGATATAACAGATGTGAGAGACAATTTACTCCGCAAGAGCCGCCACCCAGAGCAGTTGGTCAATACAAACAATGTCAGGTTTAAACTATAATATAAGTTGTATTTTAAAAGCTTGTGTTTGACATCACTGCAAGCTGTTTCACTGCAGTTTATGAACAAAACAAGCACATAACAAAACACATCTTTCAGTAGACTATAGGGCAAAATACTTCTAAGATCAAATACAACTGCGGTTTCCTGTCTACTGGCAAAGTCCAAACATTGAGTCAGAGTTCATCAGTATTCTTAAGGAACATCTCCTGGCATTAATAACTGCAGGAAAGCATCCACTTTGTCAAATGGCTTTAATAGAGGGCTTTCCATTTTCATGAATGGTCTGTTATAGATTTATTCAGAAGGGATTGAGTTACTATGGTATCGCAAATCATCTGCACTGAGATGCTAAGATTGCTCTCTGCTTGCCTTGTAAAACATTTTTGGGAGGCATTTAAACTGCGCCTGATCTTATGGTATTTACTTCTGTGAGATCATTGTGTCATATCTATCCATGCATCATGGGCACTTCAAGGGAACAAGCGTGCAAAGCAATTAAATCAATGTAGAATATACCTTGTTATATACCAGAGAGAAAAGTAAAAACATTAAGAAAAGACTTAGGCAACGTGACAGCTATTAACAACAAGCAGAGCATGTCATTATCCACACGAGCGTGTCAAAGAATCAATTACAAATTGAATTAACAATTCATCTGTAGGTGCCGTTTTGGCAAGGATAGGATGCTGAATCCTCTTAGGCTCTAAGTGGTAATTCAAAAGGACAGCCACCTGGAAATAATCCAAAACCTTTTTTTATTCAGTAGTGCTCATACAGTACATGCCCAAACCTAAGTGCAGTATACATTAGCAAAGTCTTCGGACATCATAATGCACTTCAGGAAAACTAGTCAGCTGCTGCACCAGTAGAAAAACGTGATTATATCTCGACCAAAACACAGTGTCATTGTATTAGTCATGATTATTGTTGAATAAATGAAGATAATGTTGCCGACCTCTGGCAATAAGGGTGTTAAATAATGAACTGAGGTTATTTCCCTTGTCGGACATTGTCTTGATTCTGTATGAACCAGAAGGCTACTGTCAACTGAACCTAAGACAAATGCCAAAAACATTGACATTTTATCATCCTATTTGATATGGGACACTTTTTAGCAAAGAGTTGGTAAATAGAAATCAACCTGATGAAATTAAGTCCATTATTTACTCTCCTTTTGCTTTTTGGTCTCCACCAACTCTTCGAGCATATCTGGCACTTGAGCGTCTAAATCAGGGGTCTCCAACACGTCGATCGCAGCTTTTCAGTAGCTCGCCGCTCGATTATCGATTATTTAGCGTAGTAACGTTGCTTCTTGATTTTTCGACCGCGGCTGGACAATAAGGTTTTTTTGTTTTTGAAGGTTTTCTGTGACACGAATATCAAATTGGTCGGTGACGCAGAGATCAAGGAACAGAAGTGACAGCGGCACAGAGACACATGTATTTGTGTTTTTTTGAAAAACACTCGTTACCGTCATGTCAGGTTTTTGGTGGATTTAATCAAGTCTTGGATTGCAGAGTATGAATGTACTCTCTCTATCTTCAGTTGATAAATACATATACAATATAAAATAGAAACAGTTTGTCTAAACTTTCAACACACCAACAATGTCCACATCAATTCCCAACACAAACACAAAAAAAAGTCACATAATGTTAGCATTGACATGTCAACCACTCAGAGCTTTCTATTAAGTGAAGACTCTTATACTGTGATATAAGAGTGTTTTTTACTAAAGCCAGGAGCACTTAATACTATGCTATTAAAATGCTGATGATTTTCAAGTACTTGACTCTGAGGTTCTCAGTAAGAATCCCAACATTACATCTGAATAGTTCCAGTGGAAACAGGGAATCTCAATTCCCTAGGAGCTCTATGGTAATTAATTGATACGCTAACATCAAAACAAAAACATAATTAGCAGAGTGAAACTCAGTACTATTCGGAAAAAAAGGTTTAAGCACCATTTTAGCAAATCGCTATAATATAATGTTTTATTCATTTGCATACATAATAAATGGGTGGCAAAGAGGTGGCAAGGGTAAAACTGCCAGCCACAGGAGAGTATGATTACATCCACTTAAGAGCATACTCACCATTATCACGCAGAAATTGTAATAATTGGTCAACTTGCTTCCCTCTTCCTGAGCATTTTCTGAAGTAAAAGCTCACTCACTGCAGTCACAATAAGTATACAAATTGAGACTCAGAGATTGTTCTCAGTGGCCACTTCTGCAATGCAATTGCTGGCATAATGAAGTGCTGGAGTCCATAAACATACCAACTGTGAAGTGTTTGGAAGCAGAAATTAAAATTCCACCGCCTGAATGGCTCTATATTCTCAATTTGACAGAATGTGTCTGACAAATTGTTGTCCTTTGATGTGTTATAATTGACATGCTGAAACGGAGGAAGCAATGACTATAGGCTATATCTTGAACAGTAGCCAAATTACCTTCAGTGAGTAGCATTTTCATCAACGCACACTCAATGTATCTTAACAGCAGAAGGCAAACACATGACTTTTATGACACAACTAATTATGAATCCAATGATCCCCAGTTTAAACACACTGGGCATAACAATAGCCATGTTCTTTCTTTAGGCCAATAATTTCTTGAGCAAGACATCTAAATTACGACGTGACTTTAAAGAGCTTACGAAATGAAGGACAATACTGTTCTTATTACGATAATATATATACTATTATTAATGGGAAATCATGTCATTCATGACAATATGCCCGCAGTATTTATAAATCGTGGTTTATTACAACTTTCCATGCTCACTTCCGATGTTACACGACCGCTCCGAACAAAACAGCTTTCGCCGGTTAGTGACGTCACGCACGTCACGAGTAGAACACCTATTGAATAATACACTACCTCTGTGGCTGATGTCGGACTCTGGAGACAGAATCGAGTGACAGACAAGACTCATTTGGCGGAGATCCGATGCGGCAACAGAACACAGACTGGTATACATTTGACTTTAATTCATAGAGATTCTCAATAAATAGTAAATAAATAATAATACATCGTAATGTAGCAGGCAAACTTGGCTCAGGCAACAGAACAGAGACTGGTATATACATTTGACTAAAATTCAGAGATTCTCAAAAAATAGTAAATAAATAATAATGACTCTGCTGAAATAACCAGTTTAGATACATATAGCTGGTCAGGCTGTTGTAAATTGACCAGCCAGTATATATTAGGCTGGAATGGTTGGCTGGAGAGGGGTTTTGGACACTTCAGCTGGCCAGGATGGCTGGTTTATCCATCTATCACCAGCTTATGTTTAATAATAGTATTAAATATACCCTGCTGGGAGCTTACCAGGATTCCAGGTGACCAGCATACATTAAATACTGGTATGATTATTTAAACAAGAGAACATAAATATATTACAAAGATTCATTGTGTCATGTATTCTGGTATCTACAAAATAAAGACATTGTATAGTGTTCATAATAGTATTTTAATTTAATAAATAGCTAGTTAATATAATAAAATACACAGTAACAATACAATAATTATACAAATAACAACCAACCTGCAAATCAACCTACACATCAAAATAAATATATTATCTAAAACCGGTGCATTTGATTTAAAATAAAAGTAATACATAGAATTCAATATTTAAATGGTAACAAAAACCGTAACACTATGTATGATAAGAACAAGGCAACAAAGAAAGTGTTTGTTGTTTTTCCTTGTTCATGTCTATAATGTTTCCCGTTGTGTAGCGTCCAGCCTTTCCCAATCTGACCTGCACTTCTGTCTGTTGAAGCCACTTCTTGAAGCAAACTGAAAAGAAATGTACAGATATAAGTACACTGTAAAAAGAAAACTTAATATTTACGTTAACATTTGGGCTGCTGTGGTTGCCAGAACAGTTAAAGTATAATACATTACAAATTACAGTTGGTTGGCATAGAGTCTAGACGTTACAGTCAACAATTGCTTATGGTGAATTACAATGGCAAAAACAAATAGAGCTAGTGTACACGGTGCAGCTGTATTATCTGGGAAATAGAAGAATCGGATCAGGATTCGGTATTGGCAGACAATCAATATCAAATGAATTGGATCATTATTAGCATCTGATCACCTTTGTCGACTTGCAGCCTAAATACAAAGATAACTCCACTCCTCTCCTACCACTCTTACCTCTAATAAGCCTTGGTAGAACTAGTGTCCGAGTCATAGGGTCCAGAGGCCTGTACTACGAAGCCGGTTCAACCTAACCTGGATATGTTTGAGTTAGCCGGTTGGCCTAATCCAAAACATACGTGCTCTTGCTAAACGGTCCTACGACGCGGGTTATCAAGTGGATCGCTCAAGCCAGCCGTGTCCTATCTAGTTAGGTGCGCGTTCACATGAAAGGGGTGGTATCTGGAGCATTCGACCAATCACAAACATGGAGAAGCGTACCGACAGCGCAGCGTCATACTTCCTGAATGAAAAGTGCACTTTAATACTAGTCAAATATGAAGAAGTTAAACTTTAAACATCCATGACTTAAACACTTGATCAGGATCAAAGCCACAGAGCTGCACCTGCAAGGTGAACACAGCTGGGAACAGAACAAGTGTTTGAATGCGTACATTAACAGGTTTATGATATCACTGCCCCGTCTAAAACACGATCTGACTTTCATTACATTTGACTCGAGTGTTTCCTCAACTTAATGTGTTGCTTAAAATAATACTTCTGCATACAGTATGTGACACTGAGTGTTGCACGGCCAGATACGGCTCAGCTGACTCAGATCAGGAGATATATGATATATTATGAAGTGATATGCCGCGGACTGTACTTAATGTACTCTGATCCGGTTACTTATGTTGTGGCCGATATTTAAGTAAGCTTTCTTAACGCTAATGTTATAATAGTCAGATTGCTCTGAAGATGGAGGTGATATTCTATTAATGTTCACGTTCACACAGTCGGTGATTTCTGCCGGCCGTCTTTCCTGCGACGGCAGCTTTTCTGTATTTCCTTTCTCCTGTAATATGACTTGATCGCTTTAAACTCCGCACACTGAGCTCTGATTGGTCAGCAGGCAGTGCTTTCACTGAGTTGAGCTCTTAGCCTGCAACCTAACCTGCTCCGGGGCAGTTTAGCCGTTCAGCATAAGTTACCATGGAGATCTAGCCCGCTAAAAAGAGAACCAGCTTCGTAGGACCGGAAAGCCGGAGTTTTCCCTGAAGTTAGCCGCGAAGAGAACATCCTGCTTCGTAGTACAGGCCTCAGGACTGACTGAAGACATGTGGAACAGAGGACAGGCATGGTTCCATGTACAGGAAACTGGAACTTTGAACAGGTGTTTTCATCTTTTCTGCCTGAAGATTCACAAGTTCTTGATCAGGTGTTTGATGTGGGCTGGCATGATCCTTTCTGCAGCGATAAATAAAGAAAACAAAGATTTTTTTTTTAATAATGGTAATGATGGTAACAACAATAATATTAGTATAATTATGTATATAGCTAGCACTTACACAATTGCAAAGTGATTCTCACAACAAAAATAAAGAACAAAACAATATCAACAATAAAAAACAAATTATTACAGGAATGTTGAGACAAATAAATGTTTTTTTCAGGAAATGACCTTCCAAAGGCTAAATTCAAACTCAATACCATAAATAACTGGGTACCAAAGTGCTTTACCTGATAGAACACGCTCCACACGGAGCAGCAACCATCCGGCTCGGCCTTTTGCTGCATATCATCTCCTCCCTCTATCTCTCTCTGGTGTTAGGTTCCAGTAGATCTCTACTATCCAATAAAACAGAAATTCCCCAAAAAAATCATATTAAAAAAGTTAAAAACAATGACTTGCTGTTGGCATTGAAATGGATTAGAATCTCACCTTTTTCCTGGATGTCAGGAAGGCCATGGAGTCGTTCCCTTCAAGTCCGCAACCAGTCATAGGAGTTCAAATGCAAAGCCTGAATGATGACAAGAGCGAGAGACATACATTTTACAATTATATTTTTAATTCATACCAGAGCAGTGTGTACAGGCCCTGTACGACATGCAAAGAACAGATCAAATCCCCTGACAGACTCACACACTTTGGTGATGTCCTCATCTGATAATGTTTCATTTTTTAGCAGCAAAGTAACATGTATGTCAGACCCAACTCATTTACAGTATGTTTTGCATCTCCTCAACAATGGTCTGTATAGTTGAGTAGAAAAAAACTGTCCCTACAATTTCAGGTAGATTAACACACATTTGTAAGAAAAGTTTACAATGAAGCACAAAATCCCTCTTTGTGTTAAGCGAGCTGCCACAGAAAGTGCAGCTTAACATGCTAACCTTTGGTGAGCTACAGTAAAGCTAACTTCATGCTCAACACAAAACCTTTAACGTGCATTACATTGACGATTTTAAACACAACTTAACTTTCTCTACTTGTAAGATAACGTTTAGTTAACTTACCCTTAAATAACTACATCACGTTTTTCAGTGGAAACACAAACTGCAGAAAACGTTAGCTGCTAACTGTTGTTAGCTAAGACAGCTAGCTCTTAAGGGAAGTAACATAGCCTCATGGCAAACGTAAGGTTGAGTTAACGTAACGTTGTAAGAAAGCAAAACGAACCTTCGAGAAAGCGTTTACTCTCTCTCCTTAGCGGGCATTGTTGATTGTTCGAAACACGATCTCTTGATGTGCTGCCCCACACATCGTCGGTTTCATCGACCCCGGGTTACCTGGTCTAGCAAAGGTCCGCCTCGTACGACGCACTTGTTTTGTCCATATACGCAACATTTGATCATTTTTTGGCCACAAAAACATCCCATAACCAGATGTTGAGACGGCCCCACATCCCCATACAACATATCGCTTGCCAATTATTCTTGGCGTCTTATTGCTGTGCATCCTTTGTCGTAATATTTGGCCCTTCAATGCATTCAAACGGGACTGAGCTCAGCTGTGTTCCACTCATGACGTCACCGCCGGAAATGGCCGAAGTTGATGTTTCCGGCGCAACGAACGATTGTTACTAACTGACAACTTTTGTATGCTGTTATAATCGTGATTTATTAAAAATAGATCAATAATAAAAAAATCATATGGCACATTCCACAATACAAATGCAACCTCTATCATATACTAAGCCCACTAACAGGTGCTAAAAGCATTTCGTAAGCTCTTTAACATGGTTGAATTAAGGTTGAATAGGTAAAGAAATCATTACACAATTGATTTTGATGAATGGTGGAGCTTCTCCTGAGTATCTAGTCGGACACATCAATCTATGGCCTCAGTTAAGGTAAATCAGAACATTTGCATGACATCAGAACATATATTTTGCGGCGAGAACAGTTGAATCCCATCAAGCGACGTGACAGCACTGTTGCACACAAATCTGTCTGAAGGAGGTGAACTCTGGCTGACAAGTGAAAGCCATATCATGAATAAAACATCCCGTTTGAAAATAAATTCTTTAGAAATCTGAGAGGATGCATCATCTGTCTCGAGTGTGTGATGCAACATAAAGGAATGCTTGGGGGTACGCTAATCTTGCATTCCCAGATCCCCCGGCAATACTGTGAAAGACAAACAACTTCTGCCCCTCAGTGTCCACTGTTTGGCTCTGAATGGAAATATGACAATGTTTATTTATCCCAAATCGGTAATCCACTGTGTCTGCATTGAAAATCAACTAATTGGTTGGACATAGGAAGAGTCAACAGAGTGTAAGCCCTGCAGAGCTTTAGGGGGGGGCCCTGTTATGTTTGACTGGAGGTAAATGAGCCCTGCTGACTTGGCTGGATCCTCTCCAGGTAGCACAGCCTTGCACACAACTCCTTCCAACCAAGCTCTGACAGAGACTAATGTCCCCACATTAAGCACCCTGCACCACTTTACATTTGACCATAACCTTGCTTTGTTTTCTCCCTTCAGTGATACGGCTTTTCATGACTGCAGGTCTTGCGGGGGAGGGAGAGTGATTGACACATCGCCCGCTTTCATATTTATTGGCTGTAAATATTTTAGCAGTCGGACAAAAGTAAACACTGGTCAATTCCACAAGGCATAGTCACATATTTGTCAGTGCTTCCTGAGTAATTATAGCTGAAGCTTTGCAGCAAATTGAGCATTAAGACAATGCATTAGGCTGCGTTGGGTTTGTTGTGGGTAAGCAGTTCTTGGCGTTTGCCAAACAAACTAGTTTTCTCTTTAGCTTCTCCTGCTCTTCCAGTAATAATGTTTATCCATACTCTAACGGAAACATTCCTTCAAATAAAAGTGTAATTTAGGGGGTCCTTAGATTTAATTTTGTGAACATTATATCTTGAAACAGATCATATTTTATTTGATAATTCAGAAAAGAATGTGATGCAATCAAGAGAAATATAAATGAGGAATAGCTAAATATCTATTGCATTGTTTAAAAAGTATCAAGCAAGCCCCTCTCAGCATATGATAACACTTATTTAAGCATCCAAGAGGAAAGAAAATCTTATCTCTTGTTTGCCATGGGAAATTAATTTATCCAATGTTTAACAAGAAATGTATCTCTTTGCTTTGTAACAATTTGTGTATAATTTATGTGACGAATCCAATTTTAAGTTAGCTGCTGTGGTGGAACCTATGGGTGGAACCCACCATCCTGATAAGTCTGAATTGCAGAGCGAAAAACGAAAAACAGTCTCCATCATGTTCTTCCAGAAGAGGCAATTTCTCCACAGGACAACTTGTACAATAGAGAAATAATTACATCATTGCTCGGTAGCTTTGTGTCAGTCAAGACACTTGTATAACCACAGTTACATAAGCACACAATTTCACAGAGTCTAGGTGGATTTGCTCCAAGGTTACTTTCAAAATCAAATTATTAGTCTAGACTGTAATGTGGAGAGAGGAAAGCCAATCAGGCAACGAGTTAAACACATTCCCCTCTGTCACATGTGATGGGGAAAATATGACACAAAAAGCAAAATCATCTGTTGCTAATTGTATTTATACATTTACATTCAAAGCAAGTGGGTGGCATTTCAGTTACTGCTCCTGCTGTGGATAAGTCCGTCTGCTATGTTCTTGCATATACTGAAATTAAGTCGACAACTTGATGGGTTTCAGGGGCTTTACCATGAACATGTTTTCAGAGGTTTAAAACATGAGTGTTTTGGTGTGTAGATAGCTCTTCAGAAGCTGTGGAGGATAGTGTAGAAGATCATCAATGTTTAAGGATTGTGGAGGTTTAGCTGACATAAAAACAGGATTGGATCATTTCAGTTTACATGAAGATGTTTATTTTTCATTTGTTTATGTGGCTGGTGAAAAATTATGAATGTTGACCTGATGATTGTGCTAGATGAAATGTCAGGGGATCACTCAAGCTATAACAATTAATTTTAGGGGTACACAAATATAATTTCACATATGTGTTCCGCTCATAGTACATGATGGAAAGGAGCTCTTACTTTGCCTGACCCTTACTCAAGATTAGCTTAACTGTCATCGCAGCTGGCAGTTACTTAACTCACTTCAACAGGAACATAAAACCACTGCCAAGTCCCATAAGGGCCCCAGTGACCTGGAAACAGGGAGGAGCCTGCGAGCCCCTTTCATAAAACGGCAGACCAAGGGATGTTGGCTAGCCGTCTTTCCCTCAAAGCCCACATGGCATGCAGCAATAGCAGCCAGGTACACTTTGATCGTAGAGAAAGCTCTGTGTTTATCAATCAGGTCCTGTAGAAATGATAGAATCACCCCGAAAGGACATTGAAAAGAGATGTGTCCTTTTTTAAGGCACCACTCCTCAAACACCCTCCACTTACAGTCATAGAGGGACCTGGTGGAGAAAGCTCTTGCACTCTGAATAGTGTTTATCACCTTCTGAGGGAGTCCCACTGTATTCAGGTTATACCACTCACGGGCCAGGCCCATAGTGCCAAGCGCTCTGGGTGTGGGTAAAAAAATCGTCGTCCCCGCCTGAGACAGTATGTCCCTGGTAGCGGGAGCTGCCACGGCTGCCCGCACAGCAGCTAATATATACCAGCCAACCAGTACATTGCAGGCCAGTGCGGAGCTATCAGGATAAGTGTGTGGCGTTGTTCCCTCACTCTGGCCAGAGTTGGGGGTATCAGAGCCAGGGGTGGGAACGCGTACAGAAGGTCAAACGTGCTCAAGCGCGTCCACGCCTAACGGTGCGTTTAAATCACGCATTGAAAAGAACAGCTGACATTGAGCGTTTTCTTTTGATGCTGTTACGTTCCCTTGTAGAGCTAGGGATACCAAGGGAAGTAGCGACACACCAGATAGCCGGACGAGAGAAAAAGGAGAGGAAACGGAAGGCTGAAGGAGGTTAAGTGAGGTTTTAATCCGTAAGGCGGCTCACCAGCCACATTAAACAACACAACTAGGCTGGGTTGTCCACAGAGACAGGCTGCACACATGCAGCCAGACGAGAAGGAGAGAAAGAAGGGGCCTCACTGCCGTCCTCCTCCGGTCCTATATGGAAGCCGTGATTGCTAAGTAGGAGCACCTGGGGAGAGGCTGCACCTGGGGACAATCAGAGGGAGAGAGAGGAAAACACACACACACACACACACACACACACGACTACACACACACACACTACGGCACGTAACACTTCCCCCCCCATAAAACACCTTATACTGCTCACCAGCAGCCAACACCGGAGCAACACATGGAACACACACAACACCCACACCACTCACTGAACACAGATCCGCATCGCTCTGAGCTAGGTCCACCCCCACCGCTTCAGAGACGGAAACACCCACACTACTGTCACAGACGGATGCAGAACTTAACTGCACCTCACCACTCTGTCGCATCGCAACCGGGTGCCGGGCTTTTGGCTTTTCCAGAGCAGTTGCCACCTGCTCCTTCCGAGCTACACACTCTGCCTCTAGATGACCAGGATCAAGACAAAAGAAACACGATCTCTTTTTCTTGGGTCCTGGAAGAGAAGCAGAATGAGCATGTGTGGCACGCCTGTTACGAGCTTTCCGGACCCCAAAACGATGAGGAGAATCGCTCTGAGCCAAAAGCTCAAGCCCTTCCTCATCCGCCATAGTGGTGGCCTGCTTCCTCTTCCAAGCTGCACAGTCTGCCATCATGTGACCTGGGTCAAAACAAAAATAACACGCTCTGTCTATCCTGGGACCTAACACTGGAACACTAGCACAGGGAACATCATTATTAGGAGCTCTCCGATAAGTGTCCCGCTGAGGAGGGTCCCGCTGGAAAAAACCACTCTTGTGCATCAGCGCACTCTCGTCTGCCAGAGTGGCAGCCTGCTGAAGAGTAGTCACTCTCTGCTCATTCAGGTAGACTACCGTATGCTCCGGTACACAGTTTTTGAACTCCTCCAACAGCATCAGCTCACATACGGAAGCGATGTCATCCGCTTTACACGCTCTACACCACCTGTCAAAGAGGACTTTCTTCTCCCTCGCGAAGTCCACATATGTTTGGCCAGCAGCTTTCTTTATGCCGCGAAAACGCTGCCTGTAGGCCTCAGGCACAAGCTCATATGCCCTGAGAATAGCACCTTTCACCTTGTCATACTCCAAACTATCCTCGACAGAAAGAGAAGAGCAAGCCGCTTGAGCCTTGCCGACTAGCTTGCACTGTAATAGAATAGCCCACACGTCTTCTGGCCAGTGCAGGGCCGCAGCAATGCGCTCAAAGGCACCAAAATAGACTTCCACCTCTGATTCCCGAAACACAGGGACCAAATTAATATGCCTGCTCACATCAAAGGAGGCAGCATGACCAGAAGGTGTAACTGCAGAATCACCCACCACAGCTGCTTGGAGCTCTAGCTGACGCATCCGGACAGCAGTGTCTGCCTCCAGCTTCCTGATCTCCAGCTCATGCTTCCAGATCTCCAGCTCCTGCTTCCTGAACTCCAGCTCCCTCCTGAGCTGAAACTCTCGCTCACGCTCACGCTCCTCCCTCTCACACTGGAGACGAGCCATACGTACTTTTACCCTGGCATCTACTTTAGACCCCGTAGGTGAGGATCCTGCCGAAAACGAGTCAAACTGAGGTGTGGTGAAAATGTTTGCCTGTTTCGTAGCACTCTGAACCACCGTGCCAGGAGATTCCACTAAAACAGGCCGCCTCAAAACCCCCTGTTCAACTAGTCCAGTTATCAAAGTAGCCTTGAGTTCACTTTTTACCAGAGCCGAGGAGACAGAAATATGATAATGGTCAGCAACTAACCGCAAATCAACCTTCCTGCACCCGTCTAGCTGACCCACAGTAGGACTGGCCACAAACTGCTCCAACACAAAAGCCATCTTTAGCAACGGCTACTTACAAATATTATTATTTATTTATTTACAAACTTCCCCAGATCCTGCCTACCAAACTTTACCTAACTATCTTCTGGAGCGTGTCGGGCTCGAGGTGACTTTAAAGGCAAACATCAGCGGCCGAAACCCTGAATCGCCTGCCCCCAACAGGGAATAAATCCCCACCCAGGATTACCCCGAAAATAAAAAAGGCAAAATAAAAAATGAGTACCCGAAGGAAGGACTGATTCAGTCCAGCTAGACACTCCCCTGTCTAAACTGAGGAAGCTGTTCAACAGTAAATAATATCACGGCCAATTCTACACCTATATACCCTACTGCTCACCACCAAACACAATAACACTAACCAACAACCACATACTCACTCTTTGTCTCAAAGATTGGACGAGCCCCCATGTTACGTTCCCTTGTAGAGCTAGGGATACCAAGGGAAGTAGCGACACACCAGATAGCCGGACGAGAGAAAAAGGAGAGGAAACGGAAGGCTGAAGGAGGTTAAGTGAGGTTTTAATCCGTAAGGCGGCTCACCAGCCACATTAAACAACACAACTAGGCTGGGTTGTCCACAGAGACAGGCTGCACACATGCAGCCAGACGAGAAGGCGAGAAAGAAGGGGCCTCACTGCCGTCCTCCTCCGGTCCTATATGGAAGCCGTGATTGCTAAGTAGGAGCACCTGGGGAGAGGCTGCACCTGGGGACAATCAGAGGGAGAGAGAGGAAAACACACACACACACGACCACACACACACACTACGGCACGTAACAGATGCGAACAGATCCACCACGGCCCGGCCGTAACGCACCCACAGCTGACTCACAATTATTGGATGTAGAGTCCAGTCTGCATATAGTGGTGCACCTCTTTGCACCCTTTGCGTGCCAGCATGTGTAACTGGAGAGAACGCAAACCCCCTTGGCGGTTTATATACGATATTGTGGTCGTGTTGTCTGTCCTCACGAGGACATGATGTCCTCTGAGAAAAGGCAGAAAACGTTTCAGGGTGAGGAACACCGCTAAAAGCTCCAGATAATTGATGTGTGACCGTTGGAGGTCTCTGCTCCAGAGACCCCTCACAGGTCGACCTTCGTATATACCCCCCCCCCCCCAGCCCGTCAGACATGCGTCTGTGGTGACCACCTTCCGCGATAGGACAGCACCCATACTACAGCCCCTGTGGAAATTGATGTGAGATATTGTACCAAAGAAGTGTGTTACATGTGAAATGGCAGAAAGTCTTGTTGCAATTTCCAGACACTAAAAGAGGTCCTTTGAGTTTCAATAGTAGCAGTTAAGTGAATACTGTTCAGGCAATACCTGTGTTTGTGTTTTATAGTGATTTCTCTGTTTGATCCTTTCATAAATGTGAGGACTAAAATGGCGGTAGACAAAGGGCTGTTAAGGGTTTCATTGCTATGTGGGGGAGGTGAAGATATGCAGGACAGGGTGATTGGTGTGGGGAGAATTTATTCTGCTTAGGATCTCAAGCAGGCCAAGTTTCAGAGAAGTCTATATATCTTGAATAAGTATATGTGTGAGTTTATACATTCCTGTGTGTTAATAATTGAAGGAACAAAAGGTACATTTTTCCTCTCAAATATAGAGGTTTTTTATAGATTTCTGAAACAATGTTCCCTTTTTCTTAAAAATAGATGAGCACAATAGTTTTTTCTTTGACTTTTTACCTGTTTATCAAAAGAGTGTTTTAAGCTATTTGTGAAGAAGGAAGATGCAGAATTAATGGTGATTTCTGTTTGGAGTGTAAAGATTATCCCTGATAATGTTTTCTGGGTTAAACCATCGATAGGCTTTACAAATGGGGAGGGGCATTTCCCCTGATTTTAATGATGTGTATCCTGCAGGCCTTCCCAACACCTGTGGCTTTCAAAGCTGCCATGCGCTGATTCCCTGTGAGACAGCATGTTGGTATCTCCCAAATGAAACTCCACCCCTTTGTTGGTTTTGGGACGTGCAACGTGTTGCTTCATTCTCTCTTCACGCGCGGCCCGGAGCGGGAGGTCAGGGCAGCCTGTGAACAAGGCCAGGAGTAGGCATACTCCTGACATTACTCATATGATATGGCTTCGTATGGTAATGTATTATATGGTATTGCATTGTTACCGTTTATGATTAAAACAGATTTTTGTTTAACCCTCGTCCTGGTTGTTTTGAGTGTTTCTTCTTTTAAAGCAAGCTCATTAGGAACGGCGCGGAGAGAAGTAGACCAAAACTCCTTCAAAATGGCGACCCCGACAACGTCATGACGTGGAGACGTAAGGACGTGCCGACGTGGTGACGTCATGAGTGTTTTGTTTTGAGGAACACGGGCAGCCAGCGGAAGAAGGGAGATGCCTGGAATAATATTTGATAACTATGGATCCAACTGAAAGGTAAAACGGACGCCTGTTTCTATCGAAGGTCTGTAATTGGCTCAAGCTAAATTTTAGAGTTGTCAAAGATATTTCCAGGTGTCAATTACGGTAAAGAGTGCAATGTAGATATTTAAATAACATAGGTAGGTAACGAAGGACTGCTTATATTGCATCCGTAGGTAACAAGGGACTGCGGTAAAATGATGCAATGCGAATATATTATAATAGGCAGGTAACGACGGACTGCTGATTTTGATAAAGCAACGGTTAGGAACCTCGGAGAGATGCTACACGTGAAGCGACGAGAAATGTAAGATTATGGTGCAATGCCCCGTTGGTTTTAGGGAAATCAAGTCGGCAATTTCAGTCGGTGCGAGTCCAGTAGGTTTCCTGAAAAGATATCCATCCAGGGCGAATCTGAATAATGCTTCTTCAGCTTCATAGGAAGCTGGAGTGTATTATATGTTATAAATCCAAGAGGAGATACGCAAATTTCAAAAAGCCATTTTGAAACGAACGGAATCTCGTTCTCTTGTTCTGTGGGGTTATTAATCTGAAAAAGCTCGAAAGACTGTACGGGGAATAATTTTCTGTGAATAATTACTAATAAGATAAGGGAGAAAAGTCAGATAAAGAATTGCGAAGTCAAGCTGGCTGGAGGCGTGGGTTTGAGAAAGCCCCCACTTCACAGCTTTCCTCTGAAAAAGGAGGGAATAACATTGAAGATTAATAGATCAATGTGTCGTAGATATTTAAATAAATAAGAAACATTGCATTGTGAATTTCGTGGTATTTGTCATTTACTGAGAAGTTTACTTATATTTCAGAGGCATTTATTGCATACAGTAACGTTGAGGGAAAGTAATAATACTGTTTGCTGAGTATATGAAGCAGGTTAAAGTTTGATTCAAATTGAACATAATAGTGGATTATTCCACCTAGTGTTTTTATAATATCATTAGTAGACATTAATTGTGTTTGTAAGTTTATGAAGAAAGAGTAGAAAGTAAACGGGAGGTTGTTATGAGTTTGTCAGTCAGAATGAATCTGTTAAATGGTTACGCATGACAGAGGTGTTGCACAAACACACAGGTGATTGATGAGGGGAAACTTGAGCCGGCAGCTGCAGGGCACAGGGAGTAAAAGAGAAAGACAAGTAGATGTTTTGAAGAGTTCAGAGAGAGTAAAACTTGTTTCTAAATAATGCCATATTGTTTTGTGAGTAAACATGAAATAAAAATATATTTACTAGATATAACAACAACATGCTTAACTAGGTTGACAGAAAACTGCTATTAACCAGTTTCAGCAGCTACTGTCATATCTGTGTTCTAAAGAGAACATATGTTGCATTTACAATTCATATTAAGGAAGTCCACAATTGATACCATTAAAGACCTTTTTTGGTTTCAAATTAAAGAAGATTTTAAAGATGAAGTAAGCAGGACTTCAACTAGACAAAAGAGATTTTACAATGTGGTTTTACTACTTTTAATGGAAAGAATCTGGGTAGACTACTGCCATTGATTTGTTTTAACATTCACATGTTTCAGCATTCCTGACCATATAGACACTCAGCCGTTTTATTTTGTAACCCTTTGGGGAAGAGATTTAAATTGAGTTTTTCTCCAGTTGCTGATTTATTGTGATTACAGCAGCACTGGAAAGTTGTGCGCCACCTTTGGGTTGTACTCTGAATCAGTGTGTTGGTGAAGAGTTGCTCACTACAGAAACAGAAGAACTGTGCAAAGAACGCATCTGAGGAGGGTTTGACATTTTGCGTGTACCTCGTTGCCAAGGCAACAGTGGTGGGAAGAGGAACAGCAGTTTTTGGGGATTCCTGCTGTGCAGAGGACAACGTGTGTCTGCGGATTGTAGCACATTGATCCAGAGGTGCCTTCCCCCTCAGGACATCCCAGTGCAAGAGTTTCATTGATCCTATTGGCTACAGCTGCAGAGGACAACGCATTACTGACTGTTCACATTGTGACAAGATCTTGAGACAGGCTGGTCTCAGACGGTTCAGACTCTGAGGAAATTATGCGATGATTTGACAGCATAACTGTGCAAGAGTTTTCCAGAGGGTGGTGTACAACAATAACATTAGTGTTTGAGAGGGGAGGCTGATTGTTTAAGCGATGGTCTGGAATACTGAAAAGATTAAAGTTTAATATTCTTGTTTGACAAACAAGACATCTGATTATTAGGTCACACATAATAATGTAGACATATAAACTAACTATGAGTAAAGGGATTAATGGATTTCATATCCTAGGGAGGGTTAGTTAGGTTGCGAATACTTCGCAGGGTATTTGCTAATGTATTTTGAAGAACAAAAAACAAGGACACAAGTCCAATTTTGTTTTGTTTTTAGATTAAATTGTCCGTTACCAAAACTGTTCACCTTGTGTCTAGATTTGGACTTTGATGGTAAGGGAGTATTTAGGCTTATTTTTATACATCTGACATTTTAAAATATGTTGGCTATTCACTAGATAGACATTGGTTAAGAACTTTTCTGAAGATTGAATATTTGTTCCATTTCTACATATTCCTATTTAAAAAGTAATTTTAGAGTAAAGAGGGCTGATACTGAAATGGGAAATAATGTGGGGCCTTCAATCACCCATTGTAAGGGTGCATATTATTGACGACCAATAGGGAGGAGGGGTCACTTGACCCACCCTGCAGTGGGTTTTGAAATCTTACTTGCAGCTTCACAGGAAGCGCACAGCACCAGATTATGAGTTTAGAGGACTAGCGGCACCACCTCCTAATGGACATTCATTTAGTTAGTAATTAACTGACATTTAGAGATGTTAAAAAGTAAAAACATACCTACCATGAGGGATAATTCCTAAGTTCAGCTACAAACCATTGATGAAATTACTTCTGTTTTTAGGTCCTTGATAAAGGAAGGAGTGATTGTTGCATGTTCAGGACACCCAGGGTTCCACTCACTGTTAAAGAGGGTAACATTGTTCTTTAAGTGCACCAGAATTGAAGATACATTAATAGAATGAGTTATGGAATACATAGCAGAGCTTTACAGATCCTAGTAATGTTTTGACACAAGATAATAGTGATGTACACAAGTTTCTGAATTACATCTGTTAGACGTGTTGATATTGATTAGGTGTTAATGAACTGCAGTAGTAGTACAATAAGGAAGTGGCATTTTTTGGCTAACACTTTTCAGGGAATTTGGGAAACCGCTGTTCCAATGAAAAGTTAGAGATATCTTGAACATTATAGTTGGAATTGTGAATTAATAAATGATGGCGCTCCATATATACAGATTTTTATAGACGGAGGATGCTGGCCTGTGCTGGAAGATCGGAGTCTCTGCAGAGCACGACACATGGCCAAAAAGACTGAGACCAACTGACCTTTGACCCTGACCGACAGGGTAACTTGGGAAGGCACTCTCAATGACTGACTCTGAGGTGTACCTGACCAAACCTGACTTTACAACCTGACAGTGTGAGTGAGTGTATGTCTGCATCTGATCAGTGCAACTGCATGATTTAAAACAATGACTAATTAAGCATGTTTTGGACTAACACATTATTTTTGTGTGATAATAATGTGTGAAATGAGAGGTTTCCTAACATTGCACAAAAGGGGAAACTGTTTCTAACCTACTTGATATTTCACTCCCACAGGAGGTGGCGGTTTGCAGAATGTGAAACTCAAACTATGACATTTGAAGATTCTGTTTCTTTTAGGACTGAAAGATGGAGAGAAACACTTCATTACACTGAAGTGTTTACTGTGGAAATAATGGATGTACATTTGGGAAAAATGTTTGGTATTGTCTTATAATCCATTATGACCTGAAGGTTTTCTTCCCATGCAGGATTTTGTTTACACATGAGATAATGTGTAAAAAAGGGGGAGTGTAAACTTCACAATGTACATTTTTCTTTTATTTAGGGACTGAAAGGAACCTGCTGCTCCAACTCCATTGTTCAATCTGACCATTGATTGACAGTTTTAGAATTGACCTGCTCCATATCTGGGGATAAGAGGCTGTTTGATGAATGTTGACATGTCTCTAATATTGATTGAGTTATAGCAGGTAACACAGATAAAGAATCAGTGGCCAAGGGGCTACCAGAGAGATGTAAGTCCAGAATGGAATACTGAAGAAGCTGACCTGTGAGTAATGTGTCAACTAATGTTTCAACTAGTCTGGTAAAGAAGTAAAAGCCATAGACTTTATTGTTTAGGTCATTATGGGGATATACATTTCATCTACATGTATAATAGAAAGACATTTGAGGACAGTTTGTTGGAATTCTGTATTCATTTTTTCAGTGGGATAATATCTAAGCACTGACGGGTAAAAGCAGTATCACCAGGAAGCCATTCACTTTGTTAGGATTGTGATTTTGGTTGTTTTTGAATCCATAACATTAGTGTGTTTCTTTACCAGAAACATTAGCAGTTCAAATCATATTTAGATTTTTAATGGGATCTTAGGGATTTCATTTAAAAATAAACACAGATGCTTGTCAGAAATTCAGAGCTATTGAAATATGTTATTTAGTTTACCTAAAGATGTTGGGGTTCTTATTTAGTGGGCACAGTCCAAGTATTAAGATTCTGAAGCTGCACAATTAATTTAGAAAACCTGTGCACAGACGTCTGTTGTTTTAAGACACCCCACCAACAGGCTCCAAGTGGCCACGCACTGGTGGGTCAAACAGCCGAGGGCCCCAGAGCCCGGAGCGTAGGCTTGAGGGATTTGTATCAGATTTCTCCACACAGGTTGTTGACGCCAAAAGGGGGACCCAAGACGCAGGAGGCTGACTGTCAACCCCAGGCTCTCCGGCCCCGACCGAGTGACCCAGAGGACATCCCATGCCGTCCGCCTACAAGGAAAGGGGGACAACTGGTACCACTGGAGCCAGTGTGCGGTGGGAAAAACACCTGCGAGGACCCTAGACGACATCAGGACGGATCTGGCTCTCGTCATGGAGGTCGACTCGGATGCTGTCATCAGCGGACTGGAGGAGAAGGACCTCGAGGACATCCATCCAGCAGTCGCCCCGGGAGGCATCATCATCGGACCGGAGAAGGAAGATCGGGAGGACATCTATTCAGCATCGACTCGGAAGCCGCCATCAGCAAGCCGGAGGAGAAGGAAGACATCTCTCTAGCAGGCAGCCCAGAAGCCGCCGTCAGCGGATCAGAGGGGACAAAGACACGGCAAGCCAGGACGGCACAGGGGACTCCACTCTCCGCTGAAACAGGAGTGTGTGTTAAGTACAACAAGACGGTGTATGGAGCCAGCCAGGCCTGCCAAGCTATGGGCAGCCTCTACCATGACAGCTGCTTCACCTGCAGCGCCTGTAGTCGAAGGCTGAGAGGGAAGGCGTTCTACTATGACGCAGGAAGGGTTTTCTGTGAAGAGGACTTTCTGTACTCTGGGTTCCAGCAGTCCTGCAGACAAGTGCAACGCATGTGGACATCTGATCATGGACATGATCCTGCAGGCCCTGGGGAAGTCTTACCGCCCCGGTTGTTTCCGCTGCGGCATCTGCAACGAAAGCCTGGACGGAGTGCCCTTCACTGTGAACACTGAGAATAAAATCTACTGTCTGAAAGACTACCACAGGGTCCTGGCGCCTAAATGTGCTGCGTGTAACCAGCCCATCCTGCCCTCAGAGGGGTCTGATGAAACCATTCGAGTTATATCCATGGACAAAGACTATCATGTGGGTGTTGTTGTGTGCCGTGCATCCGCTCATTATGTGTCAGACTAATCCGTTCCACCATTGAGGGAAAAGCTGCTTCTCCCCCTCCTGACACTGTTGGCCTGTGTCTCGGAGGACGAGTATGGAGACTCAGCAGACAAGGACGCAGTTTTTTGACATTTTTTGGTTTCCCTCTCATTCTGCCATAAGAAATTGCTATGAAGGACTGTTTCCAAATGTTTAAAGGGCTCTAGATATAATGTTGAGAGGAGCGACAATAGTTATGTTTCAAGTGCCTTGTGTAAGTTGCACTCTTTTTTAAGAGTGCAAAAGAGGGAATTGTGGAAATTGATGTGAGATATTGTACCAAAGAAGTGTGTTACATGTGAAATGGCAGAAAGTCTTGTTGCAATTTCCAGACACTAAAATAGGTCCTTTGAGTTTCAATAGTAGCAGTTAAGTGAATACTGTTCAGGCAATACCTGTGTTTGTGTTTTATAGTGATTTCTCTGTTTGATCCTTTCATAAATGTGAGGACTAAAATGGCGGTAGACAAAGGGCTGTTAAGGGTTTTATTGCTATGTGGGGCAGGTGAAGATATGCAGGACAGGGTGATTGGTGTGGGGAGAATTTATTCTGCTTAGGATCTCAAGCAGGCCAAGTTTCAGAGAAGTCTATATATCTTGAATAAGTATATGTGTGAGTTTATACATTCCTGTGTGTTAATAATTGAAGGAACAAAAGGTACATTTTTCCTCTCAAATATAGAGGTTTTTTATAGATTTCTGAAACAATGTTCCCTTTTTCTTAAAAATAGATGAGCACAACAGTTTTTTCTTTGACTTTTTACCTGTTTATCAAAAGAGTGTTTTAAGCTATTTGTGAAGAAGGAAGATGCAGAATTAATGGTGATTTCGGTTTGGAGTGTAAAGATTATCCCTGATAATGTTTTCTGGGTTAAACCATCGACAGGCTTTACAAATGAGGAGGGGCATTTCCCCTGATTTTAATGATGTGTATCCTGCAGGCCTTCCCAACACCTGTGGCTTTCAAAGCTGCCATGCGCTGATTCCCTGTGAGACAGCATGTTGGTATCTCCCAAATGAAACTCCACCCCTTTGTTGGTTTCGGGACGTGCAACGTGTTGCTTCATTCTCTCTTCACGCGCGGCCCGGAGCGGGAGGTCAGGGCAGCCTGTGAACAAGGCCAGGAGTAGGCATACTCCTGACATTACTCATATGATATGGCTTCGTATGGTAATGTATTATATGGTATTGCATTGTTACCGTTTATGATTAAAACAGATTTTTGTTTAACCCTCGTCCTGGTTGTTTTGAGTGTTTCTTCTTTAAAGCAAGTTCATTAGGAACGGCACGGAGAGAAGTAGACCAAAACTCCTTCACCCCGTACTAGAAAAGTCGGGTGCAGCCAGTGGCGCAGTGCCATTATGCATTTCATAGTGACCATCATTCTCCGCACGCCATGACGCACGGGGTCCAGTCTGAGGGCAGCTACCCAGCGCTGAAATTCCCTCATGTGTAAGCGTCCCAGTCGTACCACCAGGATGGCTGACCCCATGAGCCCCAGTAACCGCAGACATGATCTGAAGAGAACATATTTGCGTGGCTGGAAATGAGCGAGGCAAGCCCTGAAGGCTTTCACTCTCTCTGCTGACAAGCGGGCTGTAAAGGGCACCAAATTCAGGCGTAGGCCTAGGAAGAGTACAGTCTGGGCTGGGGACAACATGCTCTTTTCTGTGTTTATTACGAAACCCAGGTCGAGCAGGTGTTTTACGAGGACATTCGTCTGCGTAATAGCCTTTTACTCCGACTGTGCGAGAAGGAGCCAATCGTCCAGATAAGTTGTCAGGTGAATACCCTGTTGTCTTAACGGGACTATCGCGGCTTCCGTACACCGTACAAACACTCGTGGGCTGAGAGACAGACCGAAGGGAAGTACTCTGTACTCGTAACAGACACCCTGAAAGGCGAACCTCAGATATTTCCTGTGTGGATAATATACTGGGATGTGAAAATACGCGTCTTTCAGGACGACTGATGTGAACCAATCGTTTTGGCGCACGAGACGCAACAGAGATGTGTGAGTGAGCATTCTGAATTTGTATCTTTTGAGATATTTGTTCAGAGCCCTCAAATCTAGTATAGGCCGAATCCCGTTCCCTCCCTGTTTGGGAACGAGGAAATACTTGGAATAAAAGCCGCTCTGACTCTGTTCGGAGGGGATTATAGATATAGCCTTCTTGTCTAGTAGCGAGAGGATCTCTTGCTCTAGAATATGGGCCGACTCTCCCCGCGCTTGCGAATGCAGAATGCACGAAAAGTGAGGGGAGGTGACAGCGAATTGGACTCTGTAACCCCGTGTTATTGTCTTGAAAACCCAAGCAGAATCTGTGAGCATCCTCCACTTTTCACTTCTCAAAGCCGGGGTGTCGGCGCGGAGGGACAAGCTAGTAACTACCGAAAAAAAATCCAACCTTATCGTTATTCCGAAAGGAAAAAACGACGGGGTAGATTTTTCTTTAAAAAAAATTAACTGGTGTGTTAATATTCTTCTTATCTCCGTCTCCTCTGGTGTGAGGGAGAGAAGAGTCCGTCCCCGCTCGCCGTGGTGTCGGCGCGGAGGGACCAACTAGCAACAGGTATGTTACTGTTTGAAGAAAAAAATCAAACCTTACCGTTATTTTGAAAAAAAACGGCGAGGCAGATTACAATATTAACTGGTGTGTTAATATTTGTTCAATTCTTCTGCAAAGCAAAAAAAGTAACCGGCAAGCGCCCGTCGTAGCTTGGGTTCAGTCTGTGGACCGTTAATCTAGCCCGGCTACTGATATTCGAGATGTGCTCTGACGCGAGAAGAGGTGTTTGAATGACGCTGCGACGTAGCGCAAGCTACTTAAAGGGTGGGTGGATTCCCTGACGTAGACGTCAAGATCACCAGCCAATCAGGATTGGCGTAATGAGATTGATGCTTCTGTTTGCATACGCGTTGAGGCGCATCCCATAGTGAGACATCGAACGGAGTGTTATGAATGAGAACTATGGAAACCATGGCTGTATCTACCATTGAGGTCACCGAGGTCCGGACCTCGGTAATATTTTCCGAGCTGTGTATAACAAAACTTGTGAAATAATTGCACTAAACGGGGTTCTTTGTAGGACTTCCATTTACTGACCATGGGGGGCGCTGCATAACTACGTAGCCTTGATTAAAGCAAACAGAACAAGACGACATGAATCAACAAACCTCCACAGCCCGGACTTGTATCGGAGCAGCGGAGGAGTGATGAGGTATCGAGAGATCTGAGTCCAACGCAGGGTCAGCTCTAGAACAAATCGAATGGGGGGGCAATCATTTACCAAGGGGGGGCACACACTGCCGTCAACAACCAATACACAAACACCAACGCAACTTCAAAAAACATGCTGTAAAGTCTATTGTCTTTCACACACATTGCAGGGGTGTAGTGCTATTCTATAGCGCACCTATGACTTGTGCATACATGCACGGTTGAGGCACGACCACCAAAACAGAAACATATGGACATAGGCCACCATAGAAATTTATTTATTATCATGTGAACATGTTTTAGGTCGGGTGGAACTAACCTCCTCTAGGAGGGTCCGGGGGCATGCTCCCCCGGGAAGATTATTTTTTAAATATTGAAGTTAAATGCATCAATCTGGTGCACTTTGAGAGCAACATGAAGAGATCTATGGATAGCCTACATCTCTCAGCATCCATATGAACAGAACTGTAAACAGATGTACTTTTTCTTTACTAATCACTCCCCTTTTAAACTCTATTCTTGTGTTACTGTCCTATAGTATTTCATACCCGTTTTTCCTTTATTCTCTTATTTTTTAATAACTATAATGATCATATAAAGGTGTTCCTCGCAAATACTTGTTTACATAAATGGTGACCAAACCGTTTGAGACCCACTGAGATAACCTACACTAAAGTTAACTATCTAAACACTGAGAGAGTCCTTACCTCACTGAGCTGAGGTTATACGATCCTCTCAGTCTGACAGGAGAGGACTCTCCTCCACCTTGGTGTAGAAACAGCTCGACTTTATATCCGTTAGCATAGCTAGCTAACCAGATGCTAACAACAACATTCCACGTTACCGCTCGCGCACTCACAAAATGCGCTCATGCCACACACACACAGAGCCCAGCTTGAATGAAACACAGAGACCCAGAAATAGGCTACTTGTACTGTACAGTACTGTATATCATATTATTTTTCGATGGCTTTGCTGTATAATCAGTGTAACAGATGAACAGATCGCCACTGGGCTTTCATCTAAACCAGGGGTGCCCACATTTTGTTGGCTGGTGAGCTACTTTTGAAATGACCAGCTCACCGAGGTCTACCAACCAAAAATAAAATCCCAAATTGCAAGGGTTGCTGAATAACACCTTTTATTTATACATGGGATAACTACAATAGGGCTGCAACAAACGACACATTTAATAATCGATTAATCTATCGATAAATGAAACGATTAATCGACTATTCGGACTATTACTGTATGCCTTGCACAATTTCTCAAACGCTCTTATTTAGCCATCAACTTTTAGATTTAGCTTGAGGTTGTTTTAGGCATGTGGAAACTAACAATGAAGACAATACAGATGAATACTTGATTCAAAAATACATATATTATTAATTATTAAAACTTAACAAATTGTTTACAAAATTAACATTGCTTTTTATTTAAATTAAATAAATAATATTTCACATCAAAATAAACAACAATGTTTTAACAAATCGTATTAAATAATCTGATGACAGAACTGTAAACAGAATAGCTGAAACTTTAACAAAATAAAGAGTAACTCAGTTACCTCTAATCATTAACCCATGTTTGTATCATTGAGTTAACTCCGTGTGTTGCTGCTAACATACATAATACCTGACGTGGAAACGTTACTCGTGGATGGGGCTACAGAGCTACTAGAAAGACAGTCGAACCCGGTGCATTTCTCCATCTGAATGTGGAGCACTTTTGCTAAATGTTTAGACAAATTGCTCGTGTTACCGCCCAAACACTCTTGGCAACGAGCATTGTCCACCTCAAGACGGGTAACATTTAACCACACCTTGGAGCGCTTCTCTCCGCCATCCCCGCCGTGTGTTGCTGCATGTAGCAGCTGCGTGTGTGTAAACTGCCCCGCCCCCTCGCACACAGACGGGGGAGAGGGATCTCGTCTGGATTGGATAGATCGAAAATACACGCATTTGTTTGTCTTTTTGCATGTTAGAAACTAGTTGGCGACACTAAGACTGTAAGATAATGTTTGTGTAGCAATAATACATGACCTTTCTCAACTCGCTACTCGGAGGGAAGTCGCTGTCATATGCTTTGTGAACACTCCGATAATGCCTCTCCACGTTACCTTTCTTCGGCAGAGCGACGCTTGCGTTACAAATAAGGCAAATAACCTTTGAATGTGACATCACAACAAAATATTCTTCCTCCCATTCTGGATGGAAGTGGTATGTTTTTAGCGTTTTGCTCAGTCCCACACTCATTTTGTTGTTTGTCTCTTGTTTGTCTCTTTAACTTCATTTGAGTTTTCCCGGCACTTGACTGATTTTGTATCGCTTTGCATTCTGGGTTAACAGACTGGAAAGCGATAGGTCGCTTTTTCTGTCAATCAAGTAAACTCCTGAATTAAGTGGCAGGGAGGCCAAGGGAGGAGGGATCAAAACCTGTTTAGTCTATTTTAACGGAACTGGATTTTTTTTTTTATGAATGACTCGCATCTACCAGTCGACGTACTGGGCACCTCTGATCTAAACACACAGCCACGTAATGATAACAAAACAAAGGTTGGGGGTCATTGGTTAAGCAACACACCAATCAGAGAGCAGCAGTGAGCACACCTCAGGCTGTGTTTTATATTTGTATTCTTTATTTCTGATGTATTTCACACAAAAACGGAAATGTTAGTGGAAATGTTTTCACTTAGGCTATATGAAACGGCAAAGTGGCAAGGCTTGCCCACCCTGCGTTGGGGGGGCACAGTGACTCATTTGGGGGGGCATGGCCCGCGAATGACCCCCCATGACGCCAACTCTGGTCCAGCGGGCTGCTTGTGTTCCTGTTCATCAAGACATCATATGACCAGCAGATTCTGTGTGAACGCTGTACGTTAGTCAGTGGACGTCCGGCAACATGGACACTAACTTATATTGCAGCTATAGGCTATACTTTGGTTTAAATAGCGTGAATAAACTACCTAGAGAGCTAAAGTTAATTACGTTCATCCAATGTCAGAAGGATTACCTTTTAACAAACGTTGTAATGCTTTTCTTTCATTTCAATTTGAGTAAAACATTGAAGATATAACATTGTATTGTTTTCTTTTTACACTGACTCAGATATAATGAAAAGACTACGTCAGTCGATGCTCAGCTTTGGTAAGGAAGAGACAGGACAGGCAGAGAGAAAGAGAGAGAGAAAGTGATGGAAGTCAGGGAGGAACTGGAGTCACACAAAATAATGTAGGCTTAATAAGCCCATCTATTTATCTATCTATGTATTTATAACAATAGTCTTCATTTACAATAGGCATCATTTTAAAACATACATATATTGCAGTTATGATGTCATAATAACATAAAATTGTATAAAACACAATTTGCAGCTTACATCTTTGTTCTCTTTTGAGAATCAAACAAAACAGATTTAAATAAAAAAATAATGCAAACAAACAAGTGAAATTAACTAAATTGCTGAATTGCTTTTAATTCACTGGCAGGAGGGAGGAGGCGCAACAAGTGAACAACGAGGGAGAGATTGAACAAAAAGAAAGAGTAGAGGACAGAGTAATGAACAGGAAGAAGACAGAGAGACTAAAGACGATGGAAGAGGGTGTGCAGGTTATGGAAAGGAGAGAGACATGGAAAATGAATGTTGACAATGTGTTGTGATCATTTTAGCCTCTCCTGCATGTCCAGATCTTTAATAGTAACAATCAACTGATTCTTATGTATTACACTTTAAAAATCATTGATGCTGACATTGTCAGCCCACTGACATGGTTTGAAATCAATATATTATCCCATTTGTGACGCCCCACAGGACTTAAAAAGCACCTAACTGTTACACTCCTAAGTTCATGTCACGGTTGTAGTTTTGTAGGTTTGGGTGTTTTTGCTGTTTTCCATGTCATGTTTTCCTCTGGGTTATTGTCTGGTCCTTTTCCCTGTGTTTTTCCTCTTGTCATTAGTTTCCCTGGTGTGTCTAGTTATCTAATTGTGTTCACCTGTGGCCCTTGTGTTTCTCCTCCCCTGCCCGGCTGTTTCTCGTCTTGTGATTACCCCTCCCTGTATTTAGTCTCGTCTCCTCCTGTGTTCAGTCTTGGTGCTTCTTTTGTTTGTGACTCAGTTCACCGAAGAGTGTTTTGTTTGTCCAAGTTTATTTAAAGTCCTTGAAATAAAGGTATCGTCAAGTGTAATCTGCGTTTGGGTCCTACCTGCTTCACTCTGCGTAACACTAACTAGATCATGAAAATCTCCAAAATCTCGGGGGCTATCCCCCGAACCCCCCTAGCATGTTTGGATCTTGGTATTTAGGAAATCCTGGATACGGCCCTGATGGAAACTACAGTTCTATTTCGTCCCTAATGGCCGCCAGAGGCGGTGCTTTAGCACTGGATATGTCCATCGCACGCATGCGCAGTTCGAGTACCAATAACAACAAAGTCACCTGTGACCCACGTGACTACGGCTACATAGGCCGGCGTCATTAGTGGATCGGTTCCTTTTCATCTTCTCGCTTCGCGAGAGTACCGCGGCTACATTCTTGTAGCCTACAGCGTTCAGGTTTGAACGTTTGATCTGAGGGATTTCTCTGCAAGCAGCTGGCCGCGTGCAGCTTCGCGACTGACAGTCGGAGCTACGGGTTGTTAACGCGTCCTCCAGGAGCTGTGGCCGGCAGTGCAGAGCCTCGACGGACAGGTTTGTGTCAACTTGTTGCTGGTGATGGCTGTGTTCCCGCACCCTCTCCCAGCTAAGTTGTCCTGATTGCTGTCTTATTTATTGTTTGGCTTAGACTTTCTGGTGACGACAGTGTTCCCGCTTCCTCTCCCATAAAGTTGCCCTTATTATGCTCTTTTGAGAGTTCTGCTTGAGGCGTTGTGCCCGAGCTATCATTAGCATTTGAGTCCCAGCTTTAGCTGCGTCTCTCATTCAATTCATATGGAAAGCCAAGTGTGCCATAATTTTCCCGTTTTTTGTTTAGAGTAAGGTAAGTACTGGCCATAGTTACTACTGTAACTACGGTCCTATGTAAGCACTGGCTATGGTTACTACTGTGACCAGGGCCTACGGTTTATGCGGGCTATTCTATTCCATAGAAGCTAATTATCTGGTCTTAACATTGTGTTTTGACTTGGTTGCTTGATTGTTGGCAGCAGCCGCTTGGCTAACACCTTGCATGTACCGTTAAGCTTCATTATTTAACTCAGCCGGTGAGGGCAGTGCTCTCGCTCCCGCTCCCGGTAACGTATGGTTTTGATTGCAGTAGCGCTATATCGTGGTATTTACTGCTCCTAGTAATAGACTCTAGTCTACTACCACTGTACTAGGATGATATGCAGAGAACAATCTTCACTGTGTGTGCTGTGTGCTCTGCATGTGTGGCCATTAAAGAGGATTTCATCCTCCCAATATTATATTATCTAGGGTGCAGCCGTTGGCTGACACTTTTAGACGCTGGCCACAGTTACTACTGTAACTACGGCTCTGAGCCGCGTAAGTACTGGCCATAGTTACTACTGTAACTATGGTTCTATGCTGTGTAAGTATTGGCCAGAGTTACTACTGTAACTACGGTTCTATGCCGTGTAAGTACTGGCCATAGTTACTACTGTAACTACGGTTCTATGCCGGGTAAGCACTGGCCATGGTTACTGCTGTAACTACGGCTCTGTGCTGTTCTCTTCTTTAGAAGCTAGTTGTCTGGTCTTAAACATTTGTGTTGACTTGATCTCGCTTGATTGTTAGCAGCAGCCGCTTGGCTAACGTCTTGCGTGTACTGTTAAGCTTCATTATTAACTCAGCTGGTGAAGGCAGTGCTCTCGCTCCCGCTCCCGGTAAACTTATTGTTTTGATTGTTAGCAGCAGCCGCTTGGCTAACATCTTGCATGTTTTGTTAAAGCTTCTTTATTCAAACTCAGCTGGTGAAGGCAGTGCTCTCGCTCCCGCTCCCGGTAAACTTATTGTTTTGATTGTTAGCAGCGGCCGCTTGGCTAACATCTGGCGTGGCTGCCCCGTTAAGCTTCTTTATTTAATCCAGCTAGGTGAAGGCAGTGCTCTCGCTCCTGCTCCCTCTGCCGGTAGCGTGGGTGTAGTCACATCCCTCTCTGTGTTCGGCGAGTAGGAGCATTGCTCTACTCTTTCCGTTCAGCAGGTAGCCGGTGAAGGCTATGTTCTCGCACCCGCTCCCGGGTACGCTGCACCTGGCATTCGTTATGAACTCAACCAGTGAAGGCAGTGTTCTCGCCCCCGCTCCTGGTAGACGTGTTGCTTGATTCTAGCAGCAGCCGTCCGGCTAAACTGTCCCGTTCAGCAGGTAGCTGGGGAAGGCTGTGTTCTCGCGCCCACTCCCGGCTACGCTGCATCCGGCTACCTATAGACTGGCTCATTCATGTCGCGCCTGTATGGCTTCTCTTGAGCCTGAGGACGGCCATGACCGCTGCCCCCCTCTGCCTTGGCCTCGAGCATTTGAGGGAGGGTCTCACGCAAAGCGCCTGCATGAGCTGTAGATTCATGCCTCGGGCGCTCAGAGTGGCTAGAGTCGCAGAGGTGGCACCTCTCCTCGTCACAACTTCCTCCAGCTCAGTCTGACCGTTCCCGGCGACTTGATGGAGGGATGGCTATGGGTTCACACCCCAGGTAGAGGGCTAGAAACAGGCTGTCCTCTAAGGTGGGTCGGTTAGCTGCCGTCATGGAGCAGACGAAGTCGCTCCTGTTGGCCCTTCAGCCAGGGGCCGGTGCGGGGGCTACTAGCTTGCCGCCTGGCCCTCCTTCGGTTGCCACACCTCTACTTGAGGATGCCATGTCGCTAGCGGCTCCGGACAAACCTCTTCTATGAAGGGGGGGCAGAGCCCAGCTCACCCCCGAGGAGGCTTCCCACTCCTCTGCTCAGAGCTCTCTGCAGAGCACGGAGGACGCCTTCATGGCGGCCATTATTCGTGCAGCCTTGTTACGCTTGCAGCTTCAGGTTCCGCAGGCAGACTCGGCTCAGGCTTGCGCCTTTTTCTGGCATAACCCTGCCCCTTTTCACTCCCACTGTTCCTCCTTCAGAGGAGTACCTGAGGGACCTCCATGCAGGCTGGAGAGACACCAGGGCCCTCTCCCACTCTGCTGCCAGGCAGGATCCGGCGAGGGTGGGGCTGGGTCGCTTGCCATCCATTGAGCCTGCCATCGCCTCCCGATTCGGGCTCCTGATGCCAGGTGCCCTCGGCCTCAGTGCAGGGTCACAAACGAGCTGCTCTGTAGGGCCTACGACACAGCGGCACGCATCTGATACTGGCTTTCTCTACCTCTCTGCAGCAGGCGCCGGCTGAGCCTTCTTTGCTGGGCCTCAGTGATGCATCACTGTAAGCCTTTGCCCTAATGTCTAGGGAAGGGGGACGAGTTATGTCCTTATTGGTGCAGACTCGTCGCCAGGTCTGGCCTACGACCGTCGTAGGCTGCTTTCCCAGTTACAGCTCAGTTACTGGGCTGTCTGTACTTCCGACCCTTGGGTGGTTTCCACCTTAACCCATGGGTACGAACCGCAGTTCCGGCCCCTAGCCTTCGTCCGGGCCAAAAGGACAGTCGTCAGCGATCCGGCAGAGGCCCTAGCTCTGGCCCAAGAGTTGTCCGTCCTTCTGTCGAAGGACGCAATCGAGCCAGTAGACCCTCTGCTTAGCCCAGGGGGTTCTACTCGGCGTACTCTCGTGAGCAAGAAAGTCGGCGGATTTCGCCTGATCTTGGACCTCAGAGGAATCAACAGATTCTTGAAGGTGCTGCCATTCTATATGCTGACCACAGCACATGCACAGCCGTGGAATTGAGGGATGCCTACTTCCACGTGGGCCAGGCAACATGGTGCCTTATATTCAGTTCCTTCGGCCCTTGGGCAGGCTGCCTCGGCCATTGTGCCCTTGGGCCCGCTGGCGTTGTGCCCCATGCAGATGTGGCTGAACAGCCTTCACTTGGAAGCCAAGTGGCACAGGCGCAGGGAAGTCAGGGTGTCGCAGCGTTGCCTCCACTCTCGGTCACACTGGAGGGGCCTATCTCCTGATGGGCGTGCCCATGGGCCCCATCCCATCCCGCCAGGAGACCGTCACCATAGGTGCAGGTCTCTCAGGGTGGGGTGCAGTACGGCAGGGCAGGACCGTTCAGGGTCAGTAGTCTGCCCAGGAGGGTGCACGCCATGCCAACGTGCTAGAGCTTCGGGCTGTGCAGCTTGCACTCATGCACTTTCTACCCCTACTGGGGGGCAAGAATGTGCGTGTTCCTTGGGACAGCAGGTACGCTGTTGCCCAGAAAGCAGTCCCTTCTAGACAGTGGGCGTTCTCACTCCACCTTGAAGGTCTATACGGCTGCTATATATGCCCGTCATGTGGGAGTGGACGGCGCCACAGCGGGGCGCCACAGGTTATTGTCCCTCTTCCTGAGAGGGGCTTTACGGCTGCGTCCGCCTAGCACCCCGAGGGCTCCAGCTTGGGACTTGCCCCTAGTGCTGAATGCCCTGTCATCTCCTCCCTTCGAGCCCCTAGCCCAGGTGGAGCTTAAGTGGCTGTCCCTGAAGGCAGCATTTCTGCTGGCCATGACCACAGGGAAACGAGTTGGAGAGCTACATGCCCTCTCTGTGAGTGATACATGCCTGAGGTGGAACTCCGATGGCTCGGGTGTTGCCCTCTGGCCAAACGTGGCGTTCCTGCCCAAAGTGCTTCCACTAGCCCACTCCAATCGGCCTATCCAGCTGGCGCGCTTTAATGTCCCACAGGAGAACGGCACAACTGAGTTGCTGTGCCCTGTGCGTGCCCTAGAGGCGTATATTGGTGCTACGGCCCATATACGACAGTCAGAGCAGCTCTTCATCTGCCATGGCGGCACGAGAAGGGGCTGTCCCACTGGGTTGTGGATACAATCACACATGCCTATGGGGCCAGTGGCAGCCCCCCGCCATCAGGGGTGAAATGTCACTCTACAAGGAGCATCTCAACATATTGGGCTGCCCTGAGAGGGGTGTCCCTGGAGACCATCTGCGCTGCGGCGTCGTGGTCATCGTCTGGCACATTCTCCAGGTTCTACCGGGTCAATGTCGCCACTCCCCATCCTTTGGGCGTGGTCCTGTTGCCGAGCTCCGCTGCTTCCAACTAGGTAAGCAAGTGTTCGGATTCTTCATGACATGGTTGGTATAGTCATCCAGTGCTAAAGCACCGCCTCTGGCGGTCATTAGGGACAAAATAGAACGATAGTTACGGCTGTAACTACGGTTCTATGAGTCCCGGATGACCGCCAGAGTTTCCGGTCACTCAGAATTCTTGTGTGCTCGCGAGAAGATTCTGGGAACCGATCCACTAATGACGCCGGCCTATGTAGCCGTAGTCACGTGGGTCACAGGTGACTTTGTTGTTATTGGTACTCGAACTGCGCATGCGTGCGATGGACATATCCAGTGCTAAAGGTCATCTGGGACTCATAGAACCGTAGTTACAGCCGTAACTATAGTAGGGGTGCAACAACTAATCGACTTAATCGATTAAAATCGATTACCAAATTAGTTGGCAACTAATTCAGTCGTCGATTCGTTGGTGCCGTCATCACATGTGTTCTACACTCCGTTAAGCTCCAACGTTAACGCTCTTTTTTTATCGGTACAGGAGACATTTAAAACATATGTCATATGTATTATTGCTATATAAACAATATATCGCAGTCGTAGTGTCGCCAACTCCGTTTCTAATATGCAATATGACTACAAAATGCGTCTATAATGTATTTTCGATCTTCCCAATTCAGACGAGAGATCTCTCCCCCGCCTGCTTGCTAGGGGGCGGGGCAGTTTACACACACACGCAGCTGCTACATGCATGCAACACACACACACGGAGGAGATGGCGGAGAGAACGCGCTTCGAGGTGTGGTTAAACTTTAGCCGTCTCGATGTGGACAATGCTCGTTACCAAAAGTGCAATAACAGTTTATCATGTAAGGGCGGCAACACGAGCAGTTTGTCTAAACATTTAGCAAAAGTGCTCCACATTCAGACGGAGGAATGCACCGGGTTCGACTGTCTTTCTAGCAGCTCTGTAGCCCCGTCCACGAGTAACGTTTCCACGGCAGGTGTTATGTATGCTAGCAGCAACACACAGAGTTAACTCAGTTATAAAAACATAGGTTAATGATTAGAGGTAACTGAGTTATTTATTTTGTTAAAGTTTCAGCTATTCTGTTTACAGTTCTGTCATCAGATTATTTAATATGATTTGTTAAAACATTGTTGTTTCTTTTGATGTGAAATATTATGCATTTAATTAAAAATAAAAAGCAATGTTAGTTTTGTTCACAATTTGTTTAGTTAGTTTACCTTATTTATTGTCAAAAGAACCGTTAATACTATCGTTAAAAGGACCGGATCGATAAGCAGTATCGATATAAGTAGTAGTACAGTTAAAACCTTAACGATCCGAATAATCGATTAATCGTTTCATTAATCGATAGATTAATCGATTATCAAATTAGTCGTTTGTTGCAGCCCTAAACTATAGTTTTCTATACAGCGGACTACAACATGGATGTTTAATAAGAACGATGGACTCATTTAGAGACTCTGCACCGTGCTCTTATGGTGTTGTGTTATGCTTTATGAACGGGGACAACAGAGAAACATATTCTTCATGACCAAAGTTGGAATTGAAATAAAAAAGGAAAGTGAAACTTATGCTCGTCACCCTCTCCCTCCGGTCCACATTAATACAAATGATTCCAATACATGATTGTATGAAAAGATCTTAAAATCAATACAGATGTATTTATTATAAACGTTAGTCCTTAACATCTATCACTGTGTATATCACCATTCAAACATCTTTTAAAAGTTGAACAAATCCCACACAGCTCAGTAAAGACTGTGAAATGTTGACTTTATTTGATCATTTCAGTAAAAACTAACGTTCATATTTCTCTTTTTGATTATAATACTGATGAACGTTCAAAACAAAGCACTTTGGCAATTTACCACATACGTTTTAAAATGCTTAATAAGCACCGTAACTTTCATGATATAATTTCTCCATCATAATCGTTTGTTTCCGTGAACGGCCGACTGTTGTGTGACGGCAAATGCTGCGGCTGCAAGGCATTGTGGGGCAGCATTTTCTCCTCTCCTTTCGGTTAGGGAGGTCCAGTGGTTCCTAAGCTAAAGGAGGTTATAAAGGAAGTTTGAAACCTCCTTTCCTATCATTCTAGAGAATTCGAACGGCACTTATCATGGCTGCCACTGAGGGACTTCCGGGTCATTTCACTCCGTTAGGAAGGTTCCTAAGCTAAATGGACTATTCGACTTCAGCCCTGCTCGAGTGCGCTAGAATTTGAAAATACACAGCCGGAAAAAATCTGCCACTTCCTTATAGAGCCCCTCCTCCAACACACACGAACGCGCACATGACCAATGAGGGCACGAGGTAAGTTTGTATGTAGTATTCGTTTATTAGTCCCCGAGGGGAAAATGGGTTGCAGCACATCACAGAGGCATTTAAAAAGTAAAGACAATACATCACTGACAACAACATAGACACAGATAAAAACAAACAGACATACAGATGTAGCGCTTCGTTTCAGACGCCTACCCGTGCGGGTCAGTGATCGGCACGGGGTGGGCCCCTGCTGAAAAGAAAAACCCCCCGCAGGACTTGAAACGCCCCCTTGATAAATACATTTAATTATAATGAAACCAGCTGCAATGGATCATGGATCCACCAGGGGGAGCCGTGAAAAGCTGCCACACTGAAACTCATGTGAAATAAACAGCTGATCTACAGGTATCTGATATAGTGGATATTTGTTAAGATCCATATATGTCACGGATAGGATAATATTCTGTGCTAAATAAGAGACATGTAATCATTTACTAAACATCACCATGTTTTTATTTAACAAAATAATGTTTAATTCACGTTGGCGTAAGTACAAAACCATCGCTATGTTTTTAGATCAGGAAATGCATCCAGGGTCAAACAAACGATTTTCGATCGTCATCCTCGCGATCATTTAATGTATCTATGTTCGCGAGTTGAAATGAATGCACTAAATTTAATCCACGTGAGTTTACAACAACAACAATAATCGCTTTGTTTTTATATCACATCCGACCGGAGGAAAATGCAGCGGCTCTCACTACCGATCACCCTAATCCCACGGGCAAACAATAATATGTACAGTGTTACTAGTTTACTGTATTATTAGTGTCTAATATTACTGCTATAATAATCACACATTGAGTTGTTGAAATCAGACCGTCGTTTTTTTTAAACGCTCTGAATGAAACGGCAGCTCTCAGGTGATCAGCTGTGTGTTTACACGATAAAATATGCATAGTAATTTAATACCATCCAACACACATTGTAAGAACAGTTCTGTTTCATATGAGTGTTGAGAGCTGTATCCACAAATCTACTAATTTTGCCCTCAGTGCACCAGATTGATGCATTTAACTTCAATTTAAATAAAAACATCTTCTGTTGTAACAACAATAACATTATAAATAGTAACATAGCATGGTATTGCACATTTACTGTAGCTTTGAGTGTTACTGGCCTGAGATTTTTTTATTACATGAATGAAGGTGAATGAGGCTTTTTAATATAGACTTTTCAGTGTCCCACATTTTGCACAGAACTGTCCCACATTAAGAAAACAGATTGTCTGAGACAACTTGGCACTAAGAGTACTAATATGTCTACCATTTCTTTTATGAGTTTAATATCTGCATGTTCTCTTTTGGTTTGATTAGGACACATCCTGGGGATTTCTGAATGTTACTGGATTTTGATTTATTGTATCGGCTTCATGTCGCAATATATTCCCGAAGTCTGAAATGCAAAAATGTTCCACATTAGGGCAATTCACCCTACATTTAATCATTTTGTTTATTTTTAACGAAATAAATGTGGTTTAATCCATCATGAAATTAATGTAGGCTATTTACTTAGTACATATCTGACATTAACGATTAACACACTGTTCATACTGCTCACAGGCTGATATCTAGTGTATTCATACCCCTCACTGTTTATTCATCATTCAATTCATTATATATTTTATTCTGTAGATTGTGAACATTACTTTTCACTTTACTGCTTGTTGCACCTGGTTAGAAGCTAAACTGCATTTCATTGTCTCAGTACCTGTAATCTGTGCAATAACAATAAAGTTGAATCTAATCTTGAGCAGGAACTAATGTAGGCTATTTACTTAGTACATATCTGACATTAACGATTAAACACATTTGTGCATTCTTTATGAATGCAAACCGAGTCATTTCGTTTATTTTTAACGAAATAAATGTGATTTAATCCACATAATTTACTGTGTTAATTGTTTACTGTACAGTAGTATTGTTTAACTTGAAGGTGCCTGATGTGAACATTTCCAGAATGTATTGTCTTCACTTTTTAAATGCCTCTGTGATGTGCTGCAGACCATACCGTTCACCAGCCCCAACCCCCCCATGTTTCCTATGTATGTTGGGGACCCTTTGTTTAAAACTAATTGGCCATCGGAATGTGTGGAGTCACATTCCACAGCTCTCCCCCCTCCTGTGATCCCCCGCACACAGAGAGACACAGGGAGATCGAGCGAAAATAATGATATTGCAAGTTAGAAACGTAAAATGCATTTTGACAGACACTTGGGGGAAATATGCTGCATTTTGAATGTCCGATAGTCCACCATTAACACCTTAGTCCGTCTCGTCTCATCAAAGAAAACTAAATATACATGACATACTTTGATTTAGTAGATTTCGCATGAGAGCAAAAGAAGAATATCCGTGTGTAAGAGTGAAAATGTATGTATGTAAAATGAGAATATATGTGTGTAAGAGTGGAAATATGCTGCATTTTGAATGTCCGATAGTCCACCATTTCCACCGGAAATATCAAACATTTAATAAAAGTGAAAAACAATGAACAAGACTTAACGTATTCATCATAATTAATTATATTTATTTCGTTTGGATGTAGGATTTTTGACTTTGTTTAGAGCAGTGATCTTCTACTATATGAACATTTTGGACCCAAAATCACAAAAAAAAGGTAAAAACAGATTTTGAAAATGATATTATTTATTATTTAACACAAACATACACAACGAAACCATTTAAAAGCTGGAAATATATACATGGGATGTCACTATGATAATGTGAAAGTTTGATTGAGGTAGCATGGGATTTCATTCTGATAAGGCAAAAGTGTTATTATAAATATAATACAAATATATATATATACTAGGGCTGTCAAGTTAACGCGTTAATAACGCGTTAACGCAAAAAAAAATTAACGCCACCAATTATTTTAACGCGATTAACGCATGTGTATTTTTTTTCCTCGGCCGCCCCGTAGTTTCAGAGCGCATCAAGTTTAAAATACCATCTGCTGACAGCCCCGCTCCTGCCGCCCGCTTGCAGCAGACCACACTTCCACGCTCACCGGCAGGCACCGACTGGCCATCGGGAGGACCGGGAGGGTGTGTGTAATGTGGCCCGAGCGAGCAAGAGAGAGACCTTACGTGCATTGTTGTTGTTAGCATCTGGTGCTAGCTAGCTGCGCTAACGGATATAAGGAGCTGTTTAAATTAAAACAGAGGAGCGACATTTCGCCACAACTGCGCCGAGCACTTGACTTGATGCAGGAAGCAGACAGCGGGACATTGGAGGAGAAGTCAGCACACTCATGATTGCAGCAACATGATTGCAGCGTCCAGGCAGCTCCCGTTCGAGCATATGCCTTGAGTTGCACAAAGCTCCAACGATCCAACACACACACACACACACACACACACACACACACACACACACACACATACACACACACACACACACACACACACACACACACACACACACACACACACACACACACACACACACACACACACACACACACACACACACACACCCCATTTGTATTGAATGAGAGAGGTTCCAGGTTGTTGTGTTTAATATTCATGAGAATATTTGTCATTGTTCAAATGATAATAAACATTAGCATAAAGCATATTTCTCCACTTGAAAAAAAAACTTGAAAAATATTCCTCTAAGGTACATTTAGAACAGATAAAAAATGTGCGATTAATTTGCGATTAATCGTGATTAACTATGGACAATCATGCGATTAATCGCGATTAAATATTTTAATCGACTGACAGCCCTAATATATACACATTATGTACAAAAATCTGTTTTTTCTGTCTTTATCTGTGCCACGCTTCAAAGCGGTTTCTGTCAACTACGACACAGAGGGCAACATCACAGATTCCTCCTCCTCCATGTCAAAAAACAAGCTTAAAGCTTGACTCACGTTCAGAGTTCTCTTCATCATAGTTGATTCTTCAAAACTCTAAATCTATCTAACTATATCTAAATTCTCAATGTTTGTCTGTCACTTTACTTCAATCGCAGTCTCCTGCCGCCTCTCTTCGTCTCCCGCCGCCTGTCTTCGTATATCTTCGTCTCTCTCCATTTCCCGCCGTCTCTCTTCGGTTCCCACCGTCCCTCTTCGTCTTTTTTCGTCTCGTTTCGTATCACTCCGTTTACCTGATTACCTCACCCCCTCCCTGGTAAATACATCCTGTTGAGCAGAATCTACAGTTTCCAGTATTTTCCGTTTCGTAAAATGATAAAATACGGCGAAGATATTAAAATATGTGCTTCCATTATTCATACTTCTGAAATATATCTGTATTAACTGTATATCATCGTATGTCCGTGGTTATTGGGTATTTTTGCATGAAACAAAGACTGGCATATAGTTTCAAGCCAGTACTTTCGACAGAAATACACATATACATCCTGTTGAGCAGGATCTACAGTTTCCAGTATTTTCCGTTTCGTAAAATGATCAAATACGGCAAAGATATTCAAATATGTGCTTCCATATTTCATACTTTTGAAATGTATTAACTTTATATCATCGTATCTCCGTGTTTACTGGGTCTTTTTGCATGAAATAAAGACTGGGATATAGTTTCAAGCCAGTACTTTCGACAGAAACACACGGCAATGTTGTCCGGACTGTTGTTTTTATGCGGCACCGGCTTGAACAGGTCATGTGATCTGATCACGCCGGCGTGACGGTCGACTCCAAAGGGTTAATATTAAATACATATAAGTATTTTTACAACTTGTATTAGAAATACTCTGTTGTAATTATTGATGCATACATGTGTTCATCCATTCAATGTGGCATCTGCTATAATGGGGTTAATGTATGATATTACTTAATAATACAATACATTATAATATATGATATGATAATTACATTTTAGTTTTATTCATTTCTTATTTCATAGTTTCTCATTATTATTATTTGTATCGCTCATCTTATTTTTGATTTTATTAATCTGTGTGAATCTGTGCTGTCCTGTTTTTCACTCTCACCCTGTCGCTGTTCGAACTACTGAATTTCCCCACGGGATTAATAAAGGTCCATCTTATCTTATCTTAATGTATAAGTTGATTTACTTCAATCTACTGTACTGTGTAAAAACACCCCAACAATATTACAAGAAATATACTGCATAAAGCAAACTATATACTTTATTTGATCTAAAATATTGATGTTTCTACAACACCCATTGTGTATTTTGTGAATGAAGCACCATCTCATGGTTAAATCCTGTAATTGAACAAATGGGGAAATTGGGCAACGCCCTCTAGCAATTTGGCAACACCCCCAGCCACTGGCATCCGCTAGGCTTTTGACTGGGACACACCCATTTGAGTCTGATCTGGAGTGCTACATCTGTAAGAAAACCAGATATCGGCAGACATGACGAGGGGCCTATAGGCCCTCATTTGCGAAATAGGGGGGACAGGGCCAGACCAGCTGGGTAAACAGTGCATCCTAGCCATCATTTATTCAGGAGTTTGATGGCTTGTGGGACGAAAGACAGCCTATATCTGTTCTTTTTTAAATAAGGGGCACGATATCTCCGCCCGGATGGCAACAGTTCAAAGTAAGAGGCAAGAGGGTGCCTCAGGTCACTCACAATATTGTGTGCCAATTTTAAAACTCTGTCCTTATATAAGCATTCTATATTAGCAAATGAGATTCCTGTCAATTTACTGGACAATGTTATGTTGCGTTGCCGAACCAGCATATAATGCCGAAGGAGAGCACACTTTCGATAAAAGCATGATAAAACATCTTCACCATTCTGTTGCTGACATTAAAAGACAATAATTTACGTAAAAAAAACATTCTTTGTTGAGACTTAGCATTTGTTTGTGCACAGATGGAAGGCTGACAGGCAGGTAGGCCATCCAGTTATTTTAGCCGGGCCGGCTCGGATGATTGGTCGTGCTTTTTACAGTACTACGGCTTCCACAGATGACATTTTTTTATGGATTTTTTGTCAAAGCACTTAAGATATTCATTGCTATCGGGACGTTAAGAGCATTCCATGGAATATAACAAAAAGTGTATCTCGAGCCGGTTTCTCAAACGTACCTACCCCACCTTTAAGTGTCTCCAAATGTATTCAAGTTCACAATGAAAGCAGCTCTGAAGGAGAAAATGTGTGGTTATCACCAGACGTTCACCCGGGTGCTGCCCCAGCCTCCCATTATCTGTTGAAGTGCAGCAGATAGTTCCTTTTGAGGCTGACTGTCTGGCCGGGCTTTATTGTCCAAAAGGTCTGGGGCTTCATTTATAAAGGGATATACGACTCCTCAGTACACACAAAAACATAACTTGGAGACATAAATAAATACAGATATGTTATTTAAAACCACCTAGAATATGTTGTGTTAATGTTATTAAATGTTTTCTCATAAATGATGCGGTAAGCAGGAGGACAGAATTACATCTAAACTGACGCCGTTTTGCATTTCTATAGGTAGACAGCATGGTTTTATATACTATCATGTTTAATCGTGTTTTATGCTGTTTGCCAAGACTTGATAAATCGCTCGTAAAACACAGGAGGTATGGAAGCTAAGAACACCATATGTGGTAAATTGTACAGCTAATATAACACAACACACTAGTTGTATTTCCTTTAACTGGTGGATATAGAGTTGCTGCGGGGGGGGGTGAAATGCACAGGCTGCAGTGGAGACGCTGCGCACAGCTGATCGACAGCTGGAACACAAACCACCAAATACAAAAACATAATTCAGATCCAGTCGTCATGACTCCACTCCGGAGGGATTCCCCGATCATTTCTTAGAGTTTCTCATCAAGGGGGGGTCTCCTGTCCCCGGTACAAACACACTGCCTGAGGAAGGCTATGTGTATTTATTTTGTCATTAACCTTTTTCGGGCCACTTATTTATTTATTTTGGTGACGATCCGACCTCCATGCTGCTACCCCAATTGCAACACACTCTCACTCCCTAAGCGTCCAATAGCGACGTTTGGTCAGTGTCCGTGGCGTCCAATTGTGACGCTCCTAGGCTCCTTCAGCGTCATAAAGGGATGCAAATAGCTTTCAACTGATTGCAATGTATTCCCATCTGCGTCGGGATTTGACGCTCATGGAAGCACGGCATTCGTTTATGTCGGCTGCCCTTAAAGGCAATGTGAGCGTCCATTCCCATTGGATAACGGAGAATTGTACACCCGGAAGTAAGTATTCCTCTTAATGTCGATTGATTTTACAGTGATATCTGCACTACTCATCGACTAAAAAACACCAGATTATCCTTGTTAATTACACAACATTGATTGGTTTAAATTGTGTGCAATGCTTTTGTATTTTTCCCCTTCGATTCGGAGAAACGAATATTTTTTCTGAGTAAAGGATGGCAGAAGACACTACACTACCCAGAATCCCCAGCTATCGTTTGGACTACACCATGTGCTCTGTTTGACAAACCCCGTTTTTTTCACCATTCATTCCGATGGCTGGCGTCTATGTCACGTGATCTTCAAATTTCTCCCTGCAGAAAAAGAAAACATGGCCGAACTTCGTTTTATTCTCGTTGTAAAATGCCTATTTTAAAGTTAGTTTGGCCATTAAAATGCGTTTTTGATGTCATTTGATGCGAGAAATATTAGTTGTTATTTCAGATTATGTGTGCAGTGGATGTACATGATCTTTAGTTTGCTAGTTATTACGAAGATTACTTCAGGAAATCGCGACGTTTTCATTGTTACCAAGGTGGTTGCTAAGAACGCTGCTATCGATATTATTTCTGTTATGTTGTGTAACTGTTTAATGGTGTTATCTTTATTGCTACCCCCTTCCCCGTCAATGTATAGTGTTGGTCCACAGCCTAAACATATTAGTTTAACAAAATCCGCATCTAAAGATAGCCTACGTTATTTTCCCCTGTGCAATTCCAGTCTCACATCTCACAGCACATCGTCATTAACAAATACCGGAAACAGACCGAAAACATTTAAAAAAAAAAAAAAATAATACTTTATTCCGAGTGTGCTTGCTTTTCTCTTTGAAACTCATCACATAACGGCATTGTAATACACGGTTCGGCTGCATTACATATTACATATCTGCCGTAGTTCTGTATTTATAGAGCCCTGATGAGAAGACCTTTAGACAAACATGAGGAACTGAAAACGTGACGTGGATCATAAATATATCAGCCATTAAACATCTTACATTTCTTTTCACACAATACGTCTCCTTGCAGTCCATCCATCCATCCATCTTCTCCCGCTTATCCGTGGTCGGGTCGCGGGGGTAGCAGTTCCAGCAGAGAGCCCCAAACTTTATTTTCCCTGGCGACATCAACCAGCTCTGACTGGGGGATCCCAAGGCGCTCCCAGGCCAGCGAAGAGATATAATCCCTCCACCTGGTCCTAGGTCTACCCCTTGGTATCTTCCCAGCTGGACGTGCCTGGAACACCTCCCTAGGGAGGCGCCCAGGTGGCATCCTAACTAGATGCCCGAACCACCTCAACTGGCTTCTTTCGACGCGAAGGAGGAGCGGCTCAACTCCAAGTCCCTCCCTGATGACCGAACTTCTCACCTTATCTCTAAGGGAGACACCAGCCACCCGGCGGAGGAAACCCATCTCGGCCGCTTGTATCCGCGATCTCGTTCTTTCGGTCATGACCCATCCTTCATGACCATAGGTGAGGGTAGGAACGAAAATGGCCCGGTAGACAGAGAGCTTTGCCTTCTGGCTCAGCTCCCTTTTCGTCACAACGGTGCGGTAAAGCGACTGCAGTACCGCTCCCGCTGCTCCGATTCTCCGGCCCATCTCACGCTCCATTGTTCCCTCACTCGAGAACAAGACCCCGAGATACTTGAACTCCTTCACTTGGGGTAAGGACTCATTCCCTACTTGGAGTGGACAGTCCATCGGTTTCCTGCTGAGAACCATGGCCTCAGATTTGGAGGTGCTGATCCTCATTCCAGCCGCTTCACACTCGGTTGCGAACCGATCCAGTGAGTGCTGAAGGTCGCAGACCGATGAAGCCATTAGAACCACATCATCTGCAAAAAGCAGTGGTGCAATGCTTAGTCCACCGAACTGCAGACCCCCTCCCCCACGACTACGCCTCGAAATCCGATCCATGTATATTACAAACAGGATTGGTGACAAAGCGCAGCCCTGGCGGAGGCCAACCCTCACCGGAAATGGGTCCGACTTACTGCCGAGGACCCGGACACAGCTCTGGCTTTGGGAGTACAGAGATTGGATGGCCCTGAGTAGAGACCCCCTCACCCCATACTCCCGCAGCACCTCCCACAGTAACTCCCTGGGAACTCGGTCATACGCCTTCTCCAAGTCTACAAAACACATGTAGACCGGATAAGCGTACTCCCAGGCCCCCTCCAGGATCCTTGCGAGAGTAAAAAGCTGATCCGTCGTTCCACGACCAGGACGGAATCCGCATTGTTCCTCCTCAATCTGAGGTTCGACAATCGGCCTGACCCTCCTTTCGAGTACCTTGGAGTAAACTTTCCCGGGGAGGCTGAGTCGTGTGATGCCTCTGTAATTGGCACACACCCTCTGATCCCCCTTTTTAAAAAGGGGAACCACCACCCTTGCAGTATCAACACTAATTCGGCTCACTTTTATATTTGATCCAATTGGTAGATAGGCTGTATTTACACCATAAAGGTGCACAGCTGATATAAAGGGACACCTGGTGGTTAAAGCATGTTATTGAATTTAATTATTTTTATTATTAGATATTAATACGATCCCTATAAAGTATATTCATTACTCGTTATTCTCTACTAATAGTTATTTAAAGACTGTATATAATGACTATTTTGCACATCCCTTTCAAGATTTCAAGATTTTCTAAGGTTTATTGACATATCATATAGGCCTACACAACGATGGTGTAGTTCTGCACTGAATGAAAAACTTGGGTTGCAGGTTCCTCAATAGTGCATTACAAGACATCTATCAATATTTGTGCATACCTCCAGCAATGTTAACTATGTTGATGCACAATGTATACATGTATACATAATGTATTATACTCTTATAAGATGTATGTAGATATTTCATCTCCGGCCTTGTCAGGTATTGAACAATCAATAAATAAAGAACACAGAATTGTTGAATATAAAACACAGAATTTGTGTGATTATACTAAATGATTTTCAAATAAACACAACTGCATATTTAACTGTTACACATGCTGATGTGACGCAAATGTTCCAACTTGGGATCAATAAAGTATATCTTATCTTAAGCTGACCAATGGCTACTGCCATATTTGTAAAATGTGCCTCTGAACCTTGACAAGTGCATGTTTCAGGCTTATCAATTAATGTAATGTAATGTAATCACAGGGGTCACAAACATAAGACCAGCTGTTAAATAAAGCTCTTCTGACCTTAGCTGGCATGTGGGTATATATATTAATACTGCCCATAATGGGCACAAGCAATTTTCACCCATTTATTAATTATATGTTTTAAATGTGAGTGTTTCCTGTCCCCTAAACCTCCAGGGATGTACACAGTTTAATACTGGCAACTTCTTATTATGGGAAATATGAAAACGTCTTTTAAAACTACAACTCCCAGTAGAGACGTGCCATATAGAACATGTTGCGAAACAGAATAGCCGGCAGCATGTGTAGTTCTGGGGACCGGGTGGGGGAGGGGGGGGACGCGGTGGACCCGTTCAAATCCAGTTTTGGACAGTCTGCCGTGGTTCCATCTCATTTCAAGTGCTGTTCGAGGCTCGGTAACCCTCGGAGCACACTCTCCAATCACAGAGCTTGAGGACTATCACGGGGTTTGTCAAACAGAGCACATGGTGTAGTCCAAACGATAGCTGGGGATTCTGGGTAGTGTAGTGTCTTCTGCCATCCTTTACTCAGAACAAATATTTGTTTCTCAGAATCGAAGGGGAAAAATACAAAAGCATTGCACACAATTTAAACCAATCAATGTTGTGTAATTAACAAGGATAATCTGGTGTTTTTTAGTCAATGAGTAGTTCAGATATCACTGTAAAATCAATTGACAGTAAGAGGAATACTTACATCCGGGTGTACAATTCTCCGTTATCCAATGGGAATGGACGCTCACATTGCCTTTAAGGGCAGCCGACATAAACGAATGCCGTGCTTTCATGAGCGTCAAATCCCGAAGCAGATGGGAATACATTGCAATCAGTTGAAAGCTATTTGCGTCCCTTTATGACGCTGAAGGAGCCTAGGAGCGTCACAATTGGACGCCACGGACACTGACCAAACGTCGCTATTGGACGCTTAGGGAGTGAGAGTGTGTTGGCTACCCTGGTTCAAACTGCATCCACCAAACAATATGATGGATCTCGACCTCCCCAAAATAACCAAAATGTCTTTTTCAGCTGTTCTGTCATCATTTCCTGCGATCTTCTTCATAAAGTCAGTCAAAATGAATGAATGAATGGGCGTTTCTTTGACTGTTTATAGGCAAATATGGGCGTTATGTGAAGCCCGCAAAGGTTGCACCGCATTTAGAGTCGATTGTGATTTATAAAGGGATACCGGCGTAGGAAGTGCCGTACGCACTTTCATCTTCGGTACGCAATGTTTTGTGAATCGAAAAATGTCGGAACATTTCTGTACCTATTTTTTGGATTTCTACTACGTAAGCAATCTTCCCACGTGAATCCTAGGCACGGCATTATAAATGAGGCCCCTGGTCTTTCATGTGAGTTCTGAGGGACACATTTTCACTTTTGAAAACCATTTATTCATATACGAGGACAAAACCAACTTTGTACTCACATCTCATCCAGCCAGAGCGATTATGATGATTAAACTCTTCTATCTTTTTGACAAAAAGTTCCTTTGTCATTATATAATTTAAAATGTCTCCAGCTTTACCTCCACACTGTAGTCTAGATATATTGCCACATAATACTCTGAAATGTTCTCTATGTTACCTTTGAACTGAGTCTTGCATTTAAAGCAGTTTTTCACAGATTATCTTGACAATTATGCATTTGTCGGCTACCTCATAAAAATTCTAAACTGGTTTTTGGACCTCAGTGTTGACATTGCAATCATGCAAATTGCTACCGTAATGTGAATAGATTTAAGATATATGGATCATTTACAAGCATTAATGAGGGGGTTTGCAGAAAATGAATAGACGGAGACCTTGAATAACATTTCAAATGACAAGCAACAAGTGCCAAAACCCTTTACCTTGATTATTTCGTGATAGTTATTCGGTTGCTGTCTTTTGTATATACAGTACTGTATGTGATATATGTATATATGAGCCACAAAAAGAGAAAGAGGTTGGATATGTTTTCCCAGAATGTCCTCAGTGAAGCTTCATTTAGAAACACATTAGGAGTATTTCTCTGTTTTCCTCTCTTCTTCCTTCAAATCCTGTATGTAAATACACCTCATAAATGACAGGTGCAGGATATCAAACATGTCTGACAAATTCTGAGTAATTTCCTGAGCTGGGTGACACATTCTGCCTCCCTTCTGCACTATGCATAACCAGCGAGCGTAGGCATGCATACAAAGTAGGGTGGAGATTTAGCTTGGCTTGCCTCCCTGCAAACCGCCCCGCACTTCCCTTCATGCCTCTCTCTCTATCTCTCACTCCAGCTCCAGATCCCTCTGACATAAAAGGGCATGTCCTCTGAGGTTCCTTTCTGCCCCAGTGCCTGTCGAGGCTTCATGTCCCTGAGAGACAAAAAAAAAAGCACAAAGGAAATGCTAACGTTTGTCATAGTATGGAAAAGACAGCAAGGGATTACTAACCATTGAACATCCGAGAGGGAAAACTATTTAAATTTCAAGTCAGATTTAGGTGAAAATTAAGCTGCAATGTTCATGGTCAAGTTAGAATAAGTCATATTGTGTCGTTGGCTACAGCAGAGTGCCTACAGCTCCTTACTCATGATCCGATGTGGCCTTTCCTAGAATGCAGCTGCCAGAGATTAAGGGGAATCACAAGCCATACCTGAATAATTGAGATAAAAACTCAGTTGGGAAGAAAAAGCTCTGAACTGGCAGCCTCTTATTGATACATTTTTCGCACAGGTCCTGTGCCAAGTTCTGAATCAGTGCTGCGGGCCAAACTGAGGCCATGACTCACATTGTAGTTCAGCACTCTCTACCCGAAGGGCTCAGAGTTTGCTCCGAGGCCTCCAAAGTGTTGTACGAATAACTTTGTAATGATGACGATAAGGTAATGTACTGTAAAAACTTGAACTAAAGCAGTGCAGGGCCCGGGTTTAATGATAGAGTTTATGTCACGAGTGAGCCCTCTATGTAATGGCCCACTTGCTGGAACCCAGTTCTTTTAATCCCCCAATTAACCAACACACACGAGGAGCAGGCAGATATCCGGTAACATAATAATCTTTATTATAAATTAAGTTAATAGTAAGGGACCATATCCGCCAAGCTTCTCACATGGAAATGTATCACAAGGCCAAGTAATGCAGTGCCTATAGACCACCCCGTCATTCAGACTGTTACTGCTCTACCCCACCCCCTGCTGGCCGGAGGAACTATCAATGGTACAACTAACAGTAAAATATCACAAAGCATGCAAATAATGCAAACACATGGCACTTCTATTAGGGAATCACTACACACATGACACGTCTATTTAAAGAAAGCACTACACACATCACACAATGAACATGCTCTCCCACTCACTGGCCGCTAAGGAGTAAAATGGAACAGTCACTGGCACTGGTGGGCAAATGACAACGAGTGGCACAATTTGCACCCCATACTCTCCCTGTTCATTTAACCAGTGACAGCCTGCCAAGACATGGTCCGAATTAAAATAGTTATGGGTCCGCTCTCGGTCAGAAACACCTCAGACCAAGAGGAGTTAAAAGTTATTTCTCTCACCCTTCCTTAAGCGCCGCGTGTTTCAATACTGAGCGACCCCGGAATCTGGTCGGAAGACAGCAGTTGGAGACTTGGCGTGCGTCTCCCAATAGTTCGTCCGACTCAGATGCGCACTGGCCCTGTTAGGAACAAGCGCATGGACGTTGCAATGATCAGGAACTTGAGTGCGTTGCAATAACAGGAACTTGAGTGCGTTGAAATAGACAGGAACTTGAGTGCGTTGCAATAGACAGGAACTTGAGTGCGTTGCAATAACAGGAACTTGGGAGCGTTGCAATTCTGCCTTCAACCGACCTGTCGATCAGCGGCTGGCAGCCGTACAGCAAATCGCAGCGCAGCAGAAGTTCCACAGTGGACCTTCGCCTCACGGTCACTTCCTCGTCGATCCGTCCAGAGCCTTGCTTCCCGTTCCCTCTTCACCTCGTAGCTTCACCTTTTCCGTTCTCCCGGCCCTCCCGGTAAATGTCCCGGCTCCTCACTTTAACCAACCACCGGCCAATCCACGAAGCTCCCTGGAAGGCTGGGCAGGCAGCAGCCAATCACGCTGCCCTCATCCAGCTGATTCACACCAGTTGCGACAAAACACATACTCCGCCCACCTGACAGGCTAACCCTTTTATGAATGGAAACACACATTTGTCCCCACATCTGCTTAAAATACATATACACACAGTAAATATCGGTCCTTCCTTCCCCTCGGGCCGGATACTATACACTGGATGGCCAGGCCGTACCTGTGAGACAACAACATAGGGAGAAGGCACCCTATGTGGTTCCAACTTACCTCTGGCTCTCCGTCTAAAGTTCCTGATCAGCACCCTCCCTCCGGGCAACAAGGGGATAGCATGGGCCTTTTTATCATACCGTGCCTGGTCCCAGTTCTGCCTTTGCTTGGTATGAGCTCGTACCCGGCTCTACGCTTCAAGCAGTGTCTGATGGTGTGTACTCACCCAGCCATTAATTGTTCCCTTTTTCTGTGGGGGGACAACACCTACACACAGATCAACAGGCAGTCTGGCGTGACGGCCAAACAGTACAAAGTAGGGAGTCAGTTTAGTGCTACAATGTACATTGTTGTTGTAAGCTTGAACTAAAGCTGGCAGCTTTTCCCTCCACCATACCTGCTCTTCTGCACCTAGTGTGCCCAATAATGACAGCAAAGTTCTGTTGAAACGCTCACAGGCCCCATTTCCCTGGGGATGGTATGGGGTAGTGCGGCTCTTTGTACAGCCATACAGTTCACAGAGCTGCCGCATTACCTCAGACTCAAAGGCACCTCCTCGGTCCGTCAAGAACCGTTCTGGGCACCTAAAAGGCTGGATGAGGGCACAAATGTCTCGCCGTCATCTGGGCTGTCTGGTTCTTGGTGGGCACTGCCACAGCATACCTGGAAAACAGATCTGTCATAACCAGGATATACTGGTGGGTGTAGGTTGGCCGTCCCAATGATAAATAGTCCAGGGCTACAACCTCCCATGGGTAACTGGATACAATGGGCTGAAGAGGGGCCCTCACCTTGGGACCAACCTTCCCTGTCACACATTGTGGGCATACTACTGTCCAGGACTTTATGTCCTTAGCCATCCCCAGCCAGTAGAATCTGCGCTGCAGGATACTCAAGACCTTTTCGCTGTTGGCATGTCCAGCCGCTTTGTGGTAATCCTCCCACAGCTCCCGGGCATGTTGGGTTGGGACAATCAACTGGAAAGCCTGCTGGCCCGTGTTGGGTTCCTGAATACAGCGCCCCAAGATTCCGTCACGAAGTTCCAGCCGATCCCATGTCTGCAACCACCCGTGCACTTGGGGGAACTCAGACCGTCGCACCTGAGACACATTTAACCTTTGGTTTATCAATTGTCTCACCTTGTCCAACTCCGGGTCTCCCTGTTGGCGCTCCAGCCAAGACCCTGGATCACAGTCCTGTGCAGCTGGTGGATCCTTCACTCTTAGACCTCCCTGAGCTCTGGGCACGTTGTAGACTACTTTGATATCTACTTCCCCTGGGAGCCGGGACAAGGCATCTGCATTCCGGTTTTCCACACCGGGTCGATACTTGACTTGACTGGCTCAGTGCTCGGACCTATTTTGTTCACATTATATATGCTTCCGTTAGGCAATATTATAAGGAATCATTCTGTAAACTTTCATTGTTATGCGGATGATACTCAACTATATTTATCAATCAAGCCTGATGAAATTAATCATCTAAATAAAATTCAAGACTGCCTTAAGGACTTAAAAACGTGGATGACCTTAAACTTTTTGATGTTAAACACGACCAAAACTGAAGTTATTGTACTTGGCCCGAAGAATCTACGAAACAAATTATCTAAAGACATACTAACTATGGATGGCATTAATTTGGCCTCCAGTGAGACTGTAAGGAATCTTGGTGTTATATTTGATCAGGATTTATCCTTTAACGCCCACATAAAATCAATTTCAAGGACCGCCTACTTCCATCTACGTAACATTGCAAAAATCAGGCATATCTTGCCTCAAAACGATGCAGAGAAACTAGTCCATGCATTTGTTACTTCTAGGCTGGATTATTGTAACTCTTTATTATCAGGGAGTACCAAGAAGTCAATCAAGTCGCTTCAGCTGATTCAAAATGCTGCGGCTCGTGTACTAACCAGAGTTAGGAAAAGGGACCACATTACTCCTGTTCTGGCTGCCTTACACTGGCTCCCTATAGAACACAGGATAGAATTTAAAATTCTTCTTCTCGCCTACAAAGCCCTTAATGGGCAGGCGCCATCTTACCTTAACGAACTCATTATACCCTACTGTCCTACTAGGGCATTGCGTTCCAAGAATGCAGGGTTGTTGGTTGTTCCTAGAATCTTTAAAAGTACAATGGGAGCCAGAGCCTTTTCTTATCAAGCTCCACATTTGTGGAATCAGCTTCCAGTTTGTGTTCGGGCGGCAGACACCCTATCTGTTTTTAAGAGTGCGCTTAAGACCTTCCTTTTTGATAAAGCTTATAGTTAGGGCTGATTAGATTCAGCCCCTCGTTTTGCTGATATAGGCTTAGTTTGTCGGGGGACATCTTACTTCTTCCTTCTCTCTGTCTATACCCGTGTACACTCATGTTCCGATTAACCCAGCTTCCCCAAATGTCTTTCTTTTTGGTGTCTATATACGCTGGGATCCGGAGTCATGGATGATCCTGCGGTCCTGTGTCCTGGATCGCGAGCGCCGGATCTTGAGTCGTGGCTGTGGTCCTGGATCATAGGTCCTGGATGGATATCCTCGTGGATTCATCTTCCTATTATACACACATGCATTTCCAAACATTTGGACTACCTATGTTGCAAATGTATTATCTTTTCAATGTACACACGGCATCTATTGCACGTCTGTCCATCCTGGGAGAGGGATCCCTCCTCTGTTGCTCTCCCTGAGGTTTCTCCCATTTTTCCCTTTAAACTGGGTTTTCTTTGGAAGTTTTTCCTTGTACGATGTGAGGGTCTAAGGACAGAGGGTGTCATATTGTCATACTGATATTCTGTACACACTGTGAAGACCACTGAGACAAATGTAACATTTGTGATATTGGGCTATATAAATAAACATTGATTGATTGATTGATTGATTGATTGATTGATTGATTGATTGATTGATTGATTGATTGATTGATTGAAAAGGTGAAGTTTGCCAGCTGGGCTGCCCACCTCTGTTCCACGGCCCCCAGTTTGGCTGTCCCCAGGTGTACCAGGGGATTGTTGTCTGTAAACACTGTGCATTCTGTGCCCCACAAGTAGTGTTTAAACTTCTCTGTGATTGCCCAAAATAGCGCCAGAAACTCTAACTTTAAAGAACTATAGTTCTGGTCATTATTTTCACTAGGGCTTAGACTACGGCTGGCATATGCAATCACTCGTTTCCTCCCCTGCTGAACCTGTGATAGTACTGCACCCAGCCCATCCAAACTGGCATCTGTATACAACAGGAAGGGTAATTTTAAATCTGCATACGCCAACACAGGCGCCTGTAATAGAGCTCGCTTAAGTTCCTCAAACGCACCCTGGCACTCTTGAGACCACTTAACTGTTGTTGATGTAACCCCTGCAGTACCCCGAAGCAGAACATTCAGGGGAGCTGCCAGCCGGGAAAAGGCAGGGATGAATCGGCGGTAGTAGCCTGCAAAGCCTAAGAAAGAACGGACTTGAGTGACTGTCTTGGGGACCGGCCATTCCTGCACAGCTGCAGTTTTTTCTGGGTCCGTGGCCACCCCTTTCTTGCTGACCACATGTCCCAAGTACTTCACTTCCTTCTGGAACAGGTGACATTTGTGGGGCTGGAGCTTTAGGCCGTGCTGGTATAGTTTCTCAAACACTTGTTCCAGGTGCTTGAGATGACTATCAAAACAGGGAGAATACACAATGATATCATTCAAGTATATCAATAGAAAGTAATTTACTTGCCCTCCCAAACAGCGTTGCATGAGCCGCTGGAATGTGGATGGAGCATTGCACAGACCAAACGGCATCCGCTCAAACTGGAAGAGGCCCACTGGTGTTGTGAAGGCGGTCTTCTCCTGGTCTCGGGGGTCCACCACAACCTGCCAGTACCCGCAAGCCAGATCCAGTGTGGAGTACCAAGCTGACTCCTTGAGGTGGGTGAGCGACCCTTCGACTCTGGGCAAAGGAAAAGCATCTTTGTGAGTTATGGCATTAAGTTTCCGGTAATCTACACAAACATTTCACAATCCATCCTTTTTCCTTACCAACACTACAGGTGCTGCCCAGGGGCTGGAACTTTCCCTTACAACCCCATTTTCCAACATACCTTCCAGTAGGGCTCGTAACTCAGCATATAGTGTTGGTGGAACTGGCCTGTGTCTCTGTTGGATTGGAGGTGCATCATCGGTAGGGATCTGATGCAAGACTGCACTTGTGTGGCCAAAATCATCTTCATTGGCTGCAAAAACCTTGGTCCACCTCCGAAGTAGATCACTTAAACGCTGCTGCTCGTTATGGTTGAGGTCCTCTCCCTGCAATGCCAGGGCCGGATGATCTGGAGGTACAGTAGCATTCGGGACTGGAGTGCTGCTTATACTCCTCACCTCTACCTCCACCGCAGATGGCCCCGTGTGGGTCAACACCAACTCCTCCTCGGTCTTCACAGCCTGAGGATCCACCTGGGACACTGTAGCCAGGGCACGACGCTGGGGGATCTCTATGGAGAAGGGATGGGGGTTACACACTCTTATCGGCACTCTTCCACTCCTTACCAAGCTCAGTGTCCTCGCCACCCGCCACTCCTGGTCATCATTCTGAAGATTTTCCACCATAACACAGCAGTCTGGGATGCCAACTGCTTGGGGCACCTGGGTCCAGATAATCATTTCTGTCTCTGGGGGAACCAACACAGCGGACTGACGTGGCAGTTTGGCAACCCCCTGCAGTTCGGTGGGGGATCCAACACGGCCCACTTGTCGACAAACAGCAAAAGCCTTTCCCCAGGCTGTGCTGACCGTAGGTGGCAGTGTTGACCTGAAGGCCGCCTCTCCTTGGTGGCCATCCTGGAAGATAGTTTGCCAACAGTCCCCAATCACATTCATCCCCAATAAGGCACATTCCTGTTGCAGGCAGGAATCTTCAACCACCACCACACCCTTCCCCATTAATCTCAAAGTCCAAAAGTGCATATCCAATGTATGCCTTTGCAGCCTTCAGAGTGAGCCAGGGGATGTCTCCTCGGACCAATCTTTCCCAAAACTTCTCCTGAAACAGAGAATAACTGAACAGAGTGACTTGCGAACCAGTGTCCAATATACAAGGAATATTTTCACCACTTATAATTATATCCACCTCTGGGCAGGTACCAATCAATGCAGGCTTTGTTGGGGGTGTGGTCTGGGTCCCCTCCTCGACCGCTTGCCCGGCAGCGACCGAGGAGACTAAAAATCCGAAGATCCAGAGCGTCGTCTGGAACAGAACCGGCGGGTGTGACCCGCCTGCCCACACTCTAAACAGATTGGCCGACCTTGGGGGTCCCGCTGGAACTGAGTCCTGGCTGTGCCCGGGGGTGGTTGACGAGGCCTAGGCTGAAATGCGGGCCCTTCTTGTGGGTTTTGCCTCTGTACAGTTGAGTCAACAGGCCCTAGAGAGAGGTTAGCAATTTGACCACGCATCTCTTCCATGAGAGACTTGCCCAGTGTTAACATCTGGTCTTTAAGGTCCTGTTGGAGCTCTGCCCGCAGGGAGTCCCATAATGCCTGGCTGTCCTGGGCAGGTGGGGGTACTAAGGAACATGAAGGTGTGGCAGGTGGTTGGGTTTGTGGAGGCCTGGGGGCATAAGTGCGACAGGCCGATGTCTCAGTTCCATCTTTCGCCTGCTCCCTTTCAAGCGCTTTGGCCTTGGTGCAGATAGCAGGAAAAGTCATTCCCGGCGTGCGACGAAGAAGTCGTTTCAATTCTTGTTTCACCAGGCTTTCTTGTAGTCCCCTGATGAACTGTGTCCTTAGAAGCTCATCTTCAATGTCCTCAGCTGGTGGTTCCCTCGCTTGCCACTTGTGATAGAGTTCACGAAAGCGTAGAATGAAAGTTCCTATTCCCTCCTCTGCGCCCTGCCTGCATTCATAGAACTGAGCCCTCAGTGTTGCCAGTGACTGACTTCCCGCATACAATGAAGTCAGACAATCTAATATTTTTTTTCCAGTGTCCCGCTCACTAAGGGGTAATAATCAAATTTCCCGTTTAGCTTCACCACCCAGAGCACTTAAGATAAAGTCAATTATTTGTTCGTTCAAAAGACCCTGAGCCCGTACAAACATTTCAATTTTTGCCCGCCATTCCCCCACCTTCTCTCCGGGTTTTCCCTTCAAACATAGGAAGCCATGGCCCCCCCATGTACCAAGGTAACTTAATGTGATTTACAACATTGGGAGCTGGATTAACAGCGCCAGCGACTCCCTCGTTACCCTCAACCGACATGCTGACCGTGTGTGTAAGGGAGATCCTGCCGACAACGCCAAAATGTAAGGTGTCGCGAGTGAGCCCTCTATGTAATGGCCCACTTGCTGGCACCCAGTTCTTTTAATCCCCCAATTAACCCACACACACGAGGAGCAGGCAGATATCCGGTAACATAATAATCTTTATTATAAATTAAGTTAATAGTAAGGGACCATATCAGCCAAGCTTCTCACATGGAAATGTATCACAAGGCCAAGTAATGCAGTGCCTATAGACCACCCCGTCATTCAGACTGTTACTGCTCTACCCCACCCCCTGCTGGCCAAAGGGACTATCAATGGTACAACTAACAGTAAAATATCACAAAGCATGCAAATAATGCAAACACATGGCACTTCTATTAGGGAATCACTACACACATGACACATCTATTTAAAGAAAGCACTACACACATCACACAATGAACATGCTCTCCCACTCACTGGCCGCTAAGGAGTAAAATGGATCAGTCACTGGCATTGGTGGGCAAATGACAACGAGTGGCACTATTTGCACCCCATACTCTCCCTGTTCATTTAACCAGTGACAGCCTGCCAAGACATGGCCCGAATTAAAATAGTTATGGGTCCGCTCTCGGTCAGGAACACCTCAGACCGAGAGGAGTTAAAAGTTATTTCTTCGCGACCCCGGAATCTGGTCGGAAGACAGCAGTTGGAGATTTGGCGTGCGTATCCCAATAGTTCGGAGCGCGTCCGACTCAGATGCGCACTGGCCCTGTTTGGAACAAGCGCATGGACGTTGCAATGATCAGGAACTTGAGCGCGTTGCAATAACAGGAACTTGAGTGCGTTGCAATAGACAGGAACTTGAGTGCGTTGCAATAGACAGGAATTCGAGTGCGATGCAATAACAGGAACTTGGGAGCGTTGCAATTCTGCCTTCAACCGACCCGTCGATCAGCGGCTGGCAGCCGTACAACAAATCGCAGCGCAGCAGAAGTTCCACAGTGGACCTTCGCCTCACGGTCACTTCCTCGTCGATCCGTCCAGAGCCTTGCTTCCCGTTCCCTCTTCACCTCGTAGCTTCACCTTTTCCGTTCTCCCGGCCCTCCCGGTAAATGTCCCGGGCGGCTCATCGCTTTAACCAACCACCGGCCAATCCACGAAGCTCCCTGGAAGGCTGGGCAGGCAGCAGCCAATCACGCTGCCCTCATCCAGCTGATTCACACCAGTTGCGACAAAACACATACTCCGCCCACCTGACAGGCTAACCCTTTTATGAATGGAAACACACATTTGTCCCCACGTCTACTTAAAATACATATACACACAGTAAATATAATGCATCATCATTTGACATACAAAAATCCCATCCCTACTGGCGACATTTACATCAGCCGTGTGATCGGGTTTAACAGAAAGCAGGGAGTCAATGGTGAATGGTGACCTCAGACTTTTAGAACTAAAAAGCTCCTGCACTGTTTAGTATGGGCAATTAGCTTTTCTCAAAAACTGCTCGTAGTCATTAATTTAACAAATCATTCCTATAGAAAAAGAATTCCAGAAGACACATTATATGAACATAAAGAATGCGCAATTATAAAACTTTAATAAAGAATAATACATTGCTCGCGGGGGGTTATGGAACATATACTGACATTAATTACGTTGTGTGTGTGTGTGTGTGTGTGTGTGTGTGTGTGTGTGTGTGTGTGTGTGTGTGTGTGTGTGTGTGTGTGTGTGTGTGTGTACTCTGTAGTTAAATGCATTTCCTCTGAGACTCTTGTGTTTGTAAAGCCAGTCGCGACAGTACTTAGGCGTATTTTAATTATTAATGTTAACCAACTGTTCATAAACCCAAATACATTTCACAATGGATTCGGCCCTGATTGAACAAGACTGATAAGTACACACTGCTCTAAAGCCAGAGACAGAAAAAACGGAAAAAAACACAGCCACACAGTCTGCCACAGTCTGCCGTCTAATGTTGTGCTCTGTGGTTATGTTGTTCCCATCTTATGTCTCTATGGCGATGACTACAGACTTGCTGCTCAGATCGGTGGTGCTTTTGTTTTAAAAGTGTCATATAGGGGCTGATTGTATTCCCCTTGAATGTGACTCAAACTACATTTACTCCAGAATGCTGTGAACTGTGAAGAGCTGCTATAAAAAAAGGACCTTACGGCTCGGTGTGAGTCCTCAGCTGTTTGCAGTAAGACTCATCCTTAGCTGAGTGTAGAATTTAGAAAGTAAAGAAAAAACTACAGATAGGATATATATGGTAAAAGGATATGTTAAAGTTAAAGTTAAGTCTTATGTAAAATTCTGCCTTGGAGCCCTGAAAACACTGTAACCAGTCTTGTTGCAAAGCCCTCATTATAATAAATGAACTAAGGGCAAACCACAATCAGGAATTATACTCCTATTGATTTTTTCATGTGATCTTTACCGGTACACACACCAGAGAGTACAGACATCCATCATGCTTAGGTGGAATGTTTTAATTCTAAATATACCTCTACCTTGGTGGGAGGATAGGTAACAATAACAAAGTCAAACAACCTGAATATACATTTTAGCTTGCAAGTCCTGCTTTATTTACAATAAGGAATGAAATGTTTTGTCATAAAAAGAAGTTGGCCATTTTTGGAGGATAACATGAACACACTGAATTCTGAAACGGCATGCCACAGTGTACTGTGTTGACTATGCACAAGCATACTGCCTGTTCGCATCAGAAAACCATTGCTCAGTTCAGGTCAACAATCTATTTTATTACTCTATTATTGTCTATGGAGCGGGTGAGGTTACTAGAACATTCTAGAAGATAATGCTGTTTTGTGCAAGTTGGTCATAAAGTGACAAAGTCATGTCCACTTGTCTTTGACTCCCTCTTTTTCTCTATTCAGAAACAGAGTAGTGCCGTGTCCAATGGTTTTTGTCATCTTCCCGACCTCATTCTGACAATTAACCCTCTGGAGTCTAAGGGTATTTTCTCTAATTGTTGACGTTTTCTTAAATCCCCTTTTTAAATGTATTTCTTCTAACATGGCACCCCATGTGTTAAATATCAAAATGTTCAGGACAATCTCTGGTATTGCTATATATGCAAATTACTCACCTTAGAGCACTGTTTGATGAGATAAGTAGCTCAAAAGCTTAAAATGTTACATCCGATTTTCGAAAACACAAATGTACTCATGTGATCGATATGTTTTGGTGTTTTAGATTTGGTTACCAAAGTCTTAGGATCACAAAAGCAGTGAAATATTTGAATTACACTGTATATAAATGTGTAATTCATGTCTAAAATGAAAAAAAAAGTATTCGAATTTTGAGTAAAACAAGCGTTTATCACTCTACTTTCACCACAGCAGGGACTGAGATACATTAGGACTGAATAATGACTTCATATTACATACCAAGGTTCATGTGATGTGTACAAATACAAATTGAGCATTCAACCTTTTTTTTTCAACCAACAATTTATTATAAATAGGTTTTTTTCAACCAACTATTTATATAAATATAAGAAACTGGAAAATCGAACTATATACAATATTGAACATCAGAACTTTCAACCAACTCTTCATTATAAATGTCAAGACAGTGTCAAGGTCTTTGTCTGTCTTCCAAGACAGTGGGTCTGGCTGCTGTGTAGGTGGGGGTGATGGTGCATGGGCTGCTGTGTAGGTGGGGTGTACAAGTGCTATACGAGACCTCCTTGCTGGCTAGGTTGAAGGTGATGGCTGTGGTGGAGCCTTTGTGCTGAGGTGTATCTTGACCTGGTGGCAGCCGCAGATGGAGGTGGAGGCAGCTGTAGTGATGCTGGTCTGCTGGTCCTTGGTGGTGATGGCTCTAGTGAAGGCCCTTGAGCCACAGTAGATCTTGACCTGGGGGCCGGCACAGATGGATGCTGTGGCTGCTGGATAAACGCCGCCTGTGGGCCACTAGGCCCAGACAGCTGTGAAACATCTCTGTAAAACAAATAAAAATGTAGGACAATAATTACAACTAATTTCATTGAAATAAAGTTCAAGTAAAATGTTGCTCAAGCACAAATAACAATGCACACATAAAAAGAAAGTTTGGGAGGTTGTAAAAGGAGACACACACACACACACACACACACACACACACACACGTATTTCCAGTTACTTTACATTCAGTATAAAATCACAGACACACATATACATAGGCTACATCTGATTACAAAGTCTCATCTGTACAGGACGGTAAAATAATAACAGGCACACATAAATAAATCTATGACAGTCTCATCTGTACAGAACAGTATGATAAAATAATCGATGGCAAAAACATGTCACTGTAAAGGTCTCCGTTGTGGGACGAATAAATGATTAATTAATCATCTACACATGTAATCTCACTTTACACACCAAAATAACGTTAACACAGAGTAAACGTTTGCTAATGGAGTCTATTTTGTCCCAAGAAAAAGTTCATGACTATCGATAACAAATATATATTTGGGACGGGTGGCGCAGTGGTCTGTGCATCCGATCATCAGATCAAGGGGGAGTGCTGGGGAACTCCAGTTCGAAACCCGCTCCCGCCGCCACTGCGTCAGGCCGTTGTGTCCTTGGGCAAGACACTTCACCCGGATTTGCTCCTGTGGGTATTGTCCACAGTACATGTATAATACTAATGTGTACTTGTAAAAGCACCTCGATGACCTCGAGGCGTGAAGATGGACGGTGTGACGCAGTGCGCTGTGCAATGATCATCAGATCAAGGGGTGAAACCTGCCGCTGCTGCGTCTGTAAAGCCGGTGTGTCCTTGGGCAAGACACTTCACCTGAACTTGCTCCTGTGGGTATTGTCCACAGTGACCATTGCATGTATAAAACATATGTGTGTAATGTGTATCTGTAAAGCGCTTTGAGCACTGGAAAAAGCGCTATAATAAATGCAAGGAATTATTATTATTATATATCAATAAACCTATTGTTCATTTTCGCGGTATTCCCCACACATTGCCAGTCCAAATGGATCCTTGTTGTTGTCTTTGTGTTCTTCTTCTTCAGAAGAGTCGAAGACTTCAGGTTCTGAACATCTGAGGCTTCACTTTCACTGCTGCTAGCGAAAACAATCTCGAGTGAAGTCGGCAACTTTTTTTAGCCATTTTCTCTGTCTCTCTCTCTCTCTCTCCACACTGACGTAAACTGATGGGAGACACGTGGTTTATGTTTTTTTTGCTTGGTGGGTAGGTCTTTAGTGATTTCTCGATGTCCATTGGTCATTTCAGACCATGATGGCTGCCGGCCGCGATTTCCTTGACGGACACACGAATCCACCAATCCCACACAGTGTAAAGTCAAGCTGCTTTGAGCGGCCATATTGGCTGCTGTGCCCTGGTTACAGTCTCACAGGAGATACTGCTGGAAAGCTACTCTTCCAGCGATTCCGCGGATATCTGAATCATGTATCTACTCCTTATAATCGAAAATATATGATTAATTACGTAAAATTATGCGCACCTGGACGCACCGGCGCGTCTACCGACTCCAAAGGGTTAAGACGAAGCTCCTTTGATCTGTCCATATATGTGTGTAAAGCACGGACTGGACACAACAGATCCTGCTGCTGCTCCCCGGAGGAAACCAGCGGCGGAGGAAATGCCTCAATGTCAATTGAGGTACACGAACCAACCACCTTTGGTGTAAAGGCAGGGTTGGGCTTCAACAACACTCTCGTTTACCCTGGGGCGAACTGAGTGCATGAATATCGCTGACCCGCTTGGCGGATGCCAGGGCCAGTACAACACGTTCTCACTCCCATCCCGTCATATATTGACGGACGGTCAGGGCCCCTCCCCGTCGCTATATTACGTACAGGGTACCCCTTGCCCGTCAGGCTTCTACGGGCAGGGCGTCCCATATACCTTCATTGCGGACAGCGGACCCCTTGACCGTCAGGCTTCTACGGGCAGGGCGTCCCATAGACCTTCATAGACCACGTGATCAACAACGATGGCTGACCTTCGTGTTATTCTCTGTGGAAAATGCCTATTTTAAGGTTCATTTGGCCATTAAAATGCGTTTTGATGTCATTTTATGCGAGTAATGAGTTTTTATTTCTGATTATTTGTGCAGTACATGTATATGATGTTTAGTTTGCTAGTTATGACGAAGATTACTTCATGAATGTGTACACATTCATGGTTGCTAAGGTGGTTGCTATGGACGCTGCAACAGCTCCCAGACCACGTGATCAACAACAATGGCTGGCCTTCGTGTTATTCTCGGTGGACAATGCTTATTTTAAGGTTCATTTGGCCATTAAAATGCATTTTGATGTCATTGTATGCGAGTAATGAGTTTTTATTTCTGATTATTTGTGCAGTACATGTACATGATGTTTAGTTTGCTAGTTATGACGAAGATTACTTCATGAATGCTAACGTTTTTTTGGTGGAAATGTGTTTTTTCACAGCAAAGTCACCCTCTGTACTTGGACTTATTGGGAGAATCTAAAGGCAAGAACATCCCAAATATTAATTTAGGTCTTTATTTTAGACCTTTAGTGTTGCCGTCTGTGAGGAAAATACATGGGGCTCAGAGCCTCGTATTTTTAAAATATTTTTTTCCTTCTAATTTGTTATTCTTTTCAAAATAACACACTGTTATTTACTCACCAATAACACACAATTATCCTTGCTTTTATTTATTGGTTTAATTCCATAATCTCGGTCTTTTTTGGTGTTCGTCAGGAACTGAATTTCAAAATAAAAATAACCGGAAACAGACGTAGGCCTATAAGGGACAGTTCGAGCATCATTGCGATTGTCAACATTTTTGAGTTTAGGATGGCCGAAGACACTACACTACCGATAATCCCCAGCTATCGTTTAGGACTACAGCCCCCGTGATTACTCTTCAAGGTCCGGGATTGGATGTTGGAGTGGCAGTGCGCCAAGGTTACAGCGTCAAACAGCTGTTTGAAATGGAACAAAACCACGCGGCCAGACTATCCAAAACTGGAATCGAACGCCCCCCCAGAACTACACACTACACTATTGTGTTTCGCAAAATGTTCTATGGGACGTCTACTGAACATTTTCGTTGTTCCCACAATTAGAAGTTGCCAGTATTAAACACATTGGTGTTATCAAATGTAAAACATATAATTAATAAATGAGTGAAAATCGCTGTCCATAATGCGCAGCATTAATATATAGCATTAATATATACCCACATGACAGCTCATTGATACTTTGTAATTCTACTCCACACAATTCAGAGGTTAACCTGGTATTTTTACTCCACTACACTTATTTGAGTTACTTTGCAGATTCTGATTAATGATGTGAAATATAAACAACCCTTAAATCAGACTTTAGTTACACCTGAGTAAAATTCAGGGAAGGTGATTGTCAAGTGCCAACAATCAGGAGAGATATTTGATAGTTGGTGCTTACATGATACTAAACATGTATCTGCAATTGACATTAATGGAAACGAGTAATAAAGTATATTAATTACTCGTTATTCTCTACTAATAGTTAATTAAAGACTATATATTATGGCTATTTTGCACATCCCTTTCAAGATTTTAAAGGTGTATTGACATATCATTTACACAACTACGGTGTAGTTATGCAATGAATGAAAAACTTGGGTCACAGGTAGTGCTGCGTACCTGGACTCACATTCAGGTTCAGGTCCGGACTCAAGTCCAGAGGTTCAGGTATAGGTCCGGACTTATAAGTCCGGACCTGAACCCATGGCTTGTGTCAAGTTGTGTGAGTAACTAAAGTGAACTTATTGTGAGCTAATTATCAATTGAAAATTAACTCATAATCAACTCAAATTCAAACTCATCAGGTTTATTGTGCTCCCTTCCAACTTGTGTCTACATTTCTCTACAAAGTACAAATGTGCCACTTAGTCTACAAATGACTTATGACAGCAACTACAGTGAACTACTACAAAGTTCAAACATTTATTTCATTTACCAAACTAAAGTAACCAAACAGTCCCTGAGCTGACTGAGCCTAAATCCCTAAAACTTTGCTGAAAGGTAGAGTGTAGAGTAGACTATACGCATTACACTGTTACACACCTACTATACAGTATAGGCTACACTGTAGTGACTGTACAGTCAGAGTGTACTGTACTGTCTGTGCACCATGTATTTTCTACAACTCTACAATACATACTGTTAGAAATAAAAATCAATGTTGATATGGCGTAATTTTGAATTAAAAACACTAATTTAAATCAGTTTTATTCTGAAAAAAACGGAAGTTCACACTATTAACTTAATACTTTTATTCTGAAATTTCTTCACTTCCGGTTAGCATTAGCATGTGGCGAAATTCTACGTTTTCAAACCGTGAATCGAAGGTGAAATGACATGTGATGTTGTACACTGAGCACACTGGGATTAGCACTCATTTATTGACGCTGAATAACGTTTATCAGGGAATGTTTAAATAACCACAGACACCAGAATATACGTAAGTGCTAGTTTTTTTGCGAGTACAAGTACCGGTTCCCGACGTTCCGGTTTTAACCGGACTTGAACCGAAACTTTTTACAAGTCCAGTACCGGTTCGGCGTACCGGTACGCAGCACTAGTCACAGGTCCCTCAACAGTGCATTACAAGACATCTATCAATATGTGTGTACCTCCACCATTAAACTGTCATATTCTGCACATTTCTTATTCTATCTACATACATAAGAGTATAATCCATATGTATAATATCAGTTAAAATAAGTGCTTCAACAGTTAACATTGCAGGAAAGCTATAGGTTACTTACGTAACCCCAGTACTCAGAGTAACATGAAGTGAGATGTCTCACTATGGGATGCGCCTCATCGCGGAGCAAACAGAAGCATCAATCTCATTACGCCAATCCTGATTGGCTGGTGATCTTGACGTCAACGTCAGGGGAAATCACCCCCTATAAGTAGCCTGCGCCACGACGCATGCGTCATTCAAAATAAGCACCTCTTCTGGCTTCACCATAGCAAGGAGGGCCGTCTGGTGAGACATCTCACTTCATGTTACTCTGAGGCCTGGGGTTACGTAAGTAACCTATAGTTCTCATTCATAACACTCCGTTCGATGTCTCACTATGGGATATTGTAGCTCCCGTATTGCCAGACGAGCTTATCTCGAAGATCACCGATCAACCAGAATTTAACAGGTGGAGTCCCGACTCAACAAGGTGCCCAGCACTGCTCGGGCCACGCTTGGAGCGGAGACGTCTAGCCTGTAAAAGCGGACAAAAGTGAGCGGCGAAGACCAGCTTGCCGCTGCACAGATGTCTTGGATGGAAACACCCTTGAACAAAGCCCAGGATGTAGCCAGGCCCCGAGTCGAGTGAGCCCGCAGACCCGAAGGTGCTTGCAGATTCTGACTCGTATAGGCCAAAGCAATCGCCTCCACGATCCAGTGGGATAGTCGTTGCTTAGTAACAGGCTTACCCTTGTGAGGTTTAGCCCAGGACACGAAGAGTTGGTCATTAAGACGAAGCTCTTTTGATCTGTGCATATATGTGTGTAAAGCCCGGACTGGACACAACAGATCCTGCTGCTGCTCCCCGGAGGAAACCAGCTGCGGAGGAAATGCCTCTATAGTAGAGATGTTAAGATTCACCGATTCGCATCGGTGCACCGGCATAAACGTTCAAGATGCGAGTGCACCGGTTGAAAGAGTGCACATCGGCTACAGTTTGGGTTGAACTCGCGATGCATCGATTGCGTAGCGTCTTTGCATCGGTAAAAAACCGATTCATTCATATAAAATCCCCTCATCTTGTCAACGCTCAGCAGAGACGATCTTTGATATTTGCTTCGCCACTACGGAGGCCGAGAGTCTCAGTTATCAACACAGACGGAAGTTGAGGAGAAAGAGAAACACAGCGCACCGAAAAATACCTACAAATCAAACGTTTGGCAACACTTCGGATTGTTCAAGAAAGACGGTGTAATAATCCTTTATGCTATATAGTTGACCGCAGGTCATGGAGAGTAATAAGGTATCCGTAGACCTTTGTATGAGGTATCTTTATTACTTAACAGGTCTACAGCCATGATACATAGATCCGTCCTAGATGCGGGCTTGCATACACACAGTATCACTCCGCAGCCGCACCCCATCAGTAACGTCCTGATGGTATATGTGCACTATATACTACAGACGGTCAACTTGAAAACTCGCTCGCAAATTGTTAAAGATGCCGAGCCGCTTTAAAGTACACAAGTAGTACGAGGAACTTAGCGACGCACATAAAAAGGCGACATGGGGTCTGCGGCTGAAAAGAGAAACCTGAAAGTTAGACATATGAGTTAAATCACTCAGTGAGGGGTTCTGTCAGAGAGAGTGGTGTTTAGTTTACAGCAGCCTGTGACGGCCAATAATAATTTAAATGTCTTCCTTACTGTAAGCAGTTATGAAATACCTGTTTGTGAAAGGTTATTTGTATTCTTTATTGTTATAGAACCCACTGCTTTCTGCTCACTGGTGAGTCAGCCTATGGATGAGTGTTAAGCACATCAGGCTGGCAGCTGTATGGCATTGCACTATGGTAGCTGTTATTTGCACATTGTTAATCATGAGCAATGCATCCTTACATTGTTTAACTGTGAGGTGTTATAACATGGTACTGTATTCTGGAGAGCTTTTAAAGGTAAAAAAATAAACGGCATAATGGGATGTGCAGTACCAAATATGTAAAGCACTTTTTTGTTAATGTATGATTTGCTGCATATAAGGAATAAAACAAAAATCCTCTGTCGTACCATATTGAAGTATCATTATTTTTGCATAGTGTCGAATCGCATCGTATCGCACCGAATCGCATAATGTTGAATCAAATCGTATCGAACTGTATCGCAACAGGGGTGAATCGTATCGTATCGCATCGCCTGGTGTTTCAAATGTATCGTTAATGTATCGTATCGTGGCAACGTATCGAGATGCGCATCGCATCGGCCTCAGTGATGGAGATGCACATCCGAGAGGCGAAGTCCCTCCCTTTCCGGGAGCCTCCATGGGACCCCGGAAGCGTAAAATTATACATTGAAGTCAATGGAGAGAGAAAGGTTATCTTTTGATCCCGTTTGAATTGTGCCACGAATGACACATATGATGTTTGTCAATTTAAAAGAATATTTTGCAAGTCAAAAAAATTAAAATGTGTCGTAAAACTGTGAAGTTACAATTTTTTTTGTGTGAAACCACTGAGTGAACTACAGGTCTCTTGGTCTCGCACAATACGCGTCACCATCACAAAGATGGCCGTCACATTAGCAAATTTCACCTGTTTCTTTCAGAATGAGAATACAAGTATAAAATGAGGTGAAAATCACTACAAGTCTGGGCACGTTGAGAGCTGTACATACACGAAAGGGGAGTTAGTCGGTTCTGTAAGAGCAGCGGGACCGGCTTTACAAGATGTTGGTGAGTAACATGAGTGCAATGTGTAACGTTAATGTCAGCTAGCTAACATTAGCTAACAAGGTACACTAACGTGTTTTGTTTTAGTAACTAGTTTTCTCCTTAAGAACTTCGTGGTCTCTGTGTATGCTGTGGATAACATTAGTGTTCACAAGAACAAGGTACACTCCCGTGTTTTGTTTGAGTTGCTCTTCACATTGAAGCGGCCAGTTTTATATCGACTATAGGCCTACAGTATATTCTATACTGTATGTGTGATCTCCTTTTACATCTCGTTGTGTCATTTCAGTTTATTTGCTGTGTGTAGATTCAAGGATTTTGGTGACATGAACATGACCATCGCGGAGGCAGTCCAGTTACCATCCTTCTGTCTCCGTGAGGAGGGTGGGTCATATATCACCCATACTGGCACCAGGTCCAAGGGCAGCTGCACATCACAGACCGGAGTCTCTGCTACTTTGTTGTGTGGACCACGAAGGAGGCGATCATCATCCTCATCCCCAAAGACCCTGCATGGCATGGAAATCTCCTCCTCCTGGAACAATTCTACACCCAGCATATGCTCCCTGTGTTGGCCAGTAGAGAGGAGGACATTTAAATAAACATACTCTTAACACCCTCAGACTCTGCGTTGTGTTTCGTATGTGTGATGGGGTGTTATGCAGAGGGGAGGAAAACAGGACACAGCAGATTGGGATTGTGGTGGAGACGCTGAGCAGTTATTTAATTGTTGCATGTAATTATTATTATACTGCGTGCTTCTTAGTTATTCCATCTTTTGCTGTAACATGGATCTGTATGTAACTCTATATTTACTTGTTATCTACCACACTTCCTTCTACATCATACACCATCATTATACATGATGGTGTATATAGGATATATATATTTGTATACATTACATATCTGTAAATTGTATAATTTAATTTTTCATATTTGGGATTGTTGGAAACGTCTTTTTGATCTCTGTCTATAAACACAAACTGAGTAAGATTGACAATAAAGTTGACTTTGAAAAATATATATATTCTTTATGAAAATAGTTGACTGTTGGAGAAATGAATCCAAATGAAACGTTGGACTGAACTACAACTACGCCTTTAAATCTCTACGGACTGTTCTTCAGTGGGATGGCAAGTTCCTATCTTTAAACATTTATTAGTTTTTTCTCAGAACAGATTTGATTTTCTGAAGTTAATTTAACTTTGCCGACCATGTAAGGTCATTATTAAAAGGTACAATCAATTTGTTTAGGGTTGACTAAAATAAAGAAAAACATTCATTTGGATAATTTACTGACAGAATAAGAAACTCAATGATGCTCTACTCACCTGTTCCTTTTTATAAAGTGAAACCGTTGAAATGATAGATTTTTAGTAAACTTAAAAACAACCTTCTCCAAAAGCTATCAAGGAATATACCGAATACTTATTTTAGAACGTTATTACATATTATTTGTATATAGTTTGAATGATCCATAATTGACAGAAGCTTGTGTTTACACTGACCTGTTACTCATATATTAATGTCTTTGTAACTTCTTTAAACCACTACCTCACTCATTTCTTTCATTCATCACGGTTCAGTAAACTAATTGACACATGAACCAGTTTAATCATTATAATAACGTAGGATTGCAACTCTTTGAAACTGTAGGTGGCTCTTAAAAGAGCCGTTGTGTTTGGGTGTGCTGGTCTCAGGTCAGTTTAAGCCCTCTCTCCGCAGATGTGGCGGGCCAGCTGGATGTCCTTGGGCATGATAGTGACCCTCTTTGCTTGGTTCATCTTACTGGGGGGCAGCTACATGGATGTCGGTGCAGTCCACAATCATTGTGCAGTTGAAGGCAGAATGGATGAAGGCAGAATGAATGTATTATTGACTCCGAATTAAGCACAACTTCATGTCATACAATACATTGACTTTATTTGTAATTGTGTGAAAACATATGAGCATAATGATTAGCAAGCAGGACCTGCAGGAACAGAGCATGGCGATGGATGGAGCTGGGAAGAGAGAAGAATAAAGAAAACATATCAACTTCATTTTCGGATATTAAAAATTCAATTTCAAAACAAATTGCCGCTCCTACAGTTTTCTAGTGTGTAAAGATGATTTCACATGACCTATGCACAATATCACACTCAATACATGTGTGTCTCTGGGGGGTGCATTGTGCCTTTGATGTATATAAATAATATACCATAACCAAATACTATTACGTACAGTGGAAATCAGGCTGCCAGAGCAGGTCAGTGTGCATGTTCCTCAGGGTCTCAGCAGTTACAGGTGAGGGAAAGGAAATAAAAGAGAAAAAGGTCAGTAACAACACTTTAAAGTAACAACACTTTGAATAATTATCTCTTCTAATCATTTTCTCTCAGTAATCACTCAACTAATGTCTTTCCAACAAACAGATTGACACACCCTTACTGTCATCACAATGAAACACGTCCAGAAGAATCTGTCATGCAAAGCTCCCTGCCTGCCTTCGACTCTCCCTGACTGCTTCCTTAGCACCCGGTGGATGGCGCAGTAGGCTACTCTTAAAATGTTTCACGAAATACTTACCATCTACTCTTACTCTTACTTCATGTAATAAAATAATAACTTCATGGTAAGGCTACTAAAAGTGACACGGCTAAGTAATGTAATGCTAACTAACGTGCTCACTACTCGTCGCTACTAGCTAGGTAGCTAACTTTGACTATATGTTCCATGCACAACATGTATGTTTGGTCCAACGACTCCTGGTCCTTTCATCAGACGGGAATCGATAGAACGAGCAAGTGGTTTGATCACGTATGTGATTACAACCTAGTACAAAGCACACATGCATCTTGTAAAAGTGAATTTATTTTTAGCAATCTCTTATTTATTGGAGGGAATAAATCGGTTATGAGATCTTCTTCTTCGCTTTAATTACGAGTCGCAACCACTTGGAGCATTATCGCCTGTGACATCACCCATGTTGAGCGGGTGCTTTACGAGGACATTTGTCTGCGTAATCTGACTCTGCTCGGCGGGCATTATAGATAAAACCCTCCTTTCTGAGAGAGAACCTCTCTCTCCAGAATATGGGTTGACTCTCTCCGGGCTTGTGAAAACAGATAGTGTGTAACTGTTTTGAGAAGCCCAGGCAGATGTCGTGAGTATCTCCTGCTGTATGCTCCTTAGAGCCAGCTGAGATGTCACGCTTACGGCTCCAGCCGGCACTGCGCATGCGCGTGACGGTGGTGCCTTCACGACCCCAGCTGGCACTGCGCATGCGCGTGACAGTGGTGCCCTTAAAGCCTCAGCCGGCACTGCGCGTGCGCGTGGCGGTGGTGCCTTCACAGACCCGTCAGTAATCTGCCTTTTGAGAGATCCCGTAGCTGCTCTCAGAAGGGGAACAATTGACGGGCTGTTTATTGGTTTTATTGATTTTCTTTTCATTTTTTTTGAGCTGTGCCCTCGGCCTGAAGCCTGGATGCGTCAGCGGCAAATGTTTTATAACAAAAGAATCAATCAACGTGTGACATGTGTTTGTGCGGACTTGAGGATGGTGTTTCGGCATCTCTCGAGGCGGCGGGAACACATTCAGAGCCGGGGAATGAACTTCCAGCTTTGTCACAGAGGGGAGAAGGAGGGGCTGTCACGTCGCTCGCTTCTTCTTCCTCGACTGCTGGCCGAAATTCTGGGTTGGCTGAGCCTGAGTTGCAGCCGCAACTGGAGATTTTCTAGGCCAGCTTGCCCTTGTCTCCAGCCTGGGCTGGGGACTTGGGGTGGGCTGCGACCTCTGTGCTCGGTGCTTTAAAGAGTTCGAGGCAGCTTGGGTGAAGGACTGCTGCTGCGAAGGCAGCGGCTGGACCCTTCGAGGGAGGCAGAGGTGGAGGGCCTCGTCCTCCTTCTTCGTCTCACACCTCCTTTAATCCTTTCTTCCTCCGTGGAGAAGAGAAAAGAAAAAACGTCCTCGCTACCGTGGTGTCGGTAGAGAGGGAGCGAGCTAGCAACAGGTGTGCTGCTAGCTTGAAAAATCAGACCTACCTTACTTTCTCGGTTAAGAGAAGGGCGAGGTCGATTTTAAATACTAACAGCGTTAGTACTACCGTCTTCCTGCAAAGCAGAAAGAGTAGCCGGCGAGCGCCCGTCGAACGAAATGGGTATTTAGGTTCAGTCTGTGGACAGTGAAGCTTGTCCGGCTACTATAGAAATGTGCTCTGAAGCGAGAAGAGGTGTTTGAATGACGCATGCGTTGTGGCGCAAGCTACTTATAGGGGGTGAATTCCATGACGCTGACGTCAAGATCACCAGCCAATCAGGATTGGCGTAATGAGATTGATGCTTCTGTTTGCTCCGCAATGAGGTGCATCCCATAGTGAGACATCGAACGGAGTGTTATGAATGAGAACTGCAACAAAGTCATTTTCACTAAGTAAGAATTATTGCAGACAAAAATATATTATTTGAGACGTGTTTTTTGATTCTCATTATTCAAAAAGTTCCCTTAAATAAGTCATTGAAGTAATGATTTTAAGTTTTAAATTAAAAAGTGTGTTTTCACTTGGTTTCCTTATATTCGCTTTAGGCGTTCTTGTCATGCCATTAAAAACAAAAAAGAGCAAACATTTTATCAATTTGTGCCACCATATTGAAAACAGATCTAAGAATGATCACATTTTGTATAATTACTTTTTTTCCTATTGTTCATAATAACCTAATTTCCTGTCTGCTTCCTCATGAATAGAATTGCATTCCTTGATCCGAAACACCATTAGAGTTCAAAAGGTGGTTGTGCATGTTACATACGCGTTTGGCAAGAATAAAAAAATAGACTTGATACCTAACATTTATGTAAAATCGTCCTGTTATATTATATATATATATATATATATGTATATATATAATATTGTTTTGCAGACACTGTTCCTCAGCTCTGTGTGACATCTCTCCAGCACAAAGCCTTGACACTTGGGATGGGATTGACAGCATGTGTGGATTAAAAATTGTGATGGCTTCACTCTTGAGAAAAACAGGAGCACAGGCACCATGGGAAATGGAACGAATATGAGATTCAGAGAGAAACGGAGGACAGTGATGGCAGAGAGAAAATGTTATATGTATTTGACCTGAGTAGTGAAAGATTGAAGAAAATCACATGCTGCCAACTTCATTCTGATGCTGTTGCGAGTTACACAATTCATCAAATGCTCAGCCATAATCCGACTGCTACAGGAGACAATAATGCAGACATATTTCATCCCCTCAGAATCTATTTTTTTCTTTTTTACATCGGGATCCAAGCAAGTCAAAGTCAAAGCTGAAATGAAATGTATTGAAATCAGAATGTGATTGTTTTGACTAAAGCAGTTATTTGGTAAAACATCTAACAGATCAAAAAGAGGATGAATGTGATGAGTTTGTTCAATTGACGTTACCGTAATGTAAATTGACTAATGCAATATCTGTATGGGTGGGCACCAGAAATAGCTTTTAATCACAGGCATTGAAGCAGCACGGAGGGGGATGAATGTTAGCTGTTGCTTAACCATAGCTGTAAACTGAGCTGCCAACTCAATCCACGCAAAATGTTCTGTGATACCATCATAAGATCATCATTTTTAAACCATGAGCTTCATTCACTGTAAAATCTGAATACTGAAGGAAGGAAATTAGGAGGTGTTGTTGTTCACATTCTTTGCAGTGACACCTCCAGTTAGTTCTGGATATTCCAAAAATGGGTATAGCAAACTGCTAGCAGCTACCGGCTAGCAAACTGAGATAGCAACCAACTTTCTTTTCCAAACAACCACGCCTCCGATAATGTGCCAATACAAATGGGTGACCTACTTTAAATAAAAAGTACAAGGGGAAGATAAATCAACATTTTGTTCGACGTTAATGGTAAAAGTTGATAGAATCACTGCAGTGCCAAAGTGTAATATCTTCTTGAAAAGAAAGTGTCTGTATTTATCTTAATTTCCCATTACATTTGAGACTGATGATCCGATGCATCATTTTGTGCACAGACAAGAAGAGAAAGAATGAAAAAAAATGCTTTGTAATACAAGTATCATTTCAAAGCAGAGGGGCGAGACAAACTCATTAGACGGTGAAAATAGAATAGAAATCCATGTTATAACAAAGGCTGCTTCTACTGTGTGCAAAATACATGAGGACTAACCATTGTAACTATGGTGATGCCCCTTACCTGACAAGGTTAGTTATGTTTGACAGGGCGGTGGGTGTTTCATTATGTAAACGAGAGGTTTCAGCGTTCTGCTGACAGTCGTGTTGAGGGCAGTTACTGGTTGTGGCTGCCATGACACAGTTATTTTCTGAGGGGGTCACAATAAATGCAGGACGAAAAAGACAAAGACAGTATGAAGTAATTGCGCATAAGAAAACAATGCAATTATTTGTATTTGTTTCATTACACATATTTATTTCAGATACTTGTCCGGTGCCTTGCGCAAGGGCACCACGGCAGGGCAGGAGGTGAACCCTCCAAGTAGTCCATACTCCATATTTAGGTCTGTTCGGGGTAGGGTTGGGTATTGTTTGAATTTCCACGATTCCGATTCCGATTCTACTTTTCGATTCCGGTTCTTAACGGTTCTCGATTCCGATTCTTTGAGGGGCATGGTAAAAAAACGATACATGCTTCTTCCACCAAAAAAATTACATTTATTCGAGAAACTTTTACACAGGTTAGTTTAAAGTAATATTCACATTAATCAGTCTGTTTATATTCACTGCTATGTAACTAACCTGAGAACCACTGAAGATACAACAGTGCAACAGTCCAACTTTTAAAAACAGTTCTTTTTGAGAAAAACAAGCATATCTGCCTTCTCAGGCATACCGGGAAGAAATGTTTGAACATTTTGAAGTAAAATGCTTCAATCTGGTGCACACGCAGAATTACTAGAGACTAGATCTAGGGGGTACAACTCTAAACACCCATATGAAAAAGATCGGTTTACATTTTAATAATTAAATAACAAATAGCCTACATGTAACGCATTTTATTTTTGTTGTTCATTCATATCTTATTTTACTATTTTATTTATGCATATTTTTGTATCTCTCCAGTTTAAAACGATATGTCTGGTTTACTGTCCTATAGTATACATTGGAATAATTTCAAACCTGTTTTATCCCAATAATTATAAAAGAGTGCCTTGGAAATATGTGTTTACATAAATTGTGATCAAAACGTTTGAGACCCACTGAGATAACTTAGACTAAAGTGAACTATCTAAACACTCAGAGTCCTTTACCTCACTGAGCTGAAGTTATCAGCCTCTCAGTCTGACTGGAGAGGATTCTCCCTCCACATCATTGTAGAAACATCTTCTTCTTCCGTTAGAGCAGCTAGCACCAGATGCTAATAACAACAGCGCCGGTTCCAGTGCACCCTCCCTTTCTCCCTCGCTCACGCGCACTTTGGCTGTGAGCTGCGGTTGCCAGATAAGCCAACATCCCCCATTTTCATCACTTGCAGCGCCCATCGTACAGGGCAAATGAAAAGTGTAACCGGGATGAAAAGGGTGTTACATTTACTTAATTATGAATGTTGTTACATCAAGGCCGAAAATTAGGATGAGCACCAACGGTCAAAACATTTGTTTTCCCTCCCAGAGCTGCCAGCGCAGCGCCTCCACAGATCTGGCGCCCTAGGCGAACATTTATAATGTCAGTGCGACGGGCCCAGAGCCCTAGACATACTGACGGCCCGTACACACTACAGGCGTCAAAAAAGGCTTCCAACGCTTCGCCCATTCATTTGAATGGGGTGACGTAGGATATTTTCAAAATTCGCCGAACTGCATTGTGGGTAGCATGGCAAGGCGTTGCAAGCCTCGTGAGCGTCTATCGGCGTCAAAAGTTCAACAATGTTCAACTTTTGAGACTCGAGGCTTGCTCGAAGCTGGCGTCAGCCCAGGGGCGGACTGGCCATCGGGACGTTCGGGACGAATCCCGATGGGCCGGGCCCGGTACTGAAGTGGGCCGGTCGGACGATGTGGGCCGGTCGGTAACCGGCAGGGCTCGATATTAAATGGCCCGCTGGCCCGGAAGCACTATTTAGACACCCCGGGCCAGAATAACGTACTTTCCACTTGCCCGCTCGAGCCACTAAAAATATTGCTTTAAAAATGTTTTCCTGTGGTATTGGTATTTTGACTAGCAATTTAGTTAAATTGTTTCGTATATCAACGCTACAACATAGCGTTCCGTGAGTCGGTTGTCGTTGTTGGGTGAAAAGCAAATAGCTGTTTGCTGCGGAGTGCAGCGCGAGCAGGCTCCCGTGAGCGGCAGCGCGCTCCTTCACTATTTCGCCAAAATGTTTTTAATACCAGCGGTAACCGGCCAAGCGCCGGGCAAAAAACAATCTTCAAATAAAAGAAAGTCACCTGAGGAGTTAAAGGAGAGTGACAGGGATCATGAGAAGAAGAGGGAGAGAAAGTTTCAGCTTGATCGATGGAGTTGGCTTCTAGTGGTGCAGTGACGCGTCCTAAAACCCTTTTATAATCTATCGATTAGATTTATGATTCGAAAATTATAAAAGTAGGGTAGACATGTGGAGATTATCCGGCTGAACAAAACGTGCATTTATCAAACAGGTTTGTTTTCCACATACCTTATTTCCAGCTATTTTCCAAAGCCCTTGTCGAGGGAACCAGCAGCTACTTCCTTCCAGGATGCGTCACTGGCTGCACATCTCAATATGATGCCAATATAAACAAGGTCTTCTGTCGGCTCTGTACATCAATGCCGACCTATGCTGACAAGTAAGTAAAGAGTAGACAATATAAAGGTATTGGCGAAATGTCCCAGCAGTTTAGGATAATGAAGGATCTAATCTATAGCCATTACATGTCTAATTCCTAATGACAGGAAGGCAGAAAGTGCATTATACAAATAATAATAATAATAATAATAATAATTGCACACATTTTTTAACAATGACCACAATATCATTATTTTAATAAACCAAATATGAACAATTGAGGAAAATGAGGAAGAACTGATGATTCAAATGTTGTAGTACAAGTAGTAATGTAGTTAGTGCATACATTACTATTGCAACAAATGTGTTAATTTTCTTCATTATTAGTCGATTTGTTTTTGGACGAATGCTCCGGGCCAGTGGTTACAATGGTGGGGCCAGTGATAATACAATTCAATTTTACCCTTAATGTCTACCTCTGCGGTAAGTCACTAGCACACCCCCCCCCGTCGACAATTTACTAGCGGTATTTACTTGCGGCACCGTGTGGGCCGGCGGTACCGAAGTGGGCCGGTCGAGAGTCCCGGGCTGATTTGTAGTCCCAGTCCGCCCCTGCGTCAGCCAATCAAATCCCGTTTTTGAATTCCCGTCATTACAAGCGCTAGCCAATCAAACCGTGTGTATGCAGGTCTCGACTATTTTCCTTATGTCAGAAAATGGAGGACAAATTAATCATTTCCGTGGCAAATATCCCAGTCTTGTATGACTGTACTCTGTTCACCTACCGGGACCTAAACCGGAGGAACCAGGCATGGCAGGAGGTGGCAGAGACAGTTGGTGAAACTGGTAGGTTTTCAACTGTTTGGAGAGTTTATATCCAGTTTACTTCGTTTTAGCATTGAACAGACAGCTAGTAATGTAGCATAATAACATATTGTGGTGACCACGACTCCCATATCTCTCGGCACTACAATATCATATATATTAATATAATAATAAAAAAATATTATAATAAGTATAAGCATAATATATAACATAACATATAATACATGCACAGCTATCAAGCATAGGCAGTATATTTAGCCAGCTAGTAATGTAGCATAACATATATTAATACAAAAATATTATATATAATATAAGTATAAGCATAACATATAATACATGCAGAGGGTGTCGTTTTTCTCATACTGATATTCTGAACAATCTGTGTTGTTGTATTTGCTGTAAAGTGTCTCTACTGTAGGCTAATTTTAATATATGTACAGCACTTTGGCTCGACCAAAAATCGTTTATAAATGTGCGATATAAATAAAACTTGATTTGATTCACAGCTGTCAAGCATAGACAGTATATTTAGCCAGCATGGAATGTAGCATAAAAATAGCATTCATTAATGGAGGAATAATTTAGTAAATTAAAGAAATTCACTTTATTATTTATTAACTTTATTATTTCATTTCATTTCATTAGAGAACGTCTGCAAGAAAAGATGAAAGAAGTCTGCTGTCTGCTGTGACCAATGGCCCAGCCAACCCCACCAGTGGTGGAGGAGGACGAGGACTTTCAATTCTTCAAGAGCCTCTTGCCCACCATGAGGCAGATGACAAAGGCACAGAGGGCAAGAGTCCGCCTCGGGGTACACCAGCTCATTTTTGAGGTGGACCAGGAGAACAATGTATAATTTTATAATTTGTTCACACATACTGATCCACATTACATTTTTGTACACTCATCACACACACACTTCACTCAAATTCACCAAATAAAACATTATTTCAAGTATGTTATGGCTATACTGTGTCTTCACTTGTTCATGTGGTTTGTCAGTTGCAACATACCAGAAGCTTCATGTATGTCGGTATATATAATGTGCTTTCTTCTGTAATTGGTCATGTGAAAACATATTGAAATTATGAGTGGTTTATCAGTAAAAACAGGGCTGAAAGAAAAAGGTTGTTAGTCATATCATAATATCAATTCAAGAAACATGTTTATTAGCAATGTTTGATTTTAAAATGGCTCATTTGGAACATTTGCTCTTTAAAGAAAATGGGTAGCTCTTAAAAGAGCTTTTGGTTTGGAGGAGCCATGGTGACCCTACACCACGTTATGCTGCCATGACACTGCACCCTCCTCATTCAAAATAGGACCTACACCACGTTCTGCTGCCATGACACTGCACCCTCCTCATTCAGATAGGAGCAGAAGGTCTCCCGCAGTTGGATGGATCGGCGTGTGGCGTTGTTTGAGCCCATCATAGGTGCATCGCGCAGGGTTGGAGCTTCATCACTCGACTTTGCGACGACAGGTGTGCGTGATGACCTTCCTATTGTCTTCCTGCGGAGGATGTTGTGCAACACACAGGTGGCCTTCACACACAACTCTGTTACCTCCGGGCTGGTGGTGATGACACGCCGGAACATTCTCCACTGAGATGAGAGGATGCCAAACGCACATTCAACCACCAACCTGGCCGAGGCGGTAGTTGAACAGCCTCCTGTGAGGTGACGTCCAGGGAACGGACGCAGCAGGTTGTCCAGCAGCGGAAAAGCCTCATCCCCAACAAACACATGGGGAAGAAGGCCGAGCCGCTCTGCTCCTGGGATGAGGGTGTCAGGCGGTAGCTGCAGACTGCCATCTCGGAGGCTCTCTCCAAAAGAGGAATTCCGCAGGCTTCCACCGTCGCTGCTCCTTCCAAAACCTCCGACATCCACTACCCTGAAGAGGTACTGGGCATCCACGACAGCCAGCAGTACCAAGGAGTGGGTGGACTTGTAGTTGAAGTAGAGGGACCCAGAATGTGCCGGAGCCTGGATCACCACGTGCTTCCCATCAATGGCACCAACGCAATTTGGAAAGTTCCAGCGCTCCTGGAACCCAGCAGCGATGGCTCTCCAGTCCTCCGTCTGTGGTACCGGCATGGTCTCCTCGACCAGGGCGGTCCAGATGGCACCCGCAACCTCCTTCACGATGACAGCCACTGCTGCATGCCCGACCCGATAGCTGAATGCTATGGTCCTGTACGAGTCACCGGTTGCCAGGTACCTGAGAAAAAAGCAATATACATGATTTAAAAAAAAAAAAAAGTTATAGGCCAGCAGACACACACACACACACACCAACATACCACAGACACACACACATCACAGACAGACACACACACACACACACCAACATACCACAGACACATCACAGACACACAATTACACCACAGGCAGACACACACACCACAGACACACAATTACACCACAGGCAGACACACACACATCACAGACAGACACACACACCGCAGACACACACACAGACACACCAACATACCACAGACACACACACACACACCAACATACCACAGACACACAATTACACCACAGGCAGACACACACACATCACAGACACACCAACATACCACAGACACATCACAGACACACAATTACACCACAGGCAGACACACACACCGCAGACAAACACACACAATTACACCACAGACAGACACACACACCACAGACACACACAATTACACCACAGGCAGACACACACACCAACATATCACAGACACACACAATTACACCACACACACACACACACACACACACACACACACACACACACACACACACACACACACACACACACACACACACACACACACACACACACACACACACACAGGGGAGCAATACTGCGTTTACCTAGCTATCTTAATGTCATTCATCTGAACTAAATCACAGACTTCATTCATTCATTCATTGCATGCATTCTCTCTCTTTATATACAGGGTCATATTAAAGAAGTAGAAATACACAAAACGTACCGTAGGCAGATGGCGAGTCGCTCGGCGGGTCCGATTGCCAAACGCATACGGGTGTTTGCCTTTGCAATCAGTGGACCGACTTTTCCGAGCAACTCGTCGAACGCGTCTTTGCTCATCCTGCTGAAACAGTACACCATCCAGGCGGATCTCTTGGACAAGAACGTGGTATTCCCCCCGTTGCAGACGTTTTCTGAGTATCGGATGTACCCAACAGCGACGCACTATACGTGGCGTCCTGCGAGACATTGAATAAACCAACGCTACCGTTGCTACAAAACCGGCATCCATTTTGGCAATAGTGAAGAAGAGCCAGGCTTTTCTTTGCTATGCCGGGGGCGGGCGGGAGATTTCTGATTGGTTGTTGGTCGCCTTGGGCGCGAGAAAGCGCCAAGCCTCGGACACGCCCAGCTTCAAGCTTTTCTGACGCCTGTAGTGTGTACGGGCCGTTACTCTTACGACCAACCAATCAGGAATCTCCCGCCCGCCCCCGGCATACAAAGCAAAAGAAAGCCCGGCTCTTCTTTACTATTGCCAAAATGGATGCCGGTTTTGTAGCAACGGTAGCGTTGGTTTATTCAATGTCTCGCAGGAGGCCACGTATAGTGCGTCGCTGTTGGGTACATCCGATACTCAGAAAACGTCTGCAACGGGGGGAATACCACGTTCTTGTCCAAGAGATCCGCCTGGATGGTGAACTGTTTCAGCAGGATGAGCAAAGACGCGTTCGACGAGTTGCTCGGAAAAGTCGGTCCACTGATTGCAAAGGCAGACACCCGTATGCGTTTGTCAATCGGACCCGCCGAGCGACTCGCCATCTGCTTACGGTACGTTTTGTGTATTTCTACTTCTTTAATATGACTCTGTATATAAAGAGAGAGAATGCATGCAATGGATGAATGAAGTCTGTGATTTAGTTCAGATGAATGACATTAAGATAGCTAGGTAAACGCAGTATTGCTCCCCTGTGTGTGTGTGTGTGTGTGTGTGTGTGTGTGTGTGTGTGTGTGTGTGTGTGTGTGTGTGTGTGTGTGTGTGTGTGTGTGGTGTAATTGTGTGTCTGTGATATGTTGGTGTGTGTCTGTCTGTGGTGTAATTGTGTGTGTCTGTGGTGTGTGTGTGTGTGTGTCTGTCTGTGATGTGTGTGTGTCTGCCTGTGGTGTAATTGTATGTGTGTGTCTGCCTGTGGTGTAATTGTGTGTCTGTGATGTGTCTGTGGTATGTTGGTGTGTCTGTGATGTGTGTGTGTCTGCATGTGGTGTAATTGTGTGTCTGTGGTATGTTGGTGTGTGTGTGTGTGTGTGTCTGTGGTATGTTGGTGTGCCTGTGTGTGTGTCGGTGTGTCTGTGTGTGTGTCTGCGGTGTGTGTGTCTGTCTGTGATGTGTGTGTGTCTGCCTGTGGTGTGTATGTGTCTGCCTGTGGTGTAATTGTGTGTCTGTGATGTGTCTGTGGTATGTTGGTGTGTCTGTGATGTGTGTGTGTCTGCCTGTGGTGTAATTGTGTGTCTGCCTGTGGTGTGTGTGTCTGTGGTATGTTGGTGTGTCTGTGTGTGTGTCTGCGGTGTGTGTGTCTGCCTGTGGTGTAATTGTGTGTATGTGGTGTGTATGTGTCTGCCTGTGGTGTAATTGTGTGTCTGTGATGTGTCTGTGGTATGTTGGTGTGTCTGTGATGTGTGTGTGTGTGTGTGTGTGTGTGTGTGTGTGTGTGTGTGTGTGTGTGTGTGTGTGTCTGCCTGTGGTGTAATTGTGTGTCTGTGGTATGTTGGTGTGTGTGTGTCTCCGGTGTGTGTGTCTGCCTGTGGTGTAATTGTGTGTCTGTCTGTGATGTGTGTGTCTGTGATGTGTGTGTGTCTGTGGTATGTTGGTGTGTGTGTGTGCGTGGCGTATAACTTTTTTTTTTTTTTTTAAATCATGTATATTACTTTTTTCTCAGGTACCTGGCAACCGGTGACTCGTACAGGACCATAGCATTCAGCTATCGGGTCGGGCATACAACAGTGGCTGTCATCGTGAAGGAGGTTGCGGGTGCCATCTGGACCGCGCTGGTCGAGGAGACCATGCCGGTACCACAGACGGAGGACTGGAGAGCCATCGCTGCAGGGTTCCAGGAGCGCTGGAACTTTCCAAATTGCGTTGGTGCCATTGATGGGAAGCACGTGGTGATCCAGGCTCCGGCACATTCTGGGTCCCTCTACTTCAACTACAAGTCCACCCACTCCTTGGTACTACTGGCTGTAGTGGATGCCCAGTACCTCTTCAGGGTAGTGGATGTTGGAGGTTTTGGAAGGAGCAGCGACGGTGGAAGCCTGTGGAATTCTGCATTTGGAGAGGGCCTCCGAGATGGCAGTCTGCAGTTACCGCCTGACACCGTCATCCCAGGAGCAGAGCGGCTGGGCCTTCTTCCCCATGTGTTGGTTGGAGATGAGGCTTTTCCGCTGCTGGACAACCTGCTGCGTCCGTTCCCTAGTGGTAGTCTGTTCAACTACCACCTCGGCCAGGTTGGTGGTTGAATGTGCGTTTGGCATCCTCTCATCTCAGTGGAGAATGTTCCGGCGTGTCATCACCACCAGCCCGGAGGTAGCAGAGTTGTGTGTGAAGGCCACCTGTGTGTTGCACAACTTCCTCCGCAGGAAGACAATAGGAAGGTCATCATGCACACCTGTCGTCGCAAAGTCGAGTGATGAAGCTCCAACCCTGCGCGATGCACCTATGATGGGCTCAAACAACGCCACACGCCGATCCATCCAACTGCGGGAGACCTTCTGCTCCTATCTGAATGAGGAGGGTGCAGTGTCATGGCCGCAGAACGTGGTGTAGGGTCACCATGGCTCCTCCAAACCAAAAGCTCTTTTAAGAGCTACCCATTTTCTTTAAAGAGCAAATATTCCAAATGAGCCATTTTAAAATCAAACATTGCTAATAAACATGTTTCTTGAATTGATATTATTATATTATGATATGACTAAGAACCTTTTTCTTTCAGCCCTGTTTTTACTGATAAACCACTCATAATTTCAATATGTTTTCACATGACCAATTACAGAAGAAAGCACATTAGTAGTAGTACACATGTTCCTTTCCTCAAAAAAGTGACAGGTGGTGTGACAGGTCATACCTCTCCCTACTTATGCAAATGAGCTAAGTCCTTTGATGTCAGATTGGCGTGAAAGACCCCCCGGAGTGATTCTTTTATTGCAGCAATTAAGATAGCTAAGGTATTTGACCCCTGACCCAAGAGTGGAGTAATTGCCCCAGTTAGACTAGCCCCAGGCACCCCCTTTGTGTATAGGCCTTTTATTGTAGCAATTAATATAGTTATAGGTATTTGACCCCTGACCCAAGAGTGGAGTAATTGCCCCAATTAGACTAGCCCCAGGCACCCCCTTTGTGTACAAGCTTTTTTATTGTATCAATTAAGATAGCTAAGGTATTCGACCCCTGACCCTGAGAGTGGAGTATTTGCCCCGCAATTATATTACCCCCAAGCACCCCCCTTTTGTGTACAGGCCATTTTATTGCATCAATTAAGATAGCTAAGGTATTTGACCCCTGACCCCAGAGTGGAGTAATTGCCCCTCAATTATATTACCCCCAGGCACCCCCCTTTTGTGTACAGGTCATTTATTGCATCAATTAAGATAGCTAAGGTATTTGACCCCTGACCCTGAGAGTGGAGTAATTGCCAGCAATTATATTAGCCCCAGACACCCCCTCTGTTGTATAGGTATTTTTGATGTATTGAATAGATAGTCTCTTTGACCCCTCCCCCTCAGAGCCCTTTGTTGTCTAATCTAATTAGCTTTTGATGCCTGCCCTTGATGTGCAATTTCACACTGATGAAAGCCTCTGTATAAATGAATGGGATAAGACCATATGTGACCTGCTCCATCGAAATCAGTCGCATTGACCCGAAGACATATTTTGAGTTGTATACACGGTTGGAAAGAGGATATTCCTAGCTTTCTAATGATATCAGGATTGTTTTTGTACTCCAAATATTAAGCGAAATATGTCACATTATATAATGACTGTCACAGAGTCCTCATTTTGAGAAAAAGGCCTTTAAAGTTTCCTCTTCTCTGGAATCCATCGATCTGATTGATTATTAGTGGAGCAAATTATCAAAATACTACGGAGGGAAGATATTTTCGTTTGGAGGGGAAGCTCGCGAGTGTGAGTGTATACGTGTGTGCGTGTGTGTGTTTGTGTATTTTTGCGTTTGTGTGTATTGTGTTTGTTTCCCGGGGAAAACCCTCACGAGAAACACCGGATGTTGTTGTGCCTGCTGTGGCGTTAAATTACTCCGTTCTCCGCTTGTAATTATGCCGTTACAAGCTTCAAAGTTATATTTATCATCTGAATTTGCCGAAACAAGTTTAATATTCTGAAAGCCAAGACTTTGTTTAATTTAAATCAGATGAAAACAAACTGTAAAGGATCCTGCCGTGTTATCTATGATTACTTTACTCTTACGTTCATAATGTCAGCCGGAGGGAGGGGGCCGGCGCTGCTGGAAGAGCAGAGTGCGAGTGAGAGGTGCCTGTCTTCGTCCCTTCACAAGCTTCAAAAATGTACTTATCGTGTGATTTTGGAAATAAAAGTTTCATATTCTGAAAGCCAAGACTTGGTTTGTTTAAAATCAAACAAAACACCCGAACCCTGAAAAAATAGTTTTTTACGTAAATCCACGTTTATTCTGAAATGAGCCGTTGCGACTTCCGACTGATTTCGATAGAGCGGGTCACATATAGAGATATACTCAAAATAAATAAAAAAAAAGACAGACAATTCAACTTACCGAGTCAACCGTCTGAAGCGCCAGTCAAGAAACGAATGCGGGCATAGGGTGGGTGGGTTCAGAGTACAGCCTCTTTCTGGTCACGTGTGTTGGAGGAGGGGCTCTGTAAGGAAGGTTGAAGGAACGAGCAGGATTTCTCCCCCGGTTTGACTGCAAAAGACTCTGCGAGAACCCTTCAAGGACATTATAGTTTTCCAGCATACTCTTTAATTGTAGGTTTGTGAACTAATGTATAATTACTTTTATTAACTATAGGTTATGCATCCATTAAAGTGTATCTTACAGTTCCTTTGTGAGTGAATTACACACAAATCTGCAGAGTTTTATGTTTTGGCTATAGGGGGTGGTAGGTTAAGAGACAGATTCTTAACTAAATCTTTACACATAAATCTGCCGAATGTCTGTAAAAAAGTCTTTAAATAAAAAAACTGCCATTAAGAGTCAGATTCTTAACCAAATCTACTGAAACAGAGCACTTTCTACAGATGAAGCCTCCCACTCAACGCAATATGTCCCACGGGCAGCATGCACAAAGTTACAACATATAAAACACAGACATGAAAGGCAGACAAATACAGCTGTAAAACACAAATAAAATGGCACATTAGCCAGTCAATATGCGAAGTAAAACAAACTATTACAATCATTCAAAAACTGGCAACATTTAAAACGATTTCAGGATATACGAGCACTCACATCGACCAAAACTAAAAAAGTTGTACGCAGTGACTGACATTCTGTATGGGAGTTCACACCCGAGCTGCTGTGGGGAGCTGAGTATATTATGGCTCTCGGGGGATGGTGGGTTAAGAGACAGATGCTTAGTTTTTGGACTGCCTCAGGGGGTTAACGACATCTACTAAAAACAAAGTACTTCATTATCTACTTTTTTCAGCTTTTATACACAAAAGTGCAGGAAAATTCAGAGGATGAAGAAGCAGAAAACAGCCATTATTCTTCACTCTTCTGTAAAACGGACAGTTTCAAGAAAGATGACACCGTGTTTATGCATGACATGCAAAATATATTGAAGCCCTATTTAAAAAAACAAGTTACAAGTATATTGTGTGAAAATATCTCAGAAAGTCGTAATATTGTTTATTAGTGATACCTGAGGATATTCTCTTTTTTATTTGTAGCGACTGTGAACTAATGTGTAATTACTTTGTTACTAACTATATAAGAAAAGTCTCTCTGAAGAGAGGAAATAATAAAACAATTTAAAAACATAATCTTTGTCTTTTATATTTACTTTACACCACTATAAGGAAACCCAATATGAGGCTGTATGGTGTACTATTAGATTCTGTTGTAGGCAACAAAGAGAGGTTTTCTTAAAATGTGTTTCTGCTCCATTTCACTCCATGAAGCCTCCAGCTTGTACAGGGGCTCCGCCTCCACTCAACATAACATGTCCCGCCCTCCTCACCAGAACATTTAAAAGTAAGGGGATGGAAATAGACGAAAATAAATACGCTCAAACTAGATAACAGGCCAGTCATTTCCAATCACCAAGGCACTTTTCAAAAAAGAAAAATGGCAAAGAGAAGCTTAGATATGGGTTTAATCAGCGAGACGCCTGTGACAACGTACAGCCATCAGTCCGGAGCGCCAATCAAGAAACGAATGCAATATATGTGCCGGGTTCAGACGCCTTCAGCCGAAGAACTTTATGAAGAATGGAATCTGAAAAATGGCGATGTTTGGGGTTATGTATTCAACTATATGGCGAATGAACTGCATTTCTACAATCTGAAGAATGGAGAAACGTACGGACCCCGCAGTGTTAAAGCGACACTGACCTCAACAGATTAGGCTGTGTTAACTCTGGTGTCTTCCAGAGATCTCCACGCAACCACGGTACCGGAAGAAGTAGTGCATCAAGAAACCATAGTGGAACCAGCGGTGTACAAGATATTTGCAAAGAAAAGCAAAGAAACACAGACAGCATGCGAGATCAAAGAAGAGATTTCACCGCCGCCCCTCAATGTGGAGGAAGAAAGAGTTATTTCCCCGTTGCCAGAAGTGAGAAGAGTCCTGACAAGCGCCGTCTGGGAAACTAAAAGCGGACCATCGGGGCGATGGTATTACCGTGCAAGCCATTTGGAGACGCTGGGGAAGGACCCCTCTGAGGATTTTGTTTTGGAGATTTTTAATTCTACCTGCGGAGTATTTCAGACAGCAGTGCGGGTACCACTGACTGCTTGGCTGAAAATGATTGATGGAAAAGCTACAAAGCTTAAAGAACTTTTTAAACAGAGTCAGACATCGATGGACATTATACTGGTGAAAAAGAATCTCACCTTTACAGAGGACTCTGCCTCCCACTCAACATAACAAGTCACACCCTCCTCATCAGATCATTTTAAACTAAGGACCCCTCAAGAAAGGCATTGTGTATTCTACCTATGTAAAAAGAATGTCGGGGTTGTCTCTGTATCAAGAAGATGTGTTTTAAAAATGAATTTTGTGAAAAATACCAACTGTGTGAGAGACGTCATAAAGACACTCATTTTAACCACAGTGTTTGCTCTCTACAAATGTTTTAAGATTGTTACAAAATGTAAAAAATAAAAATAAAAGGTATGGAGACTAAATTAATTCAGGTGACTCTGGCTTTTATTAGGAAAACAAACATATAATACAAAGGGGTTAGGGGTTAAATGTAACCATCGTGGACTTAATAGTCTAACAAAATACTTTTATCTGAATACATTTGTTCTTTTTAAGCGCACTTTTTGAAATTATTTATTTATTATTTCAGTGGAACAATCCAGTTTTTGTTAACATTAACGCTTTCTTCTCTTTTTTCTTGTGTTACTAAGATACTTTTAGACACACTTTGGCGTATGCAACACTTGTTCAGATAAACAAGGTTTTTCTTTTCTGATAAACTTACATATTTTAATTATTTTATGTTACCAAGATACCTTGAGATACACCCTGATGTACACAACTATACTTTTCTGACTTTTTTCTGTAGAATCGTGACAAAACTATTACTTGTTCTTAAATGATGACCTATTGCTGGAGATGAGATGAAAAAGCTACAACGCTTAAAGAACTTTTTTCTAAAAACTCTCAATTCTATAATTGACTACCCCCATTCAACGCAATGAGCCCTACCCTCCACTCAGCAAATCATCTAAAACGAAGGACGTCGCTAAGACGACCGTTGTAAAATAGCCATGGAGCAGAGAAAAGCCAAGACTCCCCCCGCGAGTTGCAGCCAGGAACAGAGTCCACCAGCAACACCACCATGGGGGAAACCCGAATCTTGCAATACTATTGCTGCTGATTCTGCTCCTTGGGCCAAAACGTCTCTGTTTATGGACACAGTGAAAGCGGTGTTGGTTGATATTGTGGAGAGGGTGATACATCGGTACAGAGAAGAAATATGCAACGGGTGCCGAGTCAGTCACCCCGGCCAGAGGCAACACGATTTTCTGAATGACATGTCCGATTTTTACTTCAGAAACAATTACAACGCGTTAATGAAAAGACTCTGGCTCACCGACTTCATTACTGAGATCGACCAGACTCTTAATGATAAAGACATTTTCACGGATGATTGGAGGATCCAAGGCGCTTCGGAGGCTTTTCTTTACAATCTCAAAAATTGCAGACGTCTCAAGGAGAGACTTGAAAAGATCCATGTCGAGTTGGATGGAGAAGAAGAAGACTAACAACCAGCAGTTGGACGGAGAAGCCAGGGACTTGTTCGATACAGTGACTTTTTTCTTTAAGTAAAATAAAAATGGGAAACTACTATGCAAAACGCTCTATATATATTGATCATAATGTAGTCCTTACCCGTTTAATAAGTGTGATGATGGGGACGATTGAAAACAGAACGAGTAGTGACCCCTGTGTAAAAAGAATGGCTGAAGTTTGTAAACTAGAAGACATTTTGGATATCGTTCATTCTGGCAGTACTATTCCGGGTCATTGGGAAACGATTGTAAACGAAACATTTAAAGTGGTCCTGGAATCTTCATTTTCCGAAACATTCTGTAACATTATCTCAGAAATGAAACAAACATCAAAAGTGCATCATGTGCTCTCATTGTATGCTCTGTTTGTAGATGTAATGCATCTGTGTGTCGAAAACAGCATACACGTGAATATTTTGACTGAAGTGAACAAACTCCATCACGATATCTCCAGTAATATGGGGAATTCTAAGCTGGAGACTGTCCTGGGGATGCTACAATCAGTATAACTATTGATTTTGTGTGTGAAAAAAATAAAAAAAGTGTTTTTACATCTAAAAACTGTTGTCATCATTATAGCAAGGGGAACGTGTCTGATACATGTGTATTACAGTCCTTCTTGTTGTGTTTTTCAGTGTTTTCTGTGTGTCTGTACACACAAAGCACACTTCATTATCTACTTTTCAGCTTTTTAAAAAGAAAAGTGTATCTTTCGGTAACTTTCTCAGAGAATTTAACCATAAATCTGTCAAATGTTCAAAACAGCCTTGTTTCACTGAAATACCCTCAAAATGACAAACTGCCATTAAGAGTCAGATTCTTAACCAAATCTACTGACACAAAGTCCTTCATTATCTACTTTTCAGCTTTTAATACAAAAGTGTATCTTTCGGTAACCTTCTTGAGAGAATTAAGCATAGATCTGTCAAAGATTCTTAACGAAATCTACTGACACAAAGTACTTCATTATCTACTTTTCAGCTTTTATACACAAAGTGTATCTTTCAGTAACTTTCTCAGAGAATTTAAGCATAAATCTGTCAAATGTTCAAAACAGCCTTGTTTCACTGAAATACCCTCAAAATGACAAACTGCCATTAAGAGTCAGATTCTTAACCAAATCTACTGAAACAGAGTACTTTCTACAGATGAAGCCTCCCACTCAACGCAATATGTCCCACCCACTCAGCAAATCATATAAAACTAAGGACGACCGTTAAAAACTAGCCATGGATCTGAGAAAAACCAAGTCTGATGTAGCCTGCCCTTATTATCACCAGGATAATGGATACAGGCTTAATGACTGGATGTTACAAAGTAGGGGAGAGGATGTCCCAGAAGAAGAGCTCTCGTCTATATCATATCCATGTAAGGTCTTTAGGACAAAAGAGGACCATGATAACATGACATATGAAGAATATCTTTCTTTAAAAGATGGTATTATAGATAACCTTTATAGAAACAGTATATCTCATACCACTCGCCAAGATCGCAAACGACAATTAGCAGAAAAGAATAGAAAAAGTAAAGAAAAACGAAGGAGAAAAGGCAACATGAAAAGGAGAAGAAAAATTAAAAGCGAATGCGAATGAAAAGAAAAGGGACCATAGGACGGAAAACTAAAAAGACAAAAAGAAGGAAGGTGAAAAGAAAAATAAACAAAGTGAAGACATTTAAACTAGAGGATGGTGTTGTAGAGCCATTACCGGATCATAATAATCTTATAGATCATCTCCCGCTAACCGACTGCTGCGAATGTGTTGAACAAATACCAAAAGCAATGTCAAAAAACAGAGCATACAATGAAAGCACATGATACACTATAAATGTTTAGTTTACAATACTATTACTATATATGAAAGCAAAAAATAAAACACATTTTCATATTGTAATGGTTGTTTAATTGAAAAAACACAACATTCAACACAATTCATAGAAAACAGATTACATTTTACCAAGTTAATGTCGTAGTGCATACAAGGTAATAGACTTAACGATTTGCACTGCTGCTTCTCTCCGCGTTTCATTGACAGTGATCGGTTTGTCGCTCAATTCACACTGCCCAAGTAGATGTTTAGGGGTCTCTTGGAAGTATACGAATGCATTTTTTATATCAGATAAATGCATTAACATCACATGTAAATTCTCTATCCTTTCACCCGCAACAATTATAATCTGCTTTGCTTCTTCTTCGTTTTCTCCATTATTAGCTCTGAATGTAATCCTTTCTGGGACTTCTTGTGCTTCTTGTGGTCTGTTGAATACCTGGCGTAGGATTTGTTTAGCTGTAAGGATAGGTACCATATAATTGTCTTCAAAAGCTTTGTCTATGTCGTCACACGTTTTGGCGTATCCTTCGCTGTAATGACAACCGACACTAGAATAGAGATCCTCCAACAGTCTTTTAATACATATTCTGGCACTGTCGCCAATTTGGGCAATTCCACAGTATCGCACTTTTTCTCTCATTATACTGAAGCAAAGCTCTGCCATTGCTTTTGGTATTTGTTCAACACATTCGCAGCAGTCGGTTAGCGGGAGATGATCTATAAGATTATTATGATCCGGTAATGGCTCTACAACACCATCCTCTAGTTTAAATGTCTTCACTTTGTTTCTTTTTCTTTTCACCTTCCTTCTTTTTGTCTTTTTAGTTTTCCGTCCTATGGTCCCTTTTCTTTTCATTCGCATTCGCTTTTAATTTTTCTTCTCCTTTTCATGTTGCCTTTTCTCCTTCGTTTTTCTTTACTTTTTCTATTCTTTTCTGCTAATTGTCGTTTGCGATCTTGGCGAGTGGTATGAGATATACTGTTTCTATAAAGGTTATCTATAATACCATCTTTTAAAGAAAGATATTCTTCATATGTCATGTTATCATGGTCCTCTTTTGTCCTAAAGACCTTACATGGATATGATATAGACGAGAGCTCTTCTTCTGGGACATCCTCTCCCCTACTTTGTAACATCCAGTCATTAAGCCCGTATCCATTATCCTGGTGATAATAAGGGCAGGCTACATCAGACTTGGTTTTTCTCAGATCCATGGCTAGTTTTTAACGGTCGTCCTTAGTTTTATATGATTTGCTGAGTGGGTGGGACATATTGCGTTGAGTGGGAGGCTTCATCTGTAGAAAGTACTCTGTTTCAGTAGATTTGGTTAAGAATCTGACTCTTAATGGCAGTTTGTCATTTTGAGGGTATTTCAGTGAAACAAGGCTGTTTTGAACATTTGACAGATTTATGCTAAAATTCTCTGAGAAAGTTACTGAAAGATACACTTTGTGTATAAAAGCTGAAAAGTAGATAATGAAGTACTTTGTGTCAGTAGATTTCGTTAAGAATCTTTGACAGATTTATGCTTAATTCTCTCAAGAAGGTTACCGAAAGATACACTTTTGTATTAAAAGCTGAAAAGTAGATAATGAAGGACTTTGTGTCAGTAGATTTGGTTAAGAATCTGACTCTTAATGGCAGTTTGTCATTTTGAGGGTATTTCAGTGAAACAAGGCTGTTTTGAACATTTGACAGATTTATGGTTAAATTCTCTGAGAAAGTTACCGAAAGATACACTTTTCTTTTTAAAAAGCTGAAAAGTAGATAATGAAGTGTGCTTTGTGTGTACAGACACACAGAAAACACTGAAAAACACAACAAGAAGGACTGTAATACACATGTATCAGACACGTTCCCCTTGCTATAATGATGACAACAGTTTTTAGATGTAAAAACACTTTTCTTATTTTTTTCACACACAAAATCAATAGTTATACTGATTGTAGCATCCCCAGGACCGTCTCCAGCTTAGAATTCCCCATATTACTGGAGATATCATGATGGAGTTTTTTCACTTCAGTCAAAATATTCACGTGTATGCTGTTTTCGACACACAGATGCATTACATCTACAAACAGAGCATACAATGAGAGCACATGATGCACTTTTGATGTTTGTTTCATTTCTGAGATAATGTTACAGAATGTTTCGGAAAATGAAGATTCCAGGACCACTTTAAATGTTTCGTTTACAATCGTTTCCCAATGACCCGGAATAGTACTGCCAGAACGAACGATATCCAAAATGTCTTCTAGTTTACAAACTTCAGCCATTCTTTTTACACAGGGGTCACTACTCGTTCTGTTTTCAATCGTCCCCATCATCACACTTATTAAACGGGTAAGGACTACATTATGATCAATATATATAGAGCGTTTTGCATAGTAGTTTCCCATTTTTATTTTACTTAAAGAAAAAAGTCACTGTATCGAACAAGTCCCTGGCTTCTCCGTCCAACTGCTGGTTGTTAGTCTTCTTCTTCTCCATCCAACTCGACATGGATCTTTTCAAGTCTCTCCTTGAGGCGTCTGCAATTTTTGAGATTGTGAAGAAAAGCCTCCGAAGCGCCTTGGATCCTCCAATCATTCGTGAAAATGTCTTTATCATTAAGAGTCTGGTCGATCTCAGTAATGAAGTCGGTGAGCCAGAGTCTTTTCATTAACGCGTTGTAATTGTTTCTGAAGTAAAAATCGGACATGTCATTCAGAAAATCGTGTTGCCTCTGGCCGGGGTGACTGACTCGGCACCCGTTGCATATTTCTTCTCTGTACCGATGTATCACCCTCTCCACAATATCAACCAACACCGCTTTCACTGTGTCCATAAACAGAGACGTTTTGGCCCAAGGAGCAGAATCAGCAGCAATAGTATTGCAAGATTCGGGTTTCCCCCATGGTGGTGTTGCTGGTGGACTCTGTTCCTGGCTGCAACTCGCGGGGGGAGTCTTGGCTTTTCTCTGCTCCATGGCTATTTTACAACGGTCGTCTTAGCGACGTCCTTCGTTTTAGATGATTTGCTGAGTGGAGGGTAGGGCTCATTGCGTTGAATGGGGGTAGTCAATTATAGAATTGAGAGTTTTTAGAAAAAAGTTCTTTAAGCGTTGTAGCTTTTTCATCTCATCTCCAGCAATAGGTCATCATTTAAGAACAAGTAATAGTTTTGTCACGATTCTACAGAAAAAAGTCAGAAAAGTATAGTTGTGTACATCAGGGTGTATCTCAAGGTATCTTGGTAACATAAAATAATTAAAATATGTAAGTTTATCAGAAAAGAAAAACCTTGTTTATCTGAACAAGTGTTGCATACGCCAAAGTGTGTCTAAAAGTATCTTAGTAACACAAGAAAAAAGAGAAGAAAGCGTTAATGTTAACAAAAACTGGATTGTTCCACTGAAATAATAAATAAATAATTTCAAAAAGTGCGCTTAAAAAGAACAAATGTATTCAGATAAAAGTATTTTGTTAGACTATTAAGTCCACGATGGTTACATTTAACCCCTAACCCCTTTGTATTATATGTTTGTTTTCCTAATAAAAGCCAGAGTCACCTGAATTAATTTAGTCTCCATACCTTTTATTTTTATTTTTTACATTTTGTAACAATCTTAAAACATTTGTAGAGAGCAAACACTGTGGTTAAAATGAGTGTCTTTATGACGTCTCTCACACAGTTGGTATTTTTCACAAAATTCATTTTTAAACACATCTTCTTGATACAGAGACAACCCCGACATTCTTTTTACATAGGTAGAATACACAATGTCTTTCTTGAGGGGTCCTTAGTTTAAAATGATCTGATGAGGAGGGTGTGACTTGTTATGTTGAGTGGGAGGCAGAGTCCTCTGTAAAGGTGAGATTCTTTTTCATCAGTATAATGTCCATCGATGTCTGACTCTGTTTAAAAAGTTCTTTAAGCTTTGTAGCTTTTCCATCAATCATTTTCAGCCAAGCAGTCAGTGGTACCCGCACTGCTGTCTGAAATACTCCGCAGGTAGAATTAAAAATCTCCAAAACAAAATCCTCAGAGGGGTCCTTCCCCAGCGTCTCCAAATGGCTTGCACGGTAATACCATCGCCCCGATGGTCCCCTTTTAGTTTCCCAGACGGCGCTTGTCAGGACTCTTCTCACTTCTGGCAACGGGGAAATAACTCTTTCTTCCTCCACATTGAGGGGCGGCGGTGAAATCTCTTCTTTGATCTCGCATGCTGTCTGTGTTTCTTTGCTTTTCTTTGCAAATATCTTGTACACCGCTGGTTCCACTATGGTTTCTTGATGCACTACTTCTTCCGGTACCGTGGTTGCGTGGAGATCTCTGGAAGACACCAGAGTTAACACAGCCTAATCTGTTGAGGTCAGTGTCGCTTTAACACTGCGGGGTCCGTACGTTTCTCCATTCTTCAGATTGTAGAAATGCAGTTCATTCGCCATATAGTTGAATACATAACCCCAAACATCGCCATTTTTCAGATTCCATTCTTCATAAAGTTCTTCGGCTGAAGGCGTCTGAACCCGGCACATATATTGCATTCGTTTCTTGATTGGCGCTCCGGACTGATGGCTGTACGTTGTCACAGGCGTCTCGCTGATTAAACCCATATCTAAGCTTCTCTTTGCCATTTTTCTTTTTTGAAAAGTGCCTTGGTGATTGGAAATGACTGGCCTGTTATCTAGTTTGAGCGTATTTATTTTCGTCTATTTCCATCCCCTTACTTTTAAATGTTCTGGTGAGGAGGGCGGGACATGTTATGTTGAGTGGAGGCGGAGCCCCTGTACAAGCTGGAGGCTTCATGGAGTGAAATGGAGCAGAAACACATTTTAAGAAAACCTCTCTTTGTTGCCTACAACAGAATATAATAGTACACCATACAGCCTCATATTGGGTTTCCTTATAGTGGTGTAAAGTAAATATAAAAGATAAAGATTATGTTTTTAAATTGTTTTATTATTTCCTCTCTTCAGAGAGACTTTTCTTATATAGTTAGTAACAAAGTAATTACACATTAGTTCACAGTCGCTACAAATAAAAAAGAGAATATCCTCAGGTATCACTAATAAACAATATTACGACTTTCTGAGATATTTTCACACAATATACTTGTAACTTGTTTTTTTAAATAGGGCTTCAATATATTTTGCATGTCATGCATAAACACGGTGTCATCTTTCTTGAAACTGTCCGTTTTACAGTAGAGTGAAGAATAATGGCTGTTTTCTGCTTCTTCATCCTCTGAATTTTCCTGCACTTTTGTGTATAAAAGCTGAAAAAAGTAGATAATGAAGTACTTTGTTTTTAGTAGATGTCGTTAACCCCCTGAGGCAGTCCAAAAACTAAGCATCTGTCTCTTAACCCACCATCCCCCGAGAGCCATAATATACTCAGCTCCCCACAGCAGCTCGGGTGTGAACTCCCATACAGAATGTCAGTCACTGCGTACAACTTTTTTAGTTTTGGTCGATGTGAGTGCTCGTATATCCTGAAATCGTTTTAAATGTTGCCAGTTTTTGAATGATTGTAATAGTTTGTTTTACTTCGCATATTGACTGGCTAATGTGCCATTTTATTTGTGTTTTACAGCTGTATTTGTCTGCCTTTCATGTCTGTGTTTTATATGTTGTAACTTTGTGCATGCTGCCCGTGGGACATATTGCGTTGAGTGGGAGGCTTCAACTGTAGAAAGTGCTCTGTTTCAGTAGATTTGGTTAAGAATCTGACTCTTAATGGCAGTTTTTTGATTTCAAGACTTTTTTACAGACATTCGGCAGATTTATGTGTAAAGATTTAGTTAAGAATCTGTCTCTTAACCTACCACCCCCTATAGCCAAAACATAAAACTCTGCAGATTTGTGTGTAATTCACTCACAAAGGAACTGTAAGATACACTTTAATGGATGCATAACCTATAGTTAATACAAGTAATTATACATTAGTTCACAAACCTACAATTAAAGAGTATGCTGGAACACCACCTGTCACTTTTTTGAGGAAAGGAACATGTGTACTACTACTAATGTGCTTTCTTCTGTAATTGGTCATGTGAAAACATATTGAAATTATGAGTGGTTTATCAGTAAAAACAGGGCTGAAAGAAAAAGGTTCTTAGTCATATCATAATATAATAATATCAATTCAAGAAACATGTTTATTAGCAATGTTTGATTTTAAAATGGCTCATTTGGAATATTTGCTCTTTAAAGAAAATGGGTAGCTCTTAAAAGAGCTTTTGGTTTGGAGGAGCCATGGTGACCCTACACCACGTTCTGCTGCCATGACACTGCACCCTCCTCATTCAGATAGGAGCAGAAGGTCTCCCGCAGTTGGATGGATCGGCGTGTGGCGTTGTTTGAGCCCATCATAGGTGCATCGCGCAGGGTTGGAGCTTCATCACTCGACTTTGCGACGACAGGTGTGCATGATGACCTTCCTATTGTCTGCCTGCGGAGGAAGTTGTGCAACACACAGGTGGCCTTCACACACAACTCTGCTACCTCCGGGCTGGTGGTGATGACACGCCGGATGTTGGTGTGTGTGTGTGTGTCTGCTGGCCTATAACTTTTTTTTTTTTTTAAATCATGTATATTACTTTTTTCTCAGGTACCTGGCAACCGGTGACTCGTACAGGACCATAGCATTCAGCTATCGGGTCGGGCATGCAGCAGTGGCTGTCATCGTGAAGGAGGTTGCGGGTGCCATCTGGACCGCCCTGGTCGAGGAGACCATGCCGGTACCACAGACGGAGGACTGGAGAGCCATCGCTGCTGGGTTCCAGGAGCGCTGGAACTTTCCAAATTGCGTTGGTGCCATTGATGGGAAGCACGTGGTGATCCAGGCTCCGGCACATTCTGGGTCCCTCTACTTCAACTACAAGTCCACCCACTCCTTGGTACTGCTGGCTGTCGTGGATGCCCAGTACCTCTTCAGGGTAGTGGATGTCGGAGGTTTTGGAAGGAGCAGCGACGGTGGAAGCCTGCGGAATTCCTCTTTTGGAGAGAGCCTCCGAGATGGCAGTCTGCAGCTACCGCCTGACACCCTCATCCCAGGAGCAGAGCGGCTCGGCCTTCTTCCCCATGTGTTTGTTGGGGATGAGGCTTTTCCGCTGCTGGACAACCTGCTGCGTCCGTTCCCTGGACGTCACCTCATAGGAGGCTGTTCAACTACCGCCTCGGCCAGGTTGGTGGTTGAATGTGCGTTTGGCATCCTCTCATCTCAGTGGAGAATGTTCCGGCGTGTCATCACCACCAGCCCGGAGGTAACAGAGTTGTGTGTGAAGGCCACCTGTGTGTTGCACAACATCCTCCACAGGAAGACAATAGGAAGGTCATCACGCACACCTGTCGTCGCAAAGTCGAGTGATGAAGCTCCAACCCTGCACGATGCACCTATGATGGGCTCAAACAACGCCACACGCCGATCCATCCAACTGCGGGAGACCTTCTGCTCCTATCTGAATGAGGAGGGTGCAGTGTCATGGCAGCAGAACGTGGTGTAGGTCCTATTTTGAATGAGGAGGGTGCAGTGTCATGGCAGCATAACGTGGTGTAGGGTCACCATGGCTCCTCCAAACCAAAAGCTCTTTTAAGAGCTACCCATTTTCTTTAAAGAGCAAATGTTCCAAATGAGCCATTTTAAAATCAAACATTGCTAATAAACATGTTTCTTGAATTGATATTATGATATGACTAACAACCTTTTTCTTTCAGCCCTGTTTTTACTGATAAACCACTCATAATTTCAATATGTTTTCACATGACCAATTACAGAAGAAAGCACATTATATATACCGACATACATGAAGCTTCTGGTATGTTGCAACTGACAAACCACATGAACAAGTGAAGACACAGTATAGCCATAACATACTTGAAATAATGTTTTATTTGGTGAATTTGAGTGAAGTGTGTGTGTGATGAGTGTACAAAAATGTAATGTGGATCAGTATGTGTGAACAAATTATAAAATTATACATTGTTCTCCTGGTCCACCTCAAAAATGAGCTGGTGTACCCCGAGGCGGACTCTTGCCCTCTGTGCCTTTGTCATCTGCCTCATGGTGGGCAAGAGGCTCTTGAAGAATTGAAAGTCCTCGTCCTCCTCCACCACTGGTGGGGTTTGCTGGGCCATTGGTCACAGCAGACAGCAGACTTCTTTCATCTTTTCTTGCAGACGTTCTCTAATGAAATGAAATGAAATAATAAAGTTAATAAATAATAAAGTGAATTTCTTTAATTTACTAAATTATTCCTCCATTAATGAATGCTATTTTTATGCTACATTCCATGCTGGCTAAATATACTGTCTATGCTTGACAGCTGTGAATCAAATCAATTTTTATTTATATAGCACATTTATAAACGATTTTTGGTCGAGCCAAAGTGCTGTACATATATTAAAATTAGCCTACAGTAGAGACACTTTACAGCAAATACAACAACACAGATTGTTCAGAATATCAGTATGAGAAAAACGACACCCTCTGCATGTATTATATGTTATGCTTATACTTATATTATATATAATATTTTTTTATTATTATATTAATATATGTTATGCTACATTACTAGCTGGCTAAATATACTGCCTATGCTTGATAGCTGTGCATGTATTATATGTAATGTTATATATTATGCTTATACTTATTATAATATTTTTTTATTATTATATTAATATATATGATATTGTAGTGCCGAGAGATATGGGAGTCGTGGTCACCACAATATGTTATTATGCTACATTACTAGCTGTCTGTTCAATGCTAAAACGAAGTAAACTGGATATAAACTCTCCAAACAGTTGAAAACCTACCAGTTTCACCAACTGTCTCTGCCACCTCCCACCATGCCTGGTTCCTCCGGTTTAGGTCCCGGTAGGTGAACAGAGTACAGTCATACAAGACTGGGACATTTGCCACGGAAATGATTCATTTGTCCTCCATTTTCTGACATAAGGAAAATAGTCGAGACCTGCATACACACGGTTTGATTGGCTAGTGCTTGTAATGACGGGAATTCAAAAACGGGATTTGATTGGCTGACGCCAGCTTCGAGCAAGCCTCGAGCCTCAAAAGTTGAACATTGTTGAACTTTTGACGCCGATAACGCTCGCGAGGCTTGCAACGCCTTGCCATGCTACCCACAATGCAGTTCGGCGAATTTTGAAAGTATCCTACGTCACCCCATTCAAATGAATGGGCGAAGCGTTGGAAGCCTTTTTTGACGCCTGTAGTGTGTACGGGCCATTACGACACTCCCATAGACCTCCGTTGTAAAAAATGGCGGCGCCTACTTCCGGGGTATGGACATCGAAATAGTTCAAAATATTGTCATTTGGGCGTTGGACCTCATTCACTTACATTACGGCGCGTCGATTAGTTCCAGAGGTAAGTTGCTGAAATATCGAACTCTTTTGAATTGTCAACTGTCTATATTGTATCAGAGGCCCTTTATGATGCTTATACTGGTCTTCATTTGTATATGCACAGCGTAATTATCTATATTTTATCTTGGTTGTTACAACCAATTTTGCTAGCATTGCCTGCTAGTTAGCTAGTGCGACTTCGTCAGCTTTGATTTGAAGGTAAGATTTCAGTAATGAATCGCTAGCAGCTTATATATCAATGATGCTGGGTAACTAACAAGCAGGATTTTGATTGATTATGTGTTTTTATTGTTATTTTGGTTTTTATCTGCTGAACCTGACCGTGTCAGCCATCCTTAGTCGGCTTTTTCTGTATGATATGACTTAACTGCTAGCACTAGTAGAAATGAGGTGGCGTTTGTGATAAATATTTCATTGCATTTTGGATATATACTAACATTTCATTATGTGACATGTTGACTTTACTTAGTTTTTTTCTTTACTGTTCCGTGTTAACTTATATGTACTGTACAACTAGCCTAGCGCTACTTTTTAATGCTTGATGGCATGCTAGGATAGATTCCTTTGTATTGTAATATACACACTAATTTAATGATTGTTCTTCAAAGGTATTATTCAGTCTTAAAAATATAATAGCCTACTGAATAGGCTACTCTACAGCAGTGAATGAAGGATGAGCCTAAAACATGGTCATGCATCCAAAATGTTTATTTGTAACAAAATAAACACATAATTAGCACTTTTTTTTATTCAGCCTCATATGTCAGCCTCATATGGCTGTTGCTGCTGCTGCTGCTGGCGGAGGCTGCTGCTGCTGGCGGAGGCTGCTGCTGCTGAAGGAGGGGGCTGCTGCTGAAGGAGGGGGCTGCTGCTGGAGGAGGGTACTGCTGCTGGAGGGTGCTGCTGCTGAAGGAAGAGGAGGCTGGACCGGGAATGGAGATGCCAAGTACATCGATGGCAACGAGTAAGGTGTTTGGCAGTGGCCTAGATGTTATGACCTTCGGTGCAGAGGTCTGTTGGGTCTTCTTTGCCTTCTTACTCTGACTCTTGCTGCCAAGATACCCTTTATGTTTATCCTTCCTCTCAGCCCTGATGCACTTTGATGCAATCCTTAACCTCAGCCTGATGTATGTTGAGAGGATTTTTTTCTTCAGGTCATGGCATGAGGGCAGGTTGCTGTCCAGCAACATGGCTTCTTGTTCCAGCTGTGACACTGCATTTGAGGACTCCATGAGGGAATCGCTCATCCTCACACGGAACAGCTGCTCCACGTTCTGAACAAGGGTGAACACCTCATCTGATGGACGGTAAAGTGCACCCCTTTTAAATTATTTTAATACCAGCAGACCAGCTCTCTCATTTATATCCTGTAGTGCAGGGGTGGGGAGCCCCCGGGCCCTATACGGCCCGCGAGACCATTTGGTACGGCCCTCGAGTTAATTTATAAACACACGCAAAAAAGAAAAACATGAAAGAAATCTAGACCGCACAAAAATTAAACAAGCGAGTACCTGTTTTTCCTGGCCAAGGTCAGGGTCCTTGAACACAACACGAGCCTAACGTGGTATATGTCTCGTCTGACAGGGGTGGAGTGCTGACGGAGAGCACTAGAACACCGCTCCGGCACTTCAGTACCCATAAGGAGCCGTAAACATGCCGCAGTTTCTGCGTGGCTGTGTCTTTAGTTGAGAGCCTAGTGGCGATCTGTGCATCTGTCATACTGATCAGACAGTCAATAACTGTGTTGTTATTAGCATCTGGTTAGCTAGCTATGCTAACGAATATAAGAAGCTTTTTCTTCAACCAGTGAGGGAAAGGCACATCTTTATATGATCATTATAGCTATCAAAAAATAAGAGAATAAAGTAAACGGGTATAAAATACTATATGACAGTAAAAAAAAGTTGTTATTAATAAAGAAGAATACAGTTTGAAAGGGGAGTGATTTGTAAAATGTCTATAAAGAAAAAGAAATCTGTTTACAGTTCTGTTTCATCTGGGTGTTTAGAGATGTGTCCATAGAGCTCCTAATGTTGCTCTCAAAGTGCACCAGATTGATGCTTTCAACTTCAACATTTAAAAAGAGCATGCCCCTGGATGCCCTAGACTAGAGTTCTGTATTGCTTTTTTGTAAATAGTTGTTTGTAAATATTTGTAAAATGCCCCCCCCCCCCCCACCCACAATTGTTGTTCGCACAATTATGCTTGTGCGAACAACAATTGTGGGTGGGTGCTTATTATGTTGCAGACGTTGAAGGACCTGAGTCTCCTGAGGAAATACAGGTGAAAGGTGAGGAGAGGTCATCGCTTGGAAGGTTTTATATCCTGTGGTGTCTCAACAGAACTTAATATGAATTGCTTTATTGTCTCGTCGCTGGATCACCTCCCCCTGGCAAAGTGGCCTCGTCATTTTAATTGTTATTGTTGACAAACCTGTTTTTGTTGCTCTGTTGAACCATGGTTCAACGGGAGCTTCTGTAAATAGTTTTGTAAATAGTTTGAATATTTATCATAGTAATCATTTCCAGTCTCCCACTCTCACAATTTAATTTATCGTTTCTTTGCCCCACCATATATTTTGTTGTCCAAGGGCACTAATTTGGTCTGTGTTGAAGATTGTTTTACACTTTAGATTAATCAAAATGTTGTTTTTTGGCTGAATTAATCTTTTTCTGTTGAACCCTAACCCTCTTTGTTCTCATTCTCATTAATTTAACTTTGTTTTGTTCTAACACACATCACTTTTTCCATACACTGTTCTTAATAAGTAATAGGCTACTGTGGTGACCACCTATTTAACCACTGGTACATAATTCAATCATGGAACTACAGGTTGGGGGTATTGTTCCGCACGGACACTAATGCCTACTGTACTTCCGGGGCATATACTGTGTCCTCCTTCCTTTATCTCTCTCTTGTCGACCCGGGCTGCGACCCGACAACATGTCCTTTTCTGCTCCTCATTAAAGTTCCCTTTTGCACCTTCGATGCACCGCCTCTGACTCCATATCTCTCGGCACTACACTGGTGACCCTGACAAGTCTCGAGAAGTTTCCGAGATTGTACCGAACATGGCTAGAGAGGCCGTTTTTCGCAAACTGCCGGAGAATTTTGGAGACGTCTGTGGCTGCCACGTGCACACGGACTGAGGCTCGGTGCGCCCCTCACGGAATGGCTGAGGACGTTGCTCGCCATTCCCCCATCGTCTCGGCACTGGAAGACAGCAAGACTTCCGACTACAAGGAGACGATGCACGACCTGCTAGGTACGGAAGACCCCGACTTCTACTTCATGGAACTGTTTCTTCGGGACATGCGGCTGCGTGTCCAGGCTGCGCTAGCTAACACGGCTCGTGTTGAGCCCTGTGCTTTAGCCGAAGAAGCTGACCGGTTCTTCCTGGCCGCCCGGCAATTTACCCCTGAGGTGCTGGCCACTGCGCGCAGCGGCACCTTCCCTGGTGGGGGCACGCCGCCTAGCAGAGGCTCTGGGGCTGACGACATCGACTAACGGCTTCCGGCTAGCGGCCGTCGACACCAGCTAACAGCTAACCACTACAGCTAACGGCTAGCAGCTACCGACGGCTAACAACGACAGCTAACAACGGCTAACAGCTAACGACAACTAGCAGCTACCGACGGCTAACAACGACAGCTAACAACGGCTAACAGCTAACGACAACTAGTAGCTACCGACGGCTAACAACGACAGCTAACAGCTAACAACGGCTAACAGCTAACGACAACTAGCAGCGGCAGATAACGGCTAGCAACGACAGCTAACGGCTAACGACGGCTAGCAGCTAACGGATAACAACGATGACTGACGGCTAACAGCGGCAGCTAACGGCTAGCAACTAACGACGTGTTGACATCTGACTGTTAACAATTTTTTTTCCGGTGCCGGAGAGGAGGTTCGACCAGCCGGTTGACCTCATGTGGACACTCTCATTTTTTTCACCACCTCGACGGCGGTTCCAGACGCCACTCACGGTATCATCGACGCCTGGGTGGTGCACTCCTGGACTCCGTCTCGCCTCGACAGTTCCGGACGTCGCCCATGCTCCATCGGCCCATGGGCGGCGCGCTCCGGGACCCTGTCTGGCCTCTCCTGCCTTCCGGGGATATCCAGACGCCACTCACGTTCATCGACGCCTGGGTGGCGCACTCCTGGACCCCCTCTCGCCTCGACAGTTCTGGACGTCGCCCATGCTCCATCGGCCCATGGGTGGCGCGCTCCGGGACCCTGTCTGGCCTCTCCTGCCTTCCGGGGATATCCAGACGCCACTCACGTTCATCGACGCCTGGGTGGCGCACTCCTGGACCCCCTCTCGCCTCGACAGTTCCGGACGTCGCCCATGCTCCATCGGCCCATGGGTGGCGCGCTCCGGGACCCTGTCTGGCTTCTCCTGCTTCCCGGTGATGCCTCAGCACCTGCTAAGGACTTCATGCCCGCCGCCGCGGCACGTCTGCCTGCGGCCGGGTTGCTCTCCTGCTTCCCGGAGATACCTCGACACCTGCCGAGGACTTCGTGCCCGCCGCCGTTGCACGTCTGCCTGCGGCCGGGTTGCGCTACTTCCTCCCAGGGGGACTGCTCCTCTCTTCCGGGGATACCTCGACGCCTGCCGAGGACTTCATGCCCGCCGCCGTTGTGCGTCTGCCTGCGGCCGGGTTGCCCTCTTTCCTGCTGGGTTCTCCGCAACACCTAGTGCGGCCCCCTTACGACGGCCCGCCCCCGGTGTGGGTGCCCTCGCCCTCGTTAGGGCCCCTGCCCTCTCCTGCGGCCCCCTTTTCGTGGCCCGTTCCATGGCCCGGTCCTCACCTGCGGCCCCACCCTCCTCGGCCCTTGTGGTGCTTCCTCCACGGACGTGGGGATATATTTTTTTGCCATGTTTGAATTCTGGGGGGGCTTGTGTGGTGACCACCTATTTAACCACTGGTACATAATTCAATCATGGAACTACAGGTTGTGGGTATTGTTCCGCACGGACACTAATGCCTACTGTACCTCCGGGGCATATACTGTGTCCTCCTTCCTTTATCTCTCTCTTGTCGACCCGGGCTGCGACCCGACAACATGTCCTTTTCTGCTCCTCATTAAAGTTCCCTTTTGCACCTTCGATGCACCGCCTCTGACTCCATATATCTCGGCACTACACTACCAAGCTTTCCGTTGTCACCCTGCCTCTCCAAATGCAAAACTGTCAATAAAAAGTATGCAATAATGCTGAAAAAGTACTTGGGTGTGTGTGTTTTTTCAATGTATATATGTACCATTCAATAACGCAATCGCTGCTGTCTGTCTGTCCCATATAAGAACATGACAGCGCAGCTAGGGCTGTGCAATTTAATCGATTTTGCGATATATATATCGATATTTAGTTTTCCGGGAAAGTATCGATATTTCAGCCGCGGGTATCGATCATAGACTGTATATATAAGGTATCGATACATTAAGTCTGATAACTGTGTTCGTTATACTCGCGTCCAGGAGAGAAGCTTTAAAAAGGAGACTGATTGAGTCTCTGAGAATGTTCAAATGTATACTTTAATTAATAAAAAGCGCGGTAATGTTACAAGCAGAAGATGATTTAGTCAGAAAACAGCTGTGTTCTGGCTCTCGTGAGCGAAGGGAAGAGAGCGAGCTCCACCTTTCCAGCTGTTAAATATCCTCTGCTGAATCCTCCCTGTGGGCCGGTTGGCGCTGCTGGGGATCGGCCCTCCACGTCTCCAATGTTCGTTGTTGCGCATTACAGAGGATTCAGACATTGCACATTAAATATATAACTAAACACGCCTTTTCTCCTCCTGATCTCTTTCATGACTTTTCATTTAATACATTTTAAACGCTGTAATCAATACTCCAAAAATACCTCACGGCTGGTATCATTTCCGGTAGTTCCGAATGTTGTCTCATGCTACCCACGTCTGTAAACAAACGTATTCAAATAAACTGTACCTTCATTTAATATTCAGCAATAATAATATCTCGACGTCTATAGTTGTAGTGTTGAAATCAGTAGGTTTCGGTGTGCAACACTCCGTGTCATATCGCTACTAAATTCACCTCTATAGGAAATTGTATATTAGCCACATGCTAAATGCTAACCGGAGATGAAGGATTTTCAGAATAAAAGCTCAAGAACTGGTTGTGCACAACAACTTCTGGTTTTTCAGTATAAAACAGCATTTAAACTGACGGTATGTTTATGGTACTTTATGCCATCAAAACATTGATTTTAATTTCTAACAAGTCCCATTCAAATCCCCCCGCCACCTGCTGCACCTTTTCATTCTCCATTGTCCATTGTGATACTGCACTTTACAGCTACAGTTTGCACTGTTTCAATAAATGAAACTAATTTTCTCACCACATCTTTTGATTCATTTTGTCCAGCATTTCCAAGCTGGAGACTCTCTGTCAGAGCCATACATTGTATAATTGATGCTTTCAGTTTTCAGTTGAATTAATTCAATCCAAGTCAATGGAACACTCACAAGATGTCACCAAAATCCCACTGTCCCTTTAAAATCTTTCAGAAAATGATATAAGTGTATCGAATTATATCGAATCGTATCGTTGGCTGAATATCGTGATATATATCGTATCGTTGGCTGAATATCGTGTATCGTATCGTATCGTGAGATTAGTGTATCGCCACAGCCCTAAGCGCAGCGCAACTATCCTACGGACGTGACTGACCTGACAGTGACAGCAACATAGCCTGCTTGTGCTACCACACTTTCCCCTCAAAATATCGTTAAATAACGAAACTTGTAAATAGTGCCAATCCATACAAAGTGTAACCACATCATGTAAATATGAAAGCAATCTTTAAAAAATAACAGCGTTGGTTTATGACTATTTTGACCATGTTTGTGCTGTTTTTGCCATAGAGAAGCATTGCCAAGGAAGTGCGTTTTGAACTATCCCGGCATACATAAACCACGTGACCGGCTAGCGGCGACATCAAAGAGTGTCGTAACTCTTATCTCTCTATGGCTCTGGATGAGCCGCCCCTGGTCTCAGGTTACACTGTAGGAAATTTAGATACAACGCTACATTTCCCGCCCCGCTGCAGTCATGCAGTAGGCTACGGAGAGCGGCGAGAAACATTTCCTCAGGAATCGAAAAGCGGAACCGAAATTCACATTTCTAAATGATGTCGTTGGAATCGAAATGTTGGAACCGGTTCCGACCCGGAACCGGTTCTTGGTACCCAACCCTAGTTCGGGGACTTGAACCGGCAACCCTACGGCTCACGGTCCAAGCCCCTACTGACTGAGCCACTGCCGGACATCTTGCAGCATGTACAAATGCTGCAGTACATAACATTAAAACCAAGGATGATTAGAATGTATTTTTATGATTCTGTGTGTATGTGTTTGCAGTGCTGCAGGATTCTTAAACAACCTTTCCTGCAGGGTCGATAAAATTCACATTTTATCGATGAGCAAAACCCAAATTGATTTAATAATCTCAAATTGGAGTAGAGCAGCAGTACAATGAAAATACTTTTCATTCCATTAGGAAGAATTGGCCCGTTTATGTACCCCTAAAAGTAAGTTGCTCTAAATGTATCAAGCTGTATCATGACCATGACTCATTTTAAATGAGCATATTTTTTGTTCTCTTACTGAAGTCTGCTGGCTGCTCTAAAAGTTATCTAATGACAGGCGCTGACAAAGGAGTTAAAAGAAGAGATGTAAATTATTAATTGATGTTTTGTGCAATATAAATGGATGATTAACTTGTTTTAATGGGTTTGTCAAAGGCAGTGGGGAAAACAAAGAAAACAACTTACTTAAAGCCTCATTTGGGTGGCAGGGTATGAATAATTTCAGTGCTTACATTTGGTAAATCTTTTGTATTTTTCACCGATAAAATACTGCCTTTCATATTATTGTAATTTCACGAAGTTTCACTTGCTTTATTCATCCTGCCAAAAAGCTGTTACACAGAACGTGGTTGGCATTTTCTTCCATAATTGATGATATTATTAGCATTGTTGAGTTGACACCTTATTAGGGGGGGGTTTACAATTTAAAAAATGAATCATTCATTCATAGCCATTCATTCAAAATGATATATTAACCAATCTGTAAAAATAGGTTTCAAACTTTCATTAAAGGCAGGTTGTTGATGACATGTCAATCTGTCATTTTTTCGTTATTTCAAGACATAAATAAATAAATAGATAAACCTAGCAATTTTATTTCCTCTTTGGCAATCCAAACATCAAGATTGCATGTCAAAATAGGATCAGATAAGTCCATAGTGCAGATATTCTAAATCCCAACGACACATGCAATCTTGTAAACACACAAGGCCGCAACGGGAAATATTCTACACGGTGACTTATGGCTGCATGATAAACCATGCTTTAAAAAGAGGAATTTCGAGTAGACAGGCAGGGGATGCATGATAGATTAGTTGTGTCAGGTTTTATATCAGCCATTTAAGTTGTCACCCTCCACAGCAAACAGCCCCAGAGGCAGACAAACCTCAGCAGATTTCTGCACTGTGCGCACTCTTCTTCCTCTCCTTCTTGTGTAATAAAGCTGGTGAATATGACTGAGAGATTATAGATGTATGACAAAAGCAAAATCCAGAGGATGGAGTGCACAACAGGACACATTGTCAGCCTCTACACACATCATGTCTATTCGTGCACTCTCATGTATTTGACATTTCGCCACAATATATTCATCAATATCAGCCATTCTTAATAAACCCATTCTGGATTTCTCATTACTCTCATTTGAGCCTTCCCTCTGGCGGCCCACCCAGCTGCATCCCCTGCCACTCTAATGGTATTTCCTCCTATCAACCAGCTTATCAAATCCAAATTCTTATGATGGATAAATCTGCCTGAGCTGATGCGCTGGAGTGCCGCCAGCTGCCATCAATCAACATGTTGCCAGGTGATTGTGTCCTGCCGGGATGTATGACATTATGAGGTCCATTTGGAGGCCCAGCTGAGTAACAATGGCTCCAATCGCTCAACGTCAATTTTCGGCATTGGTTGCCTTTTCGCAATCTATGCCCTTATGGAAAAGTACAGTTTATCCCTCTTCATCTTCATTTTATTTCAAACCTTTATTTATCCAGGTGAATCCCTTGAGATCAATTGATCTCTTTTTCAAGGGAGACCTGCTCAAGTAGGTTCCACATGAAACATAAAAACATAAAACAACAGAACAACAAAAAGGAAATTATACAGCATCATTACAGGGATTACAATTTACAATAACTATTCACATGTACAGGTACCAACAGCATCCGATTGTGTAGCATCCAACCGAGCTTTAAAAACATTTAGTGGCACCAGATTGCTCAGTTTCCATTTAATGTGCCGACTGTTCCAAGACAGAGGAGCTGCGCATCTAAATGCTATCTTCCCTAAGACAGTCCTAGTAGTTGGCACATTTAATAAAACCACAGCATGCGATCTCAGGCAGTAGCCACTTACAATTCGGCGTGAGATTAGGAGCAGATGTAGGATGGAAGTTTCCCTAACATGGCTTTGTATATAAAAATGTACCAATGACTGAGCCTCCGTAAAGTTAGTGAAGGCAAACCTGCCCTTACAGGGTACAGTGATGGGTTAATACTTTACAGTTTGTCACAAATCTCAGTGCGCTGTGATACACAGCATCTAACTTGCTCAGGTAATTGGCAGGTGCATTCATATAAATCAAATCACCATAGTCCAGCACAGGTAAAAAGGTCTGTTACGTGCCGTAGTGTTTGTGTGGGTGTGTGTGTGTCTTTCTCTCTCTCCCTCTGACTCCCCAGGTGCAGCCTGATTGTCCCCAGGTGCAGCCTCTCCCCATGTGCTCCCAATTCCCAATCAGGGCCTCCATATAGGATCGGAGGAAGACTGCAGTGAGGTCTCCTTTTTCCTCCTCTGGCTGCCTGTGTACAAAACTGTGTCTTGCCGATTGATAGGAGATGTGCTCCTAGATATATCGATTCTTTAGTATTCTGTGCAAGTTGGCTGGTGAGCCCGTGTTCCTGTCTTGTTCATTAAACGACCTGTTTGTTACTCCAGAGATCGGTTTTCTCTTTTTTTTGTCGTGCTTGGTCATCCTTGTGTTTTGTTACTCCCCTTGGTACCCCTAGACTTGGAGGGAACATAACAAATGGGGACTCGTCCGGGATTCTGAGACAAAGAGCGTTTATCAGTTAGTGGTTCCTGTGAGTTGTCGGCAGCAGGTTCTGGCGTTAGCCCTTGAGCACTTGGGGTCTGGCCACTTAGGTGTGACTAAGACTTATGACCGGATCCTTCAACATTTCTTTTGGCCAGGATTGAAAGATGACGTAGTGTGTTTCTGTTAAACTTGTGGCACATGCCAGGTAGTGGGTAAACCTAATCAGGTAGTTCCCCCAGCGCCGTTGTGTCCTGTTCTGGCTATTGGTGAGCCTTTTGACCATATCATTGCTGACTGTCCATTGCCGAAGACCAAGGCAGGCAATCAGTTTCTGCTGACTGTGATGTATGTATCAACCCGTTTCCCTGAGGCCATCCCTTTGCGTAAAATCACTGCACCCGCCATCATTAAAGCACTGACCAAGTTTTTTACCACCTTTGGGTTGCCGAAGGTTGTGCAGACTGACCAGGGAACTAACTTCCTTTCCAAGATTTTTAGACAAACCTTGCAGTCATTGGGTGTTTCCCATTCAGTGTCTAGTGCCTACCATCCAGAGTCACAAGGGGCACTTGAGCGTTGGCATCAGACATTGAAGTCGATGCTTAGTAAATACTGCCATGACACAGGCAGGGACTGGGATGAGGGTGTTCCCTTCGTGTTATTTGCTATTTGTGACGCAAAGCAGGAGTCTATTGGGTTTAGCCCTGCTGAACTAGTGTTTGGGCACAATGTGCGTGGCCCATTAAAGATGCCAAAAGATAAATTGATGTCTGAGTCCCTTCTGAAAACTGATGTGAAGAAGTTTGTGTCCCAGTGTCGTGAGCGTTTGCGACAGGCGACTAAGCTAGCAAGGGAAGCTCTTGCATCTTCGCAGGAAAGCATGAAGAACAGGTACGATAGGAGAGCAGTTAAGCGGCAGTTTCAGCCTGGTGAGCAGGTGCTGGTGTTGCTGCCTACACCCGGATCTGTTCTCAACGCGCGTTTCTCAGGTCCGTATGTGGTTGTAAGGCAAGTGTCTGACACCAACTATATCATTGACACACCTGAGCATAGGAGAAAAACAAGGTTGTGCCATGTTAACAGGCTTAAGTCCTATCATGCCAGGGAAGCTTCCCAGGGGGAGCAGCAAGGTACTGTGGTGACTGCTGTTCCCAGCGTGGCCACTTTCCTAGCCTGTGCAATGTCGATAGTTGAGGATGATTTGATAGTGCCCTCTGGTGGTCAGCAGTGTGGTAGGTTATCGAACTCTGAGTTTAGGTTGAGCTTAGAGTCTAACCTGGCGTATCTTCCAGAAAGCCAGCGAGGCGTCGTAGTCGGCTTGGTTCATGCTCACCCGACCCTATTTGGTGATGTGCCATCGAGCACTAATGTCGCATGACATTGATGTTGGAAATGCTCATCCAGTTAAGCAATATGCGTATCGTTGTCACATAGATAAAAGGGAGAAAATTAAAAAGGAAGTGTGTTATCTGCTTGAAAATGGCTTAGCCAAGCCTAGCTGCAGCCCCTGGAGCAGTCCATGTTTGCTTGCTCCTAAATCTGACGGAACACCGCGTTTCTGCACCGATTTTCGCAAGGTGAACGCCTTAACTGTTCCAGACTCTTTTCCTTTGCCCCGTATGGATGATTGCATCGACAGTATTGGTCCTAGTGTGTTTATCACTAAGTTGGATCTCCTTAAGGGATATTGGCAGGTCCCTCTCACTTCTAGGGCCTCAGACATCTCTGCCTTTGTAACGCCTGACCACTTTATGCAATACACTGTGATGGCTTTTGGCATGAGGAATGCACCAGCCACATTTCAGCGTTTAATGCACTTTGTGTTGGGGGATGTGCCCAACTGTGTATCTTGATGATGTGGTGGTTTTTTCCGATAACTGGACTGACCATATGGCTATTCTCACATGTGTATTCCAGCGACTTGCAGGAGCCTCGCTAACAGTGAATCTGGCAAAGTGTGAGTTTGGCAAGTGAACTTTTCGGTAGTTGTGGCACCGCTAACTCAACTGTGTAGCCCTAAGGTTCCATTTGTATGGACTGAGGAGTGTTGCCGCTCCTTCAGCTCTGCCAAGTCTCTCCTCTGTAGTGCTCCAGTGTTGTGTGCGCCTAACGTCACCCTTCCCTTCAAACTCAAGGTGGATGCTAGTGGTTCTGGGGCTGGTGCTGTTCTGCTGCAGGAAGGTGATGGGGGTGTGTGCCATCCTGTGTGCTACTTCTCGACCAAGTTCAAGCGACATCAGCTGAATTATTCCACCATTGAGATGGAAACTCTGGCCACGCTCCTTGCCCTGCAGCATTTTCAAGTGTATGTTGGGTCCAGTTCAACGCCAGTGGTGGTGTACACCGACCACAACCCACTCATATTTGTGTTCCAGATGTTCAACCACAACCAGCGGTTGATGCGCTGGGCCCTGTTGGCACAAGACTTCAACATCGTCATCAAATACAAGAAGGGAGCAGATAATGTGGTGGCCGATATACTGTCCCGTGGGTGAGAATTCACGATTTATGTCCAATAGTCTGAGTGTTATTGGTAACTGTGGCCAATGGGTTTGGTTTTATGGGGGGGGGGGGTGTTACGTGACGTAGTGTTTGTGTGGGTGTGTGTCTTTCTCTCTCTCCCTCTGACTCCCCAGGTGCAGCCTGATTGTCCCCAGGTGCAGCCTCTCCCCAGGTGCTCCTAATTCCCAATCAGGGCCTCCATATAGGACCGGAGGAAGACTGCAGTGAGGTCTCCTTTTTCCTCCTCTGGCTGCCTGTGTACAAAACTGTGTTTTGCCGATTGATAGGAGATGTGCTCCTTGATATATCGATTCTTTAGCATTCTGTGCAAGTTGGTTGGTGAGCCCGTGTTCCTGTCTTGTTCATTAAACGACCTGTTCGTTACTCCAGAGATCGTTTTTCTCTTTATTTTTGTCGTGCTTGGTCATCCTTGTGTTTTGTTACTCCCCTTGGTACCCCTAGACTTGGAGGGAACGTAACAAGGTCACAGTGACTAGCCTTTTCCTGGCCTCAAGCGAGCAACGTCGGGTTACGTAGTGTAACCCTTGTAATATTAGCACAGGCGGAGCCCTCTACTGGACTCTATGGGTACTCTCTTACCCCGCAAGTATTCTCCCACTGAGACTTCTATAGACGTAGCCGGCCCTGGGCGGGCCTACCTGAATGCGCGTGCATCACACCGTATAAAAGGAGGCCTCGCCTCCTGACTTTCATCCTACACCTCTCTTCAGCGAGCGGAATAGGACAGACAGTGCCCCGAGTAGAGGGCTCCGCCTGTGCTAATATGACAAGGGTTACACTACGTAACCCGACGTTATATCTCTCACAGGCTCCGCTCTCTACTGGACTCTATGGGTACAGTGGGTGGAGCCGCGATGTATACGCGCACTGTCGTCCAACAATATTCCACCCTACTGCCCCTGACCGGCTATTATGGTCAGCAGCTGCTGCCCCACCTTCTCCTTTAACCCGGTTGTAACCGAGGAGAAATCTGGGCTGTGGCTGACAGAGCACACCCTGCTGCGCTTACCTCGCAAAAAGTGTGCTCAAAAAACAGTGCCGGGGGACCCCCCCACCCTGGATGGGGAGAGCCCCCTCGGCCCCGAAAGGGCTTACTACACGCCTGCCTCCCTGAATCCCTAAGGATAACAGGGAGAGCGCCAGAGCCCCTGCCCCACACTCAAACACTGACCCCGTGCCGAGTGTGTGGACTAAAGTGTGGAGGGCTCCGCCCCTCCTGCTCTCGGCAGGAGGAGAGCAGCCCTCCAGCCCTGTAAGGGCCCAGTGCCCCCCCCCCCCCCCGCCCCTCCCGGGACCCTCAGAAGGCCCGAGAACAGCGAAGGCGCATTACGTCTGGGGAGGGGGTCAGATGCAAACTGACCCACAACCCCCCTCCCCCTACCAGTCCTGTGTTGCCCCCGCAAGTACAGACGAGGAGAAAGAGCCCGACATGTCCAAGAGATAAAAACCTTATGAAGGGGCCTGGCGTCGACCAAGACGCCGCTGTGCATATATCCTCCACACTCACACCGTTGAATAAGGCTGTTGACGCAGCCACAGCCCGTGTGGAGTGTGCACGAACCCCCGTGGGGCAGGCTCTCCCTGCCTATCCGTAGGCATGTGCAATGCACTCGCAGAGCCAGCCTGCCAGGCGTTTCTTGGACAGAGCTTTCCCGATCACCCCGCCCCCGAAGCACACGAACAGCTGTTCGGTGCGTCTAAGGGCAGCCGTGCGCTCTACATAACATGCTAGCGCACGCACCGGGCAGAGGAAGTGCAGTTTAGCTTCCCTGGTCCCACCATGGGGGGGAAGACTAAAACCCCCTAACTGAATAGCCCTTGACCTGAACGCACTCCTTAGGCTCTTGGGCACAAAGGAGGGATTCGGTCTGAGTGTCGCGCCGCTCTGGTCACCCCGAATCTGTAAACAGCTTGGGTGCACCGACAGAGCAGTTAACTCGGACACTCTTTTATAGAGCCTATAACTCACAAGATAGGGGCTCTATTCTCCGCTCCTCACACCATCGCTGGAATCCTAGCCACTTTGGCCTGTAACAGGCTGTGGTGGATCTAGCTCTAGCTGCCTGGATAGACTGAATAACACTATCAGACAATCCACCCTGTCTCAACCTGTCCCTCTGAGGAGCCAAACCTGGAGAGGACGGCCGAGAGTGGGTAATGCCCCGATTGCACCTGCCTCTTGAGACATCGCCCCGCAGAACTGGGGAACCGCCCAGGGCTGGCCCACCTTCATCTGTGTCATCTCTGAGTACCACGGCGCCCCAACGCGATCCGGAGCCACTAGGATGACTGACAGACGTTCTCGCCTCACTCTCCTCAGGAGGGGGAGAATGAGACGCAGCGGTGGAAAGGCGTATAGCAGCTTCCTTGGCCATGGCTCGTGTGCAAACGCGTCCACCCCCAAGGGTGGGTCGTCGCTCCGAGCCACGGAGAACCACAGGGCACAGTGGCTGTTTCGCCGGCTGGCGAACAGATCCACTTCCGCTCTCCCGAACTGGGCCCAGATCTGCTTCACCACCTTCGGGAGCACCCACTCGCCTGGCAGGGGGCCGCCCCTCGACATGAGGTCGGCTCCCCCGTTCTCCAGTCCCGGGATATGGAGGGCTCTCAGAGATAACACCACCTCTGAAGCCCATAACCACAGTTCCTCCGCTGTGGTCAACAAGGCGGCGGATCGAACTCCGCCCTGCTTGTTGATATAAGCCACTGTGGTGCTGTTGTCGCTCCTGACCATTACATGTTCTCCCTGAATTAGGGGCCTGAAATGCCGGAGGACTAACACTACCGCCCGTAGCTCTAGGAGGTTGCTGTGTCGAGACTCTGTTAGAGCCCAGCGCCCACCTACACTGTCAGACAAAAGGGTACGGTGGAGGTCCATTTATGTTCTCTAAGGTACAACTGCTGGTGATGTACCCTCAAAGGGTCATAGTTGATCCATAAGGTACTAATAGGTACTTTTTCTAGGTTGATAAGGTACATATAAGTTCCAAACTGAGAAAGGGTCCATGTCTGTACCATTTTTCCATCATATAGGGGTACAATCACAAAGATGTCAGTGTGTGACCAAAATGCTGTTGGGGGATGGGATGGTTAATGCATCATTGTGAAATCTGGTTTTGTGCGTGCACACATTCATTAAGCCTAGGTTCAACAATACTTTTTTATTGTCGGTGAAATTGGATTAGAAGGAATTGAGTTGTAATGTAGGCCTACACCATTCCATGCAATATTTAGGCCGAAGCCTTTTAGAGGCTGGAAATATTAGAATTGGTCAGCAAATTACTTAATTTCAAATATTTATCCTGGAAACAACAGTGATGATAAGGCTAAATAAATAGCTACAATGGTGGATTTGGATATTTGAATGAGAGAGTTCACACATGCGCATTCGGTGTAGCAGTAGCAACGGCAGACTCGTCATTTGCTTGATCAAACTTCAAACTGTCATTTGCACTTGGCGGCAAACCATGGAGCTTTCAACCGAGGAGCTTCTCCAGAAGTTGGAAGAGTCAGGAATAAAGGTGACCGAAGAAGAGGCACAGAGATTCAGAGGTAATATTATGTTGACATACTGCGTTATTATGTTCTCTGCAATCTATTCTGTCTAAACTGAAGAAACTTTAACTGAACTGAATGGCTAAATTGCTAGCTAGCGTTATCTAGAAAATTGACGTTATCAGCCTAGGGTTAGCTACCGTTAGCTTGCTAAACTCAGCCATTTAACCGTTTTATCGCTCCAAAAATACAGGTTCCAGTGCATGGCCAAGGTATGGCTTTATAGACCATATCTGCTAAGTTAAATGATTTATCTAAAGGTCGTGTCTAATTGAGTTGAACCGAATGGCTTGCTTGCTGGCTAAAAAGCTAGCTAGCTAAAGTTAGCGAACCTATTGAAGCTAACATTAAGTGCGGTCAATCTGAAATAGCCTGTGAGGTTCCACTTTAATAAGTTAACCTTAAGACAGTGGAAATCCTAACAATTGTTACGATTGCACGTTAACGGTTCAGTAATGTTATGCCTTCATGAGAGTAATAAGGGCTTAATTCGCCATCTCGTTGTGTTTGACATGCTTCTTGTTATTGAATATAAAAAAGATAGATGCATTTCACTTAAAATCCCTCTTCATGTTATGTTGTTACTATTATACTAATGTAGTTTTTTCCGTTAATTTATAAGGTCTATATGTACCTTTTGATATGGGGTTTTGAGCGGAGTTTTTTTTTTTTTACGTTATACCATTGATGACGTTATCAGCTTGCTCAGCGTGATTTCTCCTCAGTCCGCAGATTTCTGCCGAGAGGTGAGGTACAACTACAAGTGTTTTAAAAAGTTGAAAAACCTTGTTAATCCATTAACGTTCATGGTGCAGCTATCGACGTGCCATTGTTTTGAATAGGACTGTCTACACTGGGGCGTTTTTTCGAGTACAGGAGTTATAATATAGTTGCTAGTTTTTGGCTAATGTTTATGGGCTCAGAACAGTCTCATAATACACACATGCGCACAGAAGGATTCACACTTGTATTTCATGATCCGCAAAAGGATTCAAACTTGTGTTTCCGGATCCACACTTGTGTTTTTCAATGCACACACAAATGTATTCCGTTTCATATGCATGTAAATAAAATCCAAATACAGAAAAAAGTTTTACATGTGTATTTTTGATCCTTACATATTTGTTTTCCGTTTAAATCCCCTGAACCTGCAAACACAAACAGCTTTCTGTGCACGGATCGCTGTGCATTCGTGTGTGGGTTTTTTGAGACTCCCCTGACGGTCAGCCGATTCGTACTTGTAATTATTTCTATCTATAGCCAATCAGATGTCTCCTCAATTCTAAGCCAATCACATGAGCGAGCCCCCACGAGGGTAGATTTCTTGCGTTCATGACGTAGCGCTTCATGTACGCATTTTGCGCAGTCCGGAGCTGACAGCTCCATGGAGCCTGCCTGCAGGCGCTAATGTCAGGACACCCTCCACTCTCAGTACAGCGCCACTTTCCGAACAGGAAATGCACGCAAATACAAGCCTTTATATTATTAAGGTACAGCGCCACTTTCCAAACCATTGATGAATGCTTGTGTACACAAAAACGGCAGGCAAAACCGTTTTAAATGTGTGTTTCCTGTATGGCGAATACAGCTGCTTTATTTATGTCTGTATGAAGTTGTTGTGAGTGTGGAGGGAGCAGCTACAGGTTAGCTTAGCCTAATCGATCAGTGCACTACGAAGCCAGTGCTAGACCTGTTAACGGGGGGAGCCCCGCCGGTCATTATCGGCCGATATTCACTCTTAATAGTTTGATCGGTGCTCTCTATAAAGGCCGATCAGGAGAGCTGGATCTGATCGATATGGACATAAACGCGAGTGAAGTATAACCGGACGCGAGAGAGAGATCAGATCAGCTGCTGAGTCTGATGGAGACAAGCTGCTCTGCATGATCACCTGATGCTCCGCCCTCTGTTTAGCGAGCTGACCGGACTGCGCAAAATGCGTATGAAGTAATCTTACCCTCGTGGGGGCGCGCTCGTGTGATTGGTTTAGAATGAAGGAGACATCTGATTGGCTATAGATAGAAAAAATTACAAGTACGAATCGGCTGACCGTCAGGGGAGTCTCAAAAAACCCACACACGAATGCACAGCGATCCGTGCACAGAAAGCTGTTTGTGTTTGCAGGTTCAGGGGATTTAAACGGGAAACTAATAAGTGAGGATCAAAAATACATATGTAAAACTTTTTTCTGTATTTGGATTTTATTTACATGTATATGAAACGGAATACATTTGTGTGTGCATTAAAAAACACAAGTATGGATCTGGAAATACAAGTTTGAATCCTGCTGTGTGCATGTGTGTATTATGAGACTGTTCTGAGCCCATAAATGTTAGCTTGATTGAGTGAAGCTCTTGTACGTGATCCCGTCTCTCAAGTAAGGCTGCGCCTGAAAGAGAAGCCGCTGAGTTGTGTGCTTGTGCTCCTATTACTTTGGCCAGGTGTGATTGTATGTTGTGCTCAGTCAATGTTTTTCCTAATAAGTTAGCCCTGAACTGTGTGTAGCACTGACCGGCTGCACATACAAGCTACTAAACCAGGCGCTATTGATGTCGTTTATCAAATGCGTTTATGCTCCGCATGTGTCAGTAATGTCTGTTTTTGGACGGTGACCAGTAACCTGCTCTCACGGTAGCTATTGATTTGACTACACACTGGTAGACCAAGAGTAACCGTTTCTTTTATACAAGATGTGCTCTATTTACTCTTTCAATGTATATATTTTGTATTTGTTTGGTTTGAAAAATGACTCTTTTCTTCTCCCTCTCTGTGTGTGTGCGCACGTGTGCCTGCATTCTTTTCAAACAATGAAGTGGATGGAGAAACAGTAGAGTGTGGCTTGACAGATACCATGGTATCATACCTTTTTCCTGGGTCATTCAAAAAACAAGTCAAGTTCAACAAATTTGTACAGGAGCTGAAGGATGTTGTAACACTAACTTTAGTACCAGTGCCCGAAGAACACATTGAGCAGTCCTTGATTATTGACAGGTAAGTTTTACATTGCAAAGAATTTAATAGATATTATGAGGTATTATGGAATAGTATAACATTGAATATATTGTTGCCTTGGTTGCTAATTATAATTATGTGTTACTTTGGGGTTGATCTGTCTACTACTGGTAATACAAGTTCCTCATCCCCTCCCTTCCCCACCCCATGTCAGAAATGAGGCAAGGGGGAGACTGCCTGCTGGATTCGTTCTTCCTCCTTTCCCCAGAGATCTTCAGACCAAACTTGATAACAAAGAAGCTTGTCAGAAGTCATCCAGAGATCGACATAGGATCATTCGTGTTCTCCATGAAGCAATAATAGAATACACAATGTAAGTCAGTATTGTCCACTTTTACTCTTTGCTTCACCAATATACTTCAGGCAGATAAGATGCAAAGCCACATTTACTGTGGGAAGTGATGAATTGTGGGAATTTCAAGATCCATGCTAAGATGTATGTTCACAATTGTGGCTTTTAAACAGCAATTTGTTGGTAGAGTATAAATAGCTTTATTCCTTAATTTAATCTTTCTTACAGGTATCCCACCAACACAGAATATGTGCAAGTGGTTCAAGCACTTATTATGAAGTACCCCTTCCTTAAGGATCTGGGGGGAAACGGCTATGTAAGTTAAAAAGATAGTTGATGTGATATTATGCAGCTAGTTAATTTCCGATATAATGATTTTGAAAACATTGAATGATAAATACAATAATGCATACAAATGTATTATGTTTATGTTTTCCTTGGATACGTTCATTTAATTGTTTTTTAATAGTGCGGGTTATCTTTGTTTCACTGTCCGTGTTAGCATACCTGGCATCAGTCCCTCAAACGCAAATTCAAAGCAGAGCGTGCACCTTTAATCCACGAAGATGAAGTGAAAAGGAGTAAGGAGAAGTTTGGCCACAAGAGAGCCAGAGAGTCTACGAAAGCTGCAAGAAGCTGTTGCAGATCTGTGTCAGGAGTGAGTGAATTTATGTAGCTGCATACCTTGATTGGAGAAGTTATTGTGCACGATAATATTTTACTGGAAGTGTCTGTGAACAGTAATTTTTTGTGGTTGCAAAATTCTAGTTCAGATGAGATAAAAAAAAAAAATGTGCATTGTGAAGTTGAACTTCAAACATGAACTGTTTCCTTTTCACTTTTTATTTCCAACAGGTGCCTGCTGTAATCGGTGAGGAAGCATCCTCTATTGAGAGGCATGTGCACGTTCTGCAAATGCAGTATGAGAAGATGAACCCAGACACCTCTGTTGTAAAAGACCGAATGCAGCTAACTTTTTCATGGCGCCGAAAGGAGATCGCGGATGGAATGACAGTTGAGGATGTTCTGAAAAAATATCCTTTCCTTAGAACACCCTCCAGGGGTAAGTGATATGAATTAAAGTACATTCAGTCAATTGTCAGTTGTTCAAAGCACACATTTGGTGTCAATGTAAGTACTCCATAGCACTCGGAACTGTAACAGTCAATTTCATTGAAAAGGAGAAAAGAGAGTTCTTTTAATACTGGTCTGGTCCTTCAATATTGAGATGATTTGGTAAAATGACTAATGAATTTCCACTTTCTATTAACTCTTTTCAGTTGTGCGATGAGGTTGACAGGATCCAGCCATCTGCGGTGAACTTGTGCCGGCGTTGGAAAGAGGGCTTCACCGGCATAGTGCCGAAGGTGGTCAAGCTAGCACACGGAAAATCCCCATTAGCCAAAATTTACTCTGAAGCGAGGGAGGAAATGTTGGCAGAGGATCTACCAGGTATTCTACCGTTTTATTTTTGTTTATGGTCAGTGCTTTTTTTAAAGCGCTTTTGTAGAAAATAAATCATTATTTTATGAGTTATTTTTCTCTCGTACTAAAAGGCTTTAATAGGCACAGACTGGGTTTTCATTAAACTTTTGCATTCAATTTACAGAAAAGTCAACATGTTGCCTGAAGTGATTTCCATCTGCTTTGTGCACTCTTATCAAAAGGCAGTCAACTAGGCTAGGTCTTGAAAATCTCAAATTACGTTTAAATGTTTAACTTTGACTTATTCCACCTTGTCCTACAGAAGTGGACTTCCGTGCTGCGCTGATCCTGCTGCCCCACATCTTTAAAGAGAAGGCCGACCAGTTCATTACATTGAGACAGGTATGGATTAGTGCCTTATAATCTACAGGGGTAAAACACTTGTTTTTGTCTCACTCGAAAAAATTGTAATAATTAAGTTTCATGCTGTTTTTTGCTAGACTACGATGATGGTATGGAGCCTTGATCATGAAGCTGGATCGGTTTTAATAACTTGCTAACTTCACCATTGTTCTGTAATTTTTATTTTTCTCTGAACAGCACGACGCTCCAAGTCCCTACCCAACTTTACAGTTGGTAGACACCGACTGGAAGATGGCCTTTACCAGCAAGGTTCCGGTTTTGGTCAAATTGGACAGTGTGGATCTATGCAGGGGCGCAGGAGTTGAAGATGGGGTACTTTCAGCCTTCTGTGCCTACTTTGTTTTCAACTTGGCTTACCCACCCAACATGAAGAATACGCTGACCTTTCTCCAACGTACTATACTAGACATTACTGAGGTGGGTGAAAAGCCCTTACCAGTCACTGTGACCCGAATGATCAATCTACTGTACTAAAAATGCCACGACCATATAGATGTACAAGGTGTCGAAGAACCACCTTCACCTTAATGAAACTGGTTCAACATGTTGGTCTTATCCACGCCCACGAAGCCAACTTTAATATTACTTGTGGACTAAATGACTGCAAGTCAACGTTCACATTATACGAATCATTCAGGCGTCATGTGTATCGTAAACATGGAGAGCATGTGCTACCTGATAGCGGTGCGAATGATATGGACAACGACACTGATCTAAACAATGACAATGATATGGACAACATGGACAATGATCTACAGCCTGAGGCGTGGATGACCTTAAACTTTTTGATGTTAAACACGACCAAAACTGAAGTTATTGTACTTGGCCCGAAGAATCTACGAAACAAATTATCTAAAGATATACTAACTATGGATGGCATTAATTTGGCCTCCAGTGAGACTATAAGGAATCTTGGTGTTATATTTGATCAGGATTTATCCTTTAATGCCCACATAAAATCAATTTCAAGGACCGCCTACTTCCATCTACGTAACATTGCAAAAATCAGGCATATCTTGCCTCAAAACGATGCAGAGAAACTAGTCCATGCATTTGTTACTTCTAGGCTGGATTATTGTAACTCTTTATTATCAGGGAGTACCAAGAAGTCAATCAAGTCGCTTCAGCTAATTCAAAATGCTGCGGCTCGTGTACTAACCAGAGTTAGGAAAAGGGACCACATTACTCCTGTTCTGGCTGCCTTACACTGGCTCCCTATAGAACACAGGATAGAATTTAAAATTCTTCTTCTCGCCTACAAAGCCCTTAATGGGCAGGCGCCATCTTACCTTAAAGAACTCATTATACCCTACTGTCCTACTAGGGCATTGCGTTCCAAGAATGCAGGGTTGTTGGTTGTTCCTAGAATCTCTAAAAGTACAATGGGAGCCAGAGCCTTTTCTTATCAAGCTCCACATTTGTGTAATCAGCTTCCAGTTTGTGTTCGGGCGGCAGACACCCTATCCGTTGTTAAGAGTACGCTTAAGACCTTCCTTTTTGATAAAGCTTATAGTTAGGGCTGATTAGATTCAGCCCCTAGTTTTGCTGATATAGGCTTAGTTTGTCGGGGGACATCTTACTTCTTCCTTCTCGCTGTCTATGTAACATCCCGTCATGTCTGCTAAATTGTTCATGTCATGTTAATCAGGTTCATGTTATTGTTTCACGTTTAGTTCATAGCCCAGGTTAGATTTATGTTTAGTCAAGTCTTTTTGTTCACCTGTCTAGTCCTGTCATTGCACTTCCTGTTTTATTTTGTACTTACCTCTGGTCTCATTTCAGGTCCCTTTACTTCCTCCCTTTGTGTGTTTTCCTGCCATCGTCAGTGTCTGCCCCGCCCCTGATTGTTTCCACCTGTTCCCCCTTACCTCATGTATAAATAGTCCTGTCTCCCTTTGTCCTGTGCCAGTTCGTCTTGTGCTTTCTGCCATTTAGAGAGCCAGCTTGTCTCGCCCAGAGATTATTGTATTTTGTGACCATAGTCAAGTTTATTTAGTTTGTAATTTGCTTTGCTATGTTTTGCCTCTTAGGAGTAATGTTTTGTTTGAACTTTATACTTTTACAAAGTAAAGACTATTTTTGAACAAACTTTCTTTTGAGTCGTGCGTTTGAGTCCAAGTGTCTGTAAGGTACGAACTGGCCAAAAAATGGACTCAGCCGACTCCGGTTCCTTCAAGGCCGATGTGTTAGCGCAGGATGCTAAGCTAACCCTCCATGCTGAACAGCTGTCTTCCATCAACCAAGGAATGATTGGTCTCACGGATCGTCAGGATGAATTCCAATCAGCTGTAACCAACCAAGTAAATCACCTGGCACATCTAATGCAGCAAGTTCTCTCACCCCTCAAAGACGGTTCCTCTGCACCTTCTCCAGCAATGCCAGGTCCACCGTCTGTTGCTTCGGATCACACCACCCCACCTGGATCGACGCTTCGCCTGGCTCCTCCGGAGAGGTTTTCCGGGAACTCTGGTAACTGTCGATCCTTTCTGGTACAGTGTGAACTACATTTTGCTCATAACCCTGCTGTCTTTGTTTCAGACCAAGCTAAGGTAGCTTTTATGTTGTCCCACATGTCTGGTAGAGCCGCTGCTTGGGCTACAGCCGAGTGGTCAAGAAACTCGCCCATATGTCAGTCACTGAACATGTTTACCCAGACCCAAAGCTGTGTGTTTGATCACTCATCACCTTCCAGAGAAGCCTCACGAGTCATTATGCAGATCAAACAGGGACAACAGAGAGTGACAGACTATGCAATAGATTTTCGTACTCTAGCAGCAGACAGTGGGTGGAACACCCCTGCTTTAATTGATGCCTTCATGAATGGTCTACAAGACTCTATAAAGGACCAGTTGGCACCCCATGAACTACCCACAGATCTTGATTCCATCATTGCCATGTCAATTCGCATTGATAACAGGCTTCATGAAAGGCAGAAGGAGAGAATTAGAACCAGTGCACGACCTCCGAGCCACATGGGGTACTCACCTGCCTTTCGACACCCATGGAGCTCCAGTCCACCTTCCTCAGCCTCGCCCAAGGAACCAGCGCCCTCGGCTGCACCGGAGGAACCCATGCAGCTGGTGAGCCAATTCTCTGCAACTGATTTCCCTCCACGTTCATTGACCATGGTACATATTCAAGTGCGTGACCAAGACATTACTGTGGGGACATTAGTCGATTCAGGTGCCGACGAAAGTCTGATGGACTGGAGTTTGGCAAAGAGACTATGCATCAAGACTGTTCCGTTGACTTCCCCTGTTACTGCCAGTGCCTTAGATGGCAAGTTATTATTTAAAATAACCCATGTATCTGAACCTGTCCAAATAACCATTGACAATACACACATAGAGGAGATGAAATTCCAGTTATTTGACTCTGCACTACACCCCTTGATTTTGGGTTATCCATGGCTGATCAAACATAATCCGATCATTGACTGGCGATCAGGGAGGGTTAAGGAATGGGGCCCAGGCTGTAGGCTGACCTGTTCAGACCTTCCTAGGTTCTCCACAGAACCTGAAAAGGAACAAGACAAACACACTCATAAGCCTGACTCCATTTCGGATTATCCCGACCTGACTAAAGTGCCCTTGTGTTACCAGGACTTAAAGGAAGCATTTAACAAAACTAGGGCCATGTCCCTACCTCCCCACCGACCTTATGACTGTCCCATTAACCTGTTGGCTGGTTCTCAGATCCCTAAAAGGAGACTTTACTCTCTCTCTGCACTGGAAAGGGAGGCTATGAAGTCCTATATTGACTCCTCTCTAAAAACTGGACTCATCAGACCATCCTCCTCCCCAGCGGCCGCTGGGTTTTTCTTCATCGATAAGAAAGATGGTACCCTTCGTCCATGCATTGACTATAGTCCCCTTAATGAAATAACAGTTAAAAATAGATACCCACTCCCTCTCATGTCTTCAGCCTTTGAACTTTTGCAGGATGCAAAACTATTCACCAAACTGGACTTGAGAAACGCTTACCATCTCATTAGGATACGAGAGGGGGATGAGTGGAAGACCGGTTTTAACACTCCCAGTGGTCACTACGAGTACCTAGTCATGCCATTTGGATTATGCAATGCTCCGGCAGTTTTTCAGTCATTTGTCAACGATGTGCTGAGGGATTATCTCAACAAGTTTGTATTCGTTTATCTCGATGACATCTTGATCTTCTCACCCGTTGAGGAGATCCACACCCATCATGTCCGCCAGGTACTGCAAAGCCTGATGGAGAATCAACTCTACTGCAAGGCTGAAAAGTGTGAGTTTCACGTCAAGACCATCTCCTTCCTGGGGTACATCATCTCGGCCAATCAAATCCAGATGGATCCAGAGAAGGTCAGTGCAGTGGCCAATTGGCCATCTCCCACCAACAGGAAAAAGGTGCAACCATTTTTAGGCTTTGCAAACTTCTACAAGAGGTTTATAAGAAACTTTAGTGGCATTGCAGCACCTTTACATGCTTTAACCTCTCCTCATGTCATGTTCAAGTGGAATATACAGGCGGATGAAGCTTTCCAGAAGCTCAAGAAACTGTTCACGACTGCCCCAATCCTCACAGTGGCGGACCCACGGAGACAATTTATCGTGGAGGCGGATGCCTCCAACGATGGCATTGGGGCGGTGCTGTCCCAAAGATCTGTCCAGGACAACAAGCTACACCCATGTGCGTTCCTTTCACGTAAGTTGACAACTGCAGAAAGGAACTATGATGTGGGGAATAAGGAGCTTTTAGCAGTTAAAACAGCTTTGGAGGAATGGCGTCATTGGTTGGAGGGGGCTGAGTAACCATTTCTAGTTTGGACTGACCATAAAAACCTGGAATACATTAAGAACTCCAAAAGACTGAACTCACGCCAGGCTAGATGGTCATTGTTTTTTAATCGGTTTCATTTTGTATTGTCATACAGACCAGGCACACAAAATGTTAAACCTGTTGTATTGTCACGTTTGTACAATCCTGAACCTGTTGCCAAAGAGCCCGAGAGCATCCTTCCACCTAACCGTGTGGTTGGAGCAGTTTCATGGCCAATAGAATCGGTGGTGAAGCAGGCAAATGGTGAGACCCCGGCACCTAGGGGTTGCCCACAAAATAGGTTGTTTGTCCCTGTTTCCGTTCGATCACAGGTAATACACTGGGCTCACACGTCTATGCTCACCTGTCATCCTGGAGTGAAACGCACAACCTTCATGATCAAGCAACGTTTCTGGTGGCAGGCTATGAGGAAGCAGGTGGCAGAATATGTTGCGGCCTGCACTGTCTGTGCCAGGAACAATACCTCCACTGAAGCACAGATGGGGTTGCTGCAGCCACTTCCTGTTCCGCATCGGCTTGGTCCCACATCTCGATGGACTTTGTCACCGGACTACCGATATCAGAAGGTAACACCACCGTCTTGACGGTGGTGGACAGATTTAGTAAAATGGCACATTTTATTGCACTATCCAAGCTTCCCTCTGCCAAGGAAACGGCAGAGGTCATGTTACGTCATGTCTTTCGCATTCATGGTTTTCCCAGGGACATTGTGTCAGACCGGGGCCCACAGTTCATTTCCCGTTTCTGGAAGGAGTTCTGCCATCTCCTTGGAGCCACCGTGAGTCTTTCCTCAGGATATCACCCCCAGTCGAATGGCCAGTCAGAGCGCATTAACCAGGAGCTAGAGACCTGTTTGCGCTGCCTGGTCTCCCAGAACCAGGCATCCTGGAGCAAGCACCTGATGTGGGTGGAGTACGCCCACAACACGCTGCCCACTTCCGCAACAGGACTCACACCGTTTCAGTTAATCTAGGTTCATGTTATTGTTTCACGTTTAGTTCATAGCCCAGGTTAGATTTATGTTTAGTCAAGTCTTTTTGTTCACCTGTCTAGTCCTGTCATTGCACTTCCTGTTTTATTTTGTACTTACCTCTGGTCTCATTTCAGGTCCCTTTACTTCCTCCCTTTGTGTGTTTTCCTGCCATCGTCAGTGTCTGCCCCGCCCCTGATTGTTTCCACCTGTTCCCCCTTACCTCATGTATAAATAGTCCTGTCTCCCTTTGTCCTGTGCCAGTTCGTCTTGTGCCTTCTGCCATTTAGAGAGCCAGCTTGTCTCGCCCAGAGATTATTGTATTTTGTGACCATAGTCAAGTTTATTTAGTTTGTAATTTGCTTTGCTATGTTTTGCCTCTTAGGAGTGATGTTTTGTTTGAACTTTGTACTTTTACAAAGTAAAAGCCTATTTTTGAACAAACTTTCTTTTGAGTCGTGCGTTTGAGTCCAAGTGTCTGTAAGGTCCTTAACAGTCTATACCTGTGTACTCTCATGTTCCGATTAACCCAGCTTCCCCAAATGTCTTTCTTTTTGGTGTCTATATACGCCGGGATCCGGAGTCATGGATGATCCTGCGGTCCTGTGTCCTGGATCGCGAGCGCTGGATCTTGAGTCGTGGCTGTGGTCCTGGATCATCGGTCCTGGATGGATATCCTCGTGGTTCATCTTCCTATTACACACATGCATTTCCAAACATTTGGACTACCTATGTTGCAAATGTATTATCTTTTCAATTTACACACGGCATCTATTGCACGTCTGTCCGTCCTGGGAGAGGGATCCCTCCTCTGTTGCTCTCCCTGAGGTTTCTGCCATTTTCCCCTTTAAACTGGGTTTTCTTTGGAAGTTTTTCCTTGTACGATGTGAGGGTCTAAGGACAGAGGGTGTCGTATTGTCATACTGATATTCTGTACACACTGTGAAGACCACTGAGACAAATGTAACATTTGTGATATTGGGCTATATAAATAAACATTGATTGATTGATTGAGGCTAGGGCAGACATACCACCTAGTATGGATGAACTATTGAGACATTTTAAAGCAAATCTCTGTAGCTTCATTCTTAAATGTAGAGAAAAAAATCACATTCCACAGGCTGTTCAACAGGAAATTGTAAATGACATACATTTTTTATTATGTTATTTTAAAGAAAATTACGACGCTTTTATTACGTACCATCTTCAAGAAAATGGGTTCAATATTTTGGAATGTCCTGAACTAAGAGAGGTAATGCAGTCTAATAATTTAATGATCGCCATACATGTTGAAAGAACATTGTAAGTCTAAGCTAAAATTGGTTGAACCCGTGCATCATGTTTTGAGGTCAGAAAGTGGTCACAAAATAGGTACATACTCTTATGTGCCGATCACGGAGGTTTTAACACACTATTGTTCACATGAGGACATAGTCGATGAAATTCAGGCTAACAGGTATATGGACAGAGATCCAGATTACTTATGTGACTACTCTGACGGTACTTACTTCGAAGAACATCCCTTCTTCAAAGATAATCCACATGCCTTACGTCTTCATTTCTATGAAGATGAATTTGAAGTGGTCAATCCCTTAGGCTCAAAGAGAACCAAGCACAAGCTTTGTGCGTTCTATTATACTATAGGCAACATTGATGGCAAACATCGATCAAAACTTAAGCATATCCATCTGGCTCTTTTAGTCCGTCAAACGTTTGTGAAACGCTGTGGTTTACAAACCATCTTAAAACCCATGTTAGACGATCTTAAAAAACTTGAAAGAGATGGTATCACCATCATAGTGGATGGGATTGAGCAGACTATTCATGCTGCACTAGCAACAATTTCAGCAGATAATCTTTCAGCCCACATGTTGGCTGGTTTTACTATGTCGTTTAACTCACACAGAATTTGCCGCTTTTGCATGGCAACTTACACAGAAATGAAAGAGAATTTTAATGAGGAAGATTTTGTCTTGAGAACCCCAGAGGCACACGAGTATCATCTGAAATGTATTCCCGCTCCCGGTTACACTGCATCTGGCATTCGTCTCTAACTCAACCAGTGAAGGCAGTTCTCGCCCCCGCTCCTGGTAGACGCCAAACTGCCTTGTTTTTTCTGTTAAGCAGGTAGCTGGTGAAGGCTGTGTTCCCGCACCCGCTCCCGGTTATGCTGCATCTGGCATTCGTCTCCAACTCAACCAGTGAAGGCAGTGTTCTCGCCCCCGCTCCTGGTAGACGCTAAACTGCCTTGTTTATTCTGTTAAGCAGGTAGCTGGTGAAGGCTGTGTTCCCGCACCCGCTCCCGGTTACGCTGCATCTGGCACTCGCCTCTAGCTCAGCCAGTGAAGGCAGTGTTCTCGCCCCCGCTCTTGGTAAACTGCTTTATTTACTAATCCAGCTAGGTGAAGGCAGTGATCTCGCTCCCGCTCCCTCTGCCGGTAACGTGGGTGTAATTACATCCCTATTTCTGTTGGGCGAGTAGCGGCGCGGCTCTACTCTCTCTGTTAAGCAGGTAGCTGGTGAAGGCTGTGTTCCCGCACCCGCTCCCGGTTACGCTGCATCTGGCATTCGTCTCTAACTCAACCAGTGAAGGTAGTGTTCTCGCCCCCGCTCCTGGTAGACGCGGAACTTCCCTGTTTTTCCGTTAAGCAGGTAGCGGGTGGAGGCTGTGTTCCCGCACCCGCTCCCGGTTATGCTGCATCTGGCATTCGTCTCTAACTCAGCCGGCAGTGTTCTCGCCCCCGCTCCTGGTAGACGCTGAACTGCCGTGTTTATTAATCCAGCCAGGTGAAGGCAGTGCTGTCGCTCCCGCTCCCTCTGCCGGTAACGTGGGTGTAATTACATCCCTCTTTCTGTTCGGCGAGTAGCAGCAACGCTCTACTCTTTCCATTAAGCAGGTAGCTGGTGAAGGCTGTGTTCCCGCACCCGTTCCCGGCTACGCTGCATCTGGCTACCTACAGAATGGTTCATTCATGTAGCGCCTGTAGGGTTTCTCTTGAGCCCGAGGACGGCCACGACCGCTGCCCCTCCTGCCTCGGCCGCTTCTGGCGGTCAGTGGGGACGAAATTCGAGCATCTGAGGGAGGTTCTCACGGTAAATGCCTGCATGAGCTGTAGCTGCATGCCTCGGGTGCTCAGAGTGGCTCGAATCACTGAGGTGGAACGTCTGGCAGCAGCCAACAGACACCTCTCCTTGTCACGTACTCCTCCAGATCAATTCGGCCGTTCCCGGCGACTTGAGGGAGCGATGGCTATGTGTGCTCCCCCCAATAGAAGGACTAGAAATAGGCTGTCCTCTAAAGTGGATCGGCTAGCTGCCGATATGGGCCCTTCAGCCTGGGCCCGGTGTAGGGGCTGCTAGCCCCCCCCCCCTCCTTCGGTTGGCGCCCCTCCTTCGGTTGGCGCCCCTCCTTCGGCTGACACACCTCCTCCGGTTGACGGAGAGTCCTCCGTAGCGTACCAGTCGAGCCAGGGGAGCTGTTTAGATCAGCTGCCCTGGAGGCACTGGAGTGTGCCGCCCAAGCTAGGCAGACCAGGCAGCAGCACTCGGGTCCTCGCAGACCTGTGCCCACTCCCAGCAGGCCCAGGGGCCGCTCTAGCAGCCGCACTCAGCCGCCGGATTACAGGGGTGGTCTGCAGAGGTCTTAGCGGCCCACTCAACCGCCTCCCAACGACTTTCGTGCCCCATGTCGCCCGCCTTCCAGGCGGCCTCGTGCCCCAGAGCCTTACCGGAACCCCCCAAGAGGCTCCAGGGTCCGGGGGGCTTGGCTCTGAAATCCCGGGGGTGGTCGGCGGCTGCTTTCCCAGCAGCAGCTCAGTTTCTGGGCAGTCTGTACTTCCGTCCCTTGGGTGGTTTTCACCTTAACCCAGGGGTACGGACCGCAGCTCCGGCCCCTAGCCTTCGGCTGGGTCTAATTGACAGTCGTCAGCGATCCGGCAGGGGCCCTACCTCTGGGCCAAGAGTTGTCCGTCCTTTTGTCCAAGGACGCAATCAACCCAGTAAGACCCTCTGCTTAGCCAGGGGGTTCTACTCGGCATACTTTCTCGTGAGCAAGAAAGTCGGCGGATTTCGCCCGATCTTGGACCTCAGAGGAATCAACAGATTCCTGAAGGTGCTGCCATTCTATAGGCTGACTACTGCATACGCACAGGTGGAGTGGTTCTCAACCGAGGGATGCCTACTTCCACGTGGGCCGGGCAAGAGGGTGCCTTATATTCAGTTCCTCCGGCCCTTGGGCAGACTGGCAGCTGCCTCGGCCGCTGGGCCCTTAGGCCGCTGTCGTTGCGCCCCATGCAGATGTGGCTGAACAGCCTTCACTTGGACGCCAAGTGGCACAGGCACAGGGAAGTCAGGGTGTCGCAGCATTGCTCCACTCTGCGTCACGCTGGAGGGGCAGGGCCTATCTCCTGGTAGGCGTGCCCATGGGCGCCATCCCATCCCGCCAGGAGACCATCACCATAGGTGCATGTCTCTCAGGGTGGGGTGCAGTGCGGCAGGGCAGGACCGTTCAGGGTCAGCGGTCTGCCCAGCAGAGTGCGCGCCGGGTCAACGTGCTAGAGCTTCGGGCCGTGCAGCTTGCACTCATGCACTTTCTACCCCAACTGGGGGGCAAGAATGTGCGTGTTCCTTGGGGACAGCATGTACATTGTTGCTTAGACAACAGTCCCTTCTAGATAGTGGACGTTCTCACTCCACTCTGAATTTATGTGGCTGCGATTCTGCCCGACATGTTCGGGTCGACGGCGCCACGGCGGGGTGCCACAGGTCGGTGTCCCTCTTTATGAGAGGGGCTTTACGGCAGCGTCCCCCTGGCACCCCGTGGGCTCCGGCTTGGGACCTGCCCTTGCTGCCGGATGCCCTATCATCTCCTCCCTTCGAGCCCCTGGCCCAGGTGGGGCTTAGGTGGCTGCCCACGAAGGCAGCATTTCTGCTTGCCATAGCCTCAGGGAAGTGAGTCGGGGAGTTGCATGTCCTCTCCATAAACAATATATGCCCGAGGTGAGACTCTCAGGCGTTGCCCTTTGGGCAAATGTGGCATTCCCGCCCAGGGTCCTTCCACAAACTCACTTCAATCAGTCTGCCCAGCTGGCACGCTTTGACATTCAGGAGTACGGCACATCGAAGTTGCCGTGCCCTGGGGGTGCCCAAAGGGCGTATATCAAGGCTACTGCCTGTATGCGGCAGGAGGAGCAACTCTTGAGTTTGCCCTGGCGGCACTAAAGGAGGTTAGGCCCTCTAACCAGTGGCTGCCCCACTGGGTTGTCGATACCATCTCACAGGCTTACGGGGCCAGTGGCCGCCCCCTGCCATCAGGCTGAGATGCCACTCTACAAGGAGCATCTCAACATATTGGGCTGCCCTGAGAGGGGTGCCCCTGGAGACCATCTGCGCTGCGGCGTCGTGGGCGTCTTCTGGCACATTCTCCAGTTGTCATCAGGTCAATGTCGCCACTCCCCATTCTTTGGGCGTGGTCTTTTTGCCGAGCTCCGCTGCTTCCAATGGTGAGCAAGGGCTTGGATTCTTCATGACATTGTTGGTATAAGTCATCCAGTGCTAAAGCACCGCCTCAGTCAGTGGTCAGCGGTAGGGACGAAATAGAACGATAGTTACGGCTGTAACTACGGTTCTATGAGTCCCGGATGACTGTCACTCAGAATTATTGTGTGCTCGCGAGAAGATTCGGGGAACAGATCCTCTGACAATACCGGCTGATATAGCCGGTGTCACGTGGGTCACAGGTGACTTTGTTGTTATTGGTACTCGAGCTGCGCATGCGCGCGATGGACATATCCAGTGCTAAAGCACCGCCTCTGGCGGTCATCCGGGACTCATAGAACCGTAGTTACAGCCGTAACTATCGTTTTCGCTTGTTTGGGGAGTTTATATCCAGTGTATTTCGTTTGAATGGACAGCTAGCAAGCATAGACAGTATATTTAGCCAGCATGGATGTAGCATGAATGCTTTGCTTTGTATGTCCGGGGCGGGACATTCATGTGGTTGGTTGTTGGTCGGGCTGCTCGCGTTGATTCCCCAAGCTCAAGACACGCCCACCGCCAAGCGGCAACTCACGCCGCCGTGTGTAGGGCCGTTACGTGTGAGACATCATTAATCGGAGTAGTGCGGTCTACTAAGGTCCCTGAACGCACCGCCACGCGCTCTTCTATGAGTGCGGGCGCTGCCATAATGCAACTCTGGTAACCTGCATTAATTGGAGTCTTAACCCCAGGCTTAGTGGGTTCCCCAACAGCAATATGCCGGCCATAATGCCTCTGTATCCGTATAACATTACGATAGCTTTGTTTACGTTTCATCACTCTCATCTGCGCACTCCCACTAGCCTCCTCCCTTACAGGAGCTATGGCTGGGGCGGCGAGTGGGGAATCTGTACAGACATCATGTGTAAGTGTAGCATTGTGGAAACAAAGGACACTTAGACTTGGATACAGATCAACTTTTTATTTTAAATTTTTTCAAAGGAATCTGTGCATCGAATAGGGGGCGGGATTCACCCTCGCGTCCCGGGCGAAGAGATTTCCTCCCCCCACCGAGACGCTACCTCCCCCCGCCAGTCAGCTTCGGGCAGACGGCGCACCCCACCCGGCCGCTCTCTGCTGCTGATGAGCCTGCCGAGGTCGGGCAGCCCTTCCCCGTGGCTGCCGATATGCCGGTACCACGTGATGGGCCATAGAGGTGGAGGGCGCCGCAGCTACGGGACCCCCGTGCCGGCGCCTCTCCCTCCGCTTCACTGTCGCACTGCGCTCCCTCGCCTGCATGGAAACGCGTGGAGGAGCGCGTAGCAGGGCCGGAGGCGGGGCCAGCGGTAGCATCCTGCTAAGCTGGACCCTTTCCTCCTCCAGCCGGCTGAAGCGCTGAGTGACCGAGGAGATTGACCCAAAGAGCCCCTCCGTGGACACGGGGCTCCGAGGAGATCTTCTCGGTCTTTTCTAGATAGGGCAGTGAGTCCCAACCACACGTGACGAGACGCCATTGTGGCCAAGGAAATCACCCGCCCTGCTGCAGCGGCCACGCCATGAATCAGATTATTCATCTGACCTATAGCGCGGTCCGGATAATCGCTCCCATCTTGTGACAGGGGGGCGGGGGCGGCTGCCTGAGGGGTGATCAGGGAGACGCCAAACATGCCGAGATTATTAGCTGCAGCCGCCATCTGCGTACCGAGCTTGAACATCTTGTCCAGATATTCCAGAGTGTCTCGGTCCCGGGGCAGCGGGGGCAGGGGTCGCTTACCCTCCGCCCAACCAGCCGCCCGCGGAAGCAGATGGGCCGCCAGGCTCTCATCAAGGGGGGGCACCCCCGCACACGCTGTGTCCGAGCGGCCCTCCACCTTGATGATGCCTGCCATAGCGGCTACTGGGGCCTTCGTCTTGAATGGCTGCTGCCATGTCGCCTCCACACACCGCCATATATCAGGCAGTTGGGGCGAAACGAAGGTCGGTTGCGCTGGATGCACCGGGCCGTAAAACCCCTGTCTCAGGCGGCTTATAGGCCTCGGTGGCAGCGGTGGTGGGAGCGGTAGGCCTACGCGCTCCGCTGCCAGGGTCATCACCGCTGGGAAATCCAAACGTGCAGACCTGAGAGTCGGACCTCCCGACACCTTGGCGTCCTCATCCTCCTCCTCCGGAATCGGGGTTGTCTGGCCCCACAGAAGGGAGAATCGGAACGGCACTTCCTCCTCTCCTGACTCGCCCATCTCGACGACGTCGAGATCCGAATCCTCCACCTCCTCCTGCGGAGCCTCTGCTGACAGGAAATGCTGCCCACGATGCTCACGCGTGAGCCGAGGAAGCATCTGGCAGGCTGAGCATGCCGGCGTCGGGCCCATACCGCTCACAGCGTGGTTAGGCCCCATACACAAAACATAGCAGGGGTGTGGATCCGCTCCCGCGATCAGGTTTGGACATTTCGGGGCAGGTCCTGTGGTCAAGAACTGACTCCATTACTCTAAATGTTTCGTCTTTCTAAGCTCCGTGAAAACACTTCCGCTTGCTGAAGAGAAAAGGATGATAGTCAGGAGGCGAGGCCTCCTTTTATACGGTGTGATGCGCGCGCATTCAGGTAGGCCCGCCCAGGGCCGGCTACGTCTATAGAAGTCTCAGTGGGAGAATGCTCGCGGGGTAAGAGAGTACCCATAGAGTCCAGTAGAGGGCGGAGCCTGTGAGAGATATAACAGGACTTGTTCCTGTAAAAGAAACCTAACCCTCAGTTTTTTAAGTAAGTTATTGAAATGAAGTTTAAAAGTGAGACAATCATCAAGCCAGATACCAAGGTATTTGTAACAGGCAACCACTTCAAGTTTTATTCCTTGCGTAGTTACAATATCCAAAACAGGCTCTGGTGTCTTTTTAGCTTTTGAAAAGAGCATTACCTTGGTTTTATCAACATTTAAAAGAAGCTTTAGTTCAGAGAGCTGAGTCTGAATAATGTTAAAAATAGCTTGCAATTTAACAAGAGCCTCTTTAATGGAGGGACCTGCACAGTACATCACGGTATCGTCTGCATAAAAATGTAAGGTTGCTCCATCGACATTTTCACCTAAACTGTTATAGATGGAGAATAATAGCGGACCTAAAACAGAACCTTGTGGTACACCATTAGTAATGTTTAACCATTCAGAAGACAGCCCATCAAACTGAACACATTGGGACCTTTCAGAGAGGTAGTTCACAAACCACCCCACTGGATATGCCAATACTGCTTCACAATGCGATGATCGACGGTATCAAACGCTTTGGACAGGTCAACAAATAGAGCTGCACAACTCTGCTTATTATCTAAAAATACTCGCAATATTATTCACCACTTTCATTGTCGCAGTGATGGTGCTATGTTGCTTTCTGAAGCCTGACTGATGTTTAGACAGGATGTCATTTGTACATAAAATCTCTTTTACATGTTCACTAAGCAGAGTTAGTGACAGAATCAAACAGGAGCCACAGGACACAAAATGCTCATTAAAACAATTTAACATGGTGACCCTGTCCGATATAGTGCCAGATGCTGTGGTAAGGCACGGAGGTAGCTCATTACGGATTTCCCTGGTGGATAACGATTCTATGGATTTCCAAAATGTTCTAGGATTATTCTGTTTTTTTGTGGTAACTGACAAATAGTACTTCGATTTAGCACTTTTGACATGTGAAGTGAAGCTATTTCTTAGCTGCCTAAAGTGTAGTCATTCTACATCTGAGCCTGATTTCCAAGCCTTTGCCCAGGCCTTGTTTCTCTCATGTAGGAGATAATTCAGCAGAAAACCAAGGATTGTCTCGTCCCTTCACTCTAAATTTACGCAGGGGTGCATGTATATCTATAATTTCCATAAAATCAAGATAAAAACAAGACCATGCAGTTTCAACATCATCGCACAGATCGATTTGTCCCCAATCAAAACCAAACAAATCATGTACAAAATCCTGCTCCACAAAATGTGTCTCTCTTAATGATAATGCGAGGTTTACCGTTTTGGACTTTTGTGTTCCTAATTGTGGCTACAGCACAGTGGTCACTAAAATCATTAGCAAATACTCCCACAGATGAGTATTTATGGGGAACATTAGTTAAAATGAGATCAATTAAGGAGAATTTATTTGGGAACTTAATGTTAGGGCGAGTAGGACTATCTACAATCTGAGTAACATTCAATGCGATACAAAGGTTTTTAAAATCCTCTGATACTGCAGTTAACCAGTCCCAATTAAAATCACCAAGTAGCACTATTTCCTTGTAGTCAAGATTTTCCAACGAAGACAAGGAGTCCTTGACAGCTGAGGGGGGTCTGTAACAGCCCACCACCATGACCTGTTGACCCTTTGCTACTTCGATATTTAAGGCTAACATTTCAAGTTGTTTACTGATAGATTTGGAAACCATCTTGGTTGCACAAAACTTATTTTTCACATAAATGGCAACACCACCACCTTTATTAGGTCGGTCGGTACTCGGTACGATATACACTATAACTATTTAAGTAGATGTCAGATGTCATGTCTTTTATGCATGTTGTGCTCTCCTTGGAGACCGAAGCAATTTTCCTTCCTCATCCCTTTGGATGTATGCTCCAATTCCCCAGGTGTTAAGTGAGTGTAGAATGCATGTTGTATGTTTCAAAAGGGACACTTCTGCACACATGGCTTTGAAAGTGACTACAGAAAGATCTTCTCATGCTTTTAAAGTGAATATTGAAGGAAAGTAATCCGAAGAGAAATCCCCATTCATCCTTCCGATTTCTGTCGGAGAAACATATGCTTATTTGTTTGTTGTTTCTTTTGAAAACCAACATCTGCACAATGGGATGGATATGAAAAAAGTAATTTAATAAAATCAACAAACTGTCACGCATGCAAAACCTCAATATTGGGAGACTGGGAAATAAAGTTAAGAAAGCTAGAGCACAAACAAAGTCAAGTAACCAAATAAAAGGCATTCTTTGCAAAGAAAAAGAAAGTCAAGTTTAAATGATTGAATTAAAGTGCATCACTAAAACGCAGGCCCATGTGTATTTCAGGAATCTGGTCTTCCCATGAGCCTCTCTGACTGCAGGCGCAGCACTGTGAGTTGGAAATGCCAATCTTGAATTGTCTGTAAGTGCATTGCTCTTCCCATTTGGCCATTCAAAGTTTGTACATGACAAGAATTAGCAATCGTTTTTTGGACATCATAAAGTTGGGAAACAAAATGTAGATATATTAGTTCAATCTTAAACCAGAGCTGGCAGGCAACATTTAATTACGCGCTATCACAGCCTAATTACAATTCAGTATTGCTCTCATCTTACTATTTACGAGTATCGGAACGTTTAGGCATTTTTAGGAATTAATTTCCTTTTTGGATTAATTAGTACGTTTCTGCTGATCATATCATTTAATATTTTTTTAGGCATTTTGATTGTCTGCAGCACCTTGGGATCTTGATGTTAATTTATGTATTTTCTTCTATTTTCTAAAACATTCCTCAACATAATAGGTATATGCAGCAATGCGGGTCTAATCCAACATGATAAAGAAAGCTTAACAATTCATTTTTATTACTTTTCGTACACTTTGGGCTGATATTTCAATCAGCACGAACCAGAAGGTCCATTAACCGATTAAACAGGGGGGATGCTGGCAGGTTGGAGACAGGTGATAGCTTAGATCCTGATTAAGTTTGGAATGAAATCCATGACTGAGAAACTCAAATTTAATTATTTGTGCTTAAATGATGCAGCTCCAGGACTAATGTGATTAACAATTTATCCCTGTAGAGCACAAGGTTTCACATTTAATTGAATTTAGCCATTGACTACACATGCACTAAACCGCTGCAACAAAAGCAAGACATTTATGAACATCATTGTGTAAATCTCACCTAAATTCTTACAATGAAATGTAATCTAAAATGACTGCGAAACTGACAAGGTATGTATTAAAGGTCATAGCTGAAATTGCTTGGCTGCCAGGACTAAATAGTAACATTCAGGAATATAGATACAAAAGAAAATTGCTTATTTATGACCCCTGCTCCCAGCACAATGAGTAGAGCACAAACTGTAAGCCCATGAATATTTCAGGGCAGATAAACTTTGGCGTTTCACACGTAACGTAATCACGTTTTGATTAAATTAAGGACCTTAAATTGTGTGCTAGAGTTGCGGCTGAGAGATATTCTGAGTCACACAATCGATTCCCTTCTGAGGACAAGAAAATGAAGCCATTTAAGTCACTGCGTGGAGCATGGAGAGACAGGGATATTGAAGGAGCTTTGAAGATGGATGTAAATAAGTAAAATGTTTATTGCCCTTTTTTCGTATGTTGTACTTACTCTAAACGTTACAAAATAAATGAAGATGATAAGATGATTAATCCTCTCTTAAATTGAAAACTCAATGTTTGTAATTTAAAGGGGAACTTTTATGCAAAATGCACTTTTTTATGTCTTTTATACATGAATATGTGTCTCCGGTGTGTCAGGGAACTCACAAAGAACAAATCCTCAAAACCCTCTCTCTTCTCCTCTGTACCCACATTTAAAAAGGGGGGGGGGGTGCTAACAAGCAGATCGAGAATTTTCGCTCCTATAACGTCCCAACCGTCCCAACCTATCGTCTCCGGCACACGTGACACGTCCCAACCTACAGTATATTCTCCGGCACACGTGACACGTCCCAAACTATCGTTTCCGTATACAGCCGCAGCTGTGTGTCTGTGTATTCAGCAGGATGTCTGCTGGTGGCTTAGAGTAAAGTTGTTATATAATACATATAATGGCACTTAAGAAACACTTAAGAAAGAACATGTCAAGCTATATGTTCTGTATCAGAAACAGTGCGCAGCGTGTTTTGGGAGTAATATGTTGTATGTTTACATTAGCAAGCATGCTAACACTCAGAGCTAGCCACCATGGAGCTAATGCTGTAGGCTACTGGAGAGAATATGTGTAACGTAATGTCCTTGTAGTAAACCCTGCGAGAGAGAAAGGTTTGAGCTCCATACTGTTTCAGAAATAAAGCTTCGTTACTGGTTAGGAGCATAACATGGCATTTAATCACACGTAGGCTATGGCTCAGTGGATAGTGTGATGGACTTCTAATCAGGAGATAGCAAGTTCGAGTCCCACTGCAGTCAGCATGTTGTTGTGTCCCTGCGCAAGACACTTCACCCCTAATTGCTCCTGTGGGGATTGTCCGCATCGGGCATTCCTGTGGAGGTTGGGGACATTGAACCAGAGTGGTGTTCAAAGCCTCTATTGCCGAAGCCGCAGCGGGGAGCTGTGGTCTCAAGGTCCTAGGTGCCTCAAGGGGCGGTAACCCTCGAACCTCCTGGTGGACACCGGTGGTCAGGGAAGCCGTCTGACTGAAGAAGGAGGCCTTCAGGGATTTGTTATCCCGGGGGACTCCCGAGGCAGTTGCAAGGTACCGACAGGCCCGAAGGGCAGCAGCCTCATCCGTGGCCGAGGCAAAGCAGCGGGTGTGGGAGAAGTTCGGAGAAGACATGGAGAAGAACTTTCGGGCGGCACCAAAGTTGTTCTGGAAAACTGTCCGACACCTCAGGAGGGGGAAGCAGGGGACCATCCAAGCTGTGTACAGTAAGGATGGGACGTTGTTGACCTCAACTGATGGAGTGTTAGGGCGTTGGAAGGAACACTTTGAGGAACTCCTGAACCCGACAACTCCGCCCTCTATGTTAGAGGCAGAGCTGGAGTATGATGGGGGATCAAAACCAATCTCCCGGGGGGAGGTCACTGAGGTCGTCAAACAACTCCACAGTGGCAAAGCCCCGGGGGTGGATGAGATCCGCCCGGAAATGCTGAAGGCTCTGGGTGTTGAGGGACTGTCATGGTTGACACGTCTCATCAACGTTGCGTGGAACTCGGAAACAGTACCGAAGGAGTGGCAGACCGGGGTGGTGGTTCCCCTTTTTAAAAAGGGGGATCAGAGGGTGTGTGCCAATTACAGAGGCATCACACTACTCAGCCTCCCCGGGAAAGTTTACTCTAAGGTACTCGAAAGGAAGGTCAGGCCGATTGTCGAACCTCAGATTGAGGAGGAACAATGCGGATTCCGTCCTGGTCGTGGAACGACGGATCAGCTTTTTACTCTCGCAAGGATCCTGGAGGGGGCCTGGGAGTACGCTTATCCGTTCTACATGTGTTTTGTAGACTTGGAGAAGGCGTATGACCGAGTTCCCAGGGAGTTACTGTGGGAGGTGCTGCGGGAGTATGGGGTGAGGGGGTCTCTACTCAGGGCCATCCAATCTCTGTACTCCCAAAGCGAGAGCTGTGTCCGGGTCCTCTGCAGTAAGTCGGACCCATTTCCGGTGAGGGTTGGCCTCCGCCAGGGCTGCGCTTTGTCACCAATCCTGTTTGTAATATACATGGATCAGATTTCGAGGCGTAGTCATGGGGGAGGGGGTCTGCAGTTCGGTGGACTAAGGATTGCACCACTGCTTTTTGCAGATGATGTGGTTCTGATGGCTTCATCGGTCTGCGACCTTCAGCACTCACTGGATCGGTTCGCAACCGAGTGTGAAGCGGCTGGGATGAGGATCAGCACCTCCAAATCTGAGGCCATGGTTCTCAGCAGGAAACCGATGGACTGTCCACTCCAAGTAGGGAATGAGTCCTTACCCCAAGTGAAGGAGTTCAAGTATCTCGGGTCTTGTTCTCGAGTGAGGGAACAATGGAGCGTGAGATGGGCCGGAGAATCGGAGCAGCGGGAGCGGTACTGCAGTCGCTTTACCGCACCGTTGTGACGAAAAGGGAGCTGAGCCAGAAGGCAAAGCTCTCTGTCTACCGGGCCATTTTCGTTCCTACCCTCACCTATGGTCATGAAGGATGGGTCATGACCGAAAGAACGAGATCGCGGATACAAGCGGCCGAGATGGGTTTCTTCCGCAGGGTGGCTGGTGTCTCCCTTAGGGATAAGGTGAGAAGTTCGGTCATCAGGGAGGGACTCGGAGTTGAGCCGCTCCTCCTTCGCGTCGAAAGGAGCCAGTTGAGGTGGTTCTGGCACCTAGTTAGGATGCCACCTGGGCGCCTCCCTAGGGAGGTGTTCCAGGCACGTCCAGCTGGGAAGAGACCAAGGGGTAGACCTAGGACCAGGTGGAGATTTTATATCTCTTCGCTGGCCTGGGAGCGCCTTGGGATCCCCCAGTCAGAGCTGGTTGATGTGGCCAGGGAAAAGAAAGTTTGGGGCTCTCTGCTGGAACTGCTACCCCCGCGACCCGACCACGGATAAGCGGGAGAAGATGGATGGATGGAGATTGTCCACAGTACTGAATGTATGTAAGTCGCTTTGGATAAAAGCGTCCAACAAATGACATTGAATGTAATCACCGCAGCGTTTAGCTGAGCTTCTCCCGGTAGCAGGGGCAACAGGGCTGCAAAAGAGGGGTATGAGGCATGGCTACAATGGGTGATCTGTTTGGTATTTTAAGCAAAAAACTTCACAGACATGTTTTGTATAGGTATGGCCCTACAATATATTAGTCCAATATAGCATGATAGGTCCACTTTAAACTCTAATAAACATTTATTTAATCAGCATTTACAAATGGTACAACATTTTAAGAACAAAAGGGCCGATGCTATTTGCACCTGAGTTACTATAGTCAACAATGCTATTTGCACCCGGGTGACTATAGTTGTTAGGAAAATATCACTCGTCACCGACTTGATCTTCAATATCAGGATACATGTATTTATTATCCTTGCAATAATGGAAGTAGTCATCACACACAGGGCTGCGTGGGACAAATAGTTCCCAGAACAGTGTCCTTCACATGCTTATACAAGAGAGGGTGTCACAAGATGCAGAATACCGGTTCAAAGCAGTATTCAATGTTTAGTTCAGATTAGCTAAATCCTGCCTCAGCAATAAACATGACAGTCATATGTCTATCTCCATAGAGGCTGAATCATCATGTTAATCGTTGTTACATAGCTATCATATGCCTAAAACAGTGTGTCCTGACGCTCTTCTAGGTAATCAAACATCCTGTTACGTATACAGCTACATAGGGCCTTTGTTATCATGTGCTACTCTGATATTAGAAGAGTACATTCAGTATTTTCCCAACAATAGTCGACGATGCTATTTGCACCCGGGTGACTATAGTGAACCATGCTATTTGCACCCGGGTGACTAGAGCCACATTGGTTTATATTGGTTGTAAATAGCCGAATACCTGTGGTGTAGCTATCTTCACCCGTGTGCAAATAGACACTCAAGACAAAAACGTATTGACATTCTCTCTTAGTTAGATACAAATATTTAAACCTCTTTCTGTCTGTCTATGAATGAGAGTTTGAGCATGAGGTTATTTGGAAAGGGAACAGCTTCTCCAAAGTAAATATGCTCTAAGGAAATGTTTCATGTTTGTTTAGTGCGTAGACAAATAGTATTGTAAAAAAAAACACCAAGTTGCGTGCTTTACTGTAACTATTTCATCACAAACATCAGCAATTCCTATTCTCATGGATGAACTTATTTGCAGTGAGGGAAAGTATATTAACTCATGTAATGTACTACAACTTTGAGGTACTTGTACTTTCCTTGAGTATTCTCAATTTATGCTACATTATCCTTTTATTCCACAACATTTTAGAAGCCAATGTTGTACTTTTTACTCCACTAGGCAAGGCAAGGCGTTATGAATCGAGATACAGGACGCAGGACCCAAAAGCAGGATTCGGAGACAGATGTCCAAAAATAGAATGTTCTTTAATCACAAATTAAATCGTACTTTCACAAAAAATAGAAAGTAGATAAAAAGCCAAAACAAAGTTGTACAGCAACACAAAAACTCACTTGACAAAAGGTCTAAATCCCAAGGTAGGTATCAGGAGTCAAAAGGCCTGGGTGCTCACGACATGAAACATAACGAACTGACAAAGGAACAGAGAAACACCAGGGCTATATATAGGTGAGGGGGATGGGCAGAGGTGTAAACAATCAGGGCAGGGCCAAGCAATCTCACTGGCGGGAAACACACAAAGACAGGAACTGTGGGATCTGAAATGACAGGAAAGATTACTTTCAAAATAAAAACATAACTAAACCTAACATATCTGTCGAGTCACAACATTACCCCCCCTCTAGGGACGTCTCCTGACGGCCCAGGCAGATTAGGATGTTGCCTGTCGAAATCCCTGATCAACTCCTGATCCACAACGTAGCGAGACGGGATCCACATCCTATTCTCTGCTCCATAGCCTTTCCAGTCAACGAGGAACTGCCTGCCACGTCCCCTTCTCCGGACTGCCAGCAGTTTCTTTACTGTATAAACAAGGCCACCATCAACCATTCTGGGGGGTGGCGGAGGTTTAGTTGCGGGCACCAAACTGCTTTCCTTGACAGGCTTGATCTTCCCAACGTGGAATGTAGGGTGGACCCGCAGGGATCTGGGGAGTCGCAGGCGCACAGACACAGGGTTCACGATCTTCGTTATTGGAAAGGGACCAACAAACCTGGGGGCTAATTTTCTTGAAGCGACATGGAGGGGTAGATCTTTCGTGGACAACCACACCTTCTGCCCAGGCTGGTACACTGGAGCTGGCCGGCGGTGTCGGTCAGCCCCCCTTTTCATTGAAGAAGAACTCCTTAGAAGGGTTCGACGGGCAGCCGCCCAGATGCGATGGCAACGTCTGACCAGGGCATGTGCAGACGGGACCAAGACCTCCTTTTCAGTCTCAGCAAACACGGGTGGTTGGTAGCCAAAGTCACACTGGAAGGGAGTCATACCAGTGGCAGAGGTAGGAAGAGAATTGTGGGCGTATTCCACCCAGGTTAGATGCTTGCTCCATGATGAGGGATTCTGAGCCACCAAGCACCTCAGACATGTCTCCAACACTTGATTTAATCTCTCCGTTTGTCCGTTGGACTGGGGGTGATACCCAGAGGAGAGGCTAGCGGTGGCTCCAATGAGACTGCAGAACTCCTTCCAGAACTTGGAAACAAACTGTGGGCCCCGGTCTGACACAATATCCCTGGGAAATCCATGTATCCGGAACACATTGACCATCATAATTTCCGCCGTTTCCTTGGCCGAGGGTAGCTTGGTCAATGGAATAAAATGAGTCATTTTTGAAAAACGATCTACCACTGTTAGTACAGTGGTCTTACCTTGAGACACCGGGAGTCCAGTAACAAAGTCCATGGATATGTCAGACCAGGGCCGTTGGGGAATGGGCAACGGCTGCAGCAACCCAGCCCGAGGCATGGAAGAGGTTTTGCTGCAAGCACAAACAGGAAAGGCATTCACATATTCACCAACATCTTTAGCCATGGACGGCCACCAGAAACGCTGCTTAAGTGCGAACATGGTTCCTCTAATCCCAGGATGACAAGTGAGCAAGGACGTGTGAGCCCAGTGAATGATCTTGGAGCGTAAGGGCACTGTAACAAACAGCCTATTAGGCGGACACTCACTAGGTGCTGGACTCTCAACATTTGCTTGCTGCACCTCTTTTTCTATCTGCCAAGTTACCGCTCCTACCACACGGTTCAGTGGTAGGATGGGTTCTGGTTCCTTGGCAGCAGGCTCAGGGTCAAACAGACGGGACAAGGCATCTGGCTTGGTGTTCTGGGAGCCAGGTCTAAATGACAAGGTAAAATCAAAACGACTGAAAAAAAGTGTCCATCTAGCCTGGCGTGAATTCAGTCTCTTAGCCTTTTTCATGTAATCGAGGTTCTTATGGTCTGTCCATACCAGGAACGGCTGAGCGGCCCCCTCTAGCCAATGTCTCCACTCCTCCAAGGCTTGTTTCACTGCCAGTAGTTCACGATTTCCCACGTCGTAGTTCCTTTCCGCTGAGGACAACTTACGGGAGAGAAAAGCACAGGGATGGCGCTTATTATCCTTTGCAGCCCGCTGAGAGAGAACTGCCCCCACACCGAGGTTAGAGGCATCCACCTCTACCACGAACTGTCGAAGTGGATCTGGGATGGTGAGGATGGGAGCAGAGGTGAACATCTCCTTTAGAGCTTGAAAAGCATTAGCAGCATTGGAGTTCCATTCAAACGGGACATGAGGAGAGGTAAGTACATGTAGCGGGGAAGCAATAGAACTGAAATTTCTGATGAAACGTCTATAAAAATGTGCAAACCCCAGAAACTGCTGTAGTTTTTTCCTGTTGACAGGAACTGGCCACTCGGCCACGGCACTGACCTTGGCAGGGTCCATCTTTAGTTGACCGGGGGCAATGATGAAACCCAGGAAAGATGTGGTTTGGACATGGAACTCGCACTTCTCTGCTTTAACATAAAGTTGGTTCTGTAGCAGGCGGTCGAGGACTTGACGGACATGCTGCTGGTGGGTTATGTTGTCAGGAGAAAAAATCAAAATGTCATCAAGATATACAAACACAAACTTATTCAGGAAGTCCCCCAACACCTCATTTATGAGGGCCTGAAATACTGCCGGTGCGTTTGTCAAGCCAAAAGGCATCACTAGGTACTCATAGTGTCCACTAGGTGTGTTAAATCCAGTCTTCCATTCGTCCCCCTCCCTGATTCTCACCAAATGATAAGCATTCCTTAAATCCAGTTTGGTGAAAATGTTGGCGTCTTGCAAAAGTTCAAAGGCGGAGGAGATGAGTGGGAGAGGGTACCTGTTTTTGATGGTGATTGCGTTCAGAGGGCTGTAGTATATACAGGGCCGGAGTGATCCATCTTTTTTGTCTACGAAAAAGAAGCCCGCTCCCGCCGGTGACGAGGAAGGGCGAATGAGTCCGGCCTGCAAGGAGGTCTCAATATAATTGTTCATGGCCTCCCTTTCGGGTCCGGAAAGAGAGTAGAATTCCCTTTGGAATTGGGGAGCCAGGTACCAAGTTTATTGTTACGGTAGAGCGAAGGAAGCAGGTAGGACCCAAATGCAGATTAAAGTAAAAATAATTCCTTTATTTCAAGGCTATATATATATATATATATACACATATATACATACATACATATACATACATATACACATACACATACATACAGGCAGAACAGAACACTCACCGAGGACAAGCCAAATCACAAGACAACCCGACAAAGAGAGACAGAAAACCCAGAACTTAAATACACCCAGGACTAATCACATAAACACGAGACAGGTGAGGAGGGAGGAGAAAACACATAGGTACCAGGTGAACACAATTGGGTAATCAGAGAGGGAAACCGACAGAAAGCAAACAGGCAGGAAACGGGGGTGAACACTTTACAAAATAAAATAGGAAACCCAAAGATAGAAAAGGACACAAAAAATACCAACACAGACAAATCCTAACAGTACCCCCCCCTCAAGGGACGGATCCCAGACGTCCCAAAACAAAAAACCAAAATCCAAAAACTCAAGCAGGGTGGGTGGAGGGGTCCGGAGGAGGGACGCATCACTAAGCCACCAGGGTGGGAGGAGGGGGTCAGGAGGACGGGACTGAACTGACCGCCCAGGGGCACGGCAGAGGACCAGGAAGGGGTCTCGGGCGGACGGCCCGGGGGCAAGGCAGAGGACCAGGAAGGGGTCTCGGGCGGACGGCCCGGGGGTAAGGCAGAGTCCAAAAAGGGGGATTCGGGCGGACGGCCCAGGGGCAAGACAGAGTCCAAGGTGGGGACCATGGAGGGGCGAAGGCAGCGGCAGGAAGAGTCAGGGGGCCGAGCTCGAGGGCGAAGGCCGTGACTCTCAGGGGCCCGGGATCGAGGGAAAAGGCCGTGGCTCTCAGGGGGCCGGGATTGAGGGTGAAGACTCCGGCTCTCAGAGGGCCGGGCTCGAGGGCGAAGACCGGACAGCTCCGGAGGCCGGGCAGGAACCAGTGTCGACCGGACCGGATCCGGAGGCCGGGCAGGAAAGCGCTGATGGGACAGCTCCGGAGACCGGGCAGGACCCGGTGTCGGCCGGACAGAAACCGGAGCCGGTCGGACAGGCTTCGGCAGGATCCCCCACGGAAGTGGACCAGGAGTTGGCAGGAACCCCGGCGAGACAGGTGATGGACATGGGGCTGGCAGGGCCCCCGGTAGAACCTCCAACGGCACGGGATATAGTGTTGGCAGGACCCCCGGCAGGGGAGCAGACGGCGGGACCTCCAACGAGACAGGAGAAAGGGTTGGCAGGCCCCCCGGCAGGAGAGTAGACGGCGGGACCTCCAACGGGACAGGACATGGAGCTGGCAGGACCCCCGGCAGGAGAGTAGACGGCGGGACCTCCAACGGGACAGGACAAAGGGTTGGCAGGACCCCCGGCAGGAGAGTAGTCGGCGGGGCCTCCAACGGGACAGACATACGATTGGCAGGACCCCCGGCAGAGGAGTAGTCGACGGAGCCCCCAACGGGACAGGACCCGGTGTAGGGACCCGAGAGGAGACTCGAGAGGGGAACCAAGGGGGAACTCGAGAGGAGACTCGAGAGGGGAACTAGAGGAGGGACTAGAGGAGGGACTAGAGGAGGGACTAGAGAGGAGACTCGAGAGGGGGACTAGAGGAGGGACTAGAGGAGGGAACTCCAGAGGGGACTCCAGAGGGGACTCCAGAGGGAACTCCAGAGGGAACTCCAGAGGGAACTCCAGAGGGAACTCGAGAGGAAACTTGAGATGGGACTGTGGCAGCTGGGGCCGGAAACCTGGCTGTAAGGTCCGGAGCGGAAGCCTGGACCCTGGCTGTGTAAGCCAGGTAATCCAGTATGGACGCAAAGCTGCGTGGGCCGGTACTGGAGCATTGAAGCATGGCTGCTAGCTTGGCGCCTCCTTCTCTTAGCAACCGCCTGTGGCATCAAAAAAGCTGAATCCGCTTGGTCCATCTTTGGTCGGGTTGTAATGTTACGGTAGAGCGAAGGAAGCAGGTAGGACCCAAATGCAGATTAAAGTAAAAATAATTCCTTTATTTCAAGGCTATATATATATATATATATATACACACACATACATATACACATACATACAGGCAGAACAGAACACTCACCGAGGACAAGCCAAATCACAAGACAACCCGACAAAGAGAGACAGAAAACCCAGAACTTAAATACACCCAGGACTAATCACATAAACACGAGACAGGTGAGGAGGGAGGAGAAAACACATAGGTACCAGGTGAACACAATTGGGTAATCAGAGAGGGAAACCGACAGAAAGCAAACAGGCAGGAAACGGGGGTGAACACTTTACAAAATAAAATAGGAAACCCAAAGATAGAAAAGGACACGAAAAATACCAACACAGACAAATCCTAACATTTATTGCACAGTCATTAGGCCTATGTGGTTGCAGGGCAGTGGCTCGGGCTTTACTAAAAACCTCCTTTAGGTCCCAATAGCAACTGGGCACCTTGGACTTGTCAGGGAAATCTTGCTCCTGTACTTGGATAGCCTCAGTCATTTCTGTACATGCAATCCTTCTTGCATGGGGAGTGTTGTCATCAGTCTTATTGTCTCTCAAACAGAAATGCTTGCAGTCCTCTCCCCATCCCTTAACTCTCCCAGATCTCCAGTCTATGTGTGGGTTGTGCTTGACTAACCATGGGTAACCAAGAATAAGTGGATGCTGAGCAGAGTCAAATAAATGGAAAGTCATGTGTTCAGTATGTGTTGCATTTACGGTTACTTCAATGGGCATAGTACAATGGGTAACGGTAAACAATAACCGACCATCCAGAGCAGAGGCCTTTAACGGTTGCGTCAAAGGAATTACCCCACAGTTCCACTTCTTGGCCAACCCCAATCCATTAAACTTTCATCCGCACCAGAGTCTATGAGAACCCCCTGAGTTAAAACATGTCTGTCTATTTTTACTTGTACCTGTGTCAAGGTACGAGGAGGGAATCCAGATGACAGTCGGCTCACCAGGGTCCTCCTCGTCCCTGATGAGCCCGATCTTTTGCTGTACATGAAGCCAGGAGGTGCCCCTGCTCCCCACAGTAAAAACACCTGCCCTCCTGAATGCGCCGAAGACGTTCTTCCGGAGTCAACTTAGCCCGACCCAACTGCATGGGCTCCTCTGAAACACTAGGGAGCACTCTTCTCTCAGGAGGAGTATCGGTAGGAGGTCTCCAGGCGGGACGATGGCTTGGTGTGTCCCCTTGGTGTCGAGGCAGACGCGCCACACTCTTGAACCTTTCTTTTTGTCTTTCGGCCAGTCTATTGTCTATTCGAACTGCCAGTGCAATGACAGAATCCAAGTCTTCTGGGAGGTCCAAAGGTATTAACTGGTATTTAATGGAATCCGAAAGACCAGACAAAAAGGCGTCGAGCAGTGCTGCAGAATTCCAGCCACTATCTGCTGCAAGGGTCCTGAACTCAATGGCATAGTCCGATACTCTGCGCTGACTCTGCTTAATCTGCATCAGTGCTCTGGCTGCCTCCGTTCCAGGAGCCATGCGATTAAACACCTTGGTGAGAGTGTCTGTAAATACATCCAGAGAATTACAGGTAGATGAATCTCTCGCCCATTCGGACGTAGCCCAGGCCGCTGCTCTCCCCGTTAAGTGGCTCACCATGAAGGCCACTTTGGAGTGATCAGTGGGGAATGCAGCAGGGTTATATTTATAATGGAGATCACAATGAACAATGAAAGGGCGGCAGTCACCGGAATCTCCGGAGAATCGCTCTGGAGATGCCAGACGAGGCGGTGGAGCATGGAGTGGCACATGGTCAGCTGGAACAATAGGTGTGTGAGCAACAGCAGGGTGCTGAGGGGATGAACCAGCTTCCAGGTGAGCGAGGACACGGTGCAGCTGTTCGGCAAGGTGATTCACCTGAGTATTGACTGAGGCTTGAAAGTTTTCCTGACGGCCGGTCAGTTCCCTCACCCCCAGGTTGATTGCGCCCAGCTGCTCCTCATGTTGGTGTAGTCTTGTTCCTTGAGCTCGCAGAGCTATCTTCACTGTCTCTGAATCCGCTGGCTCCATATTTTGGTCAGTTCGTACTGTTATGAACCGAGATACAGGACGCAGGACCCAAAAGCAGGATTCGGAGACAGATGTCCAAAAATAGAATGTTCTTTAATCACAAATTAAATCGTACTTTCACAAAAAATAGAAAGTAGATAAAAAGCCAAAACAAAGTTGTACAGCAACACAAAAACTCACTTGACAAACGGTCTAAATCCCAAGGTAGGTATCAGGATTCAAAAGGCCTGGGTGCTCACGACATGAAACATAACGAACTGACAAAGGAACAGAGAAACACCAGGGCTATATATAGGTGAGGGGGATGGGCACAGGTGAAAACAATCAGGGCAGGGCCAAGCAATCTCACTGGCGGGAAACACACAAAGACAGGAACTGTGGGATCTGAAATGACAGGAAAGATTACTTTCAAAATAAAAACATAACTAAACCTAACATATCTGTCGAGTCACAACACAAGGCAAGGCAAGGCAAGGCAAGTTTATTTATATAGTACTTTTCAACGCAAGGCAATTCACAAGTGCTTTACAAAAACAAAACAAAAATGAAAGACATTAAGCATTAAAAAAGAAAAGCTAATAAAATAAACATTAAGGAAAAATACATGGATAAAAGTTACAGTGCAGTCTAAAATATCAATAGTTCAATTAAACATTACAAGAAAAAGTACATGGATAAAAGTTACAGTGCAGTTTAAGATATGAATAGTTCAATTAAAAGCAGCGACAAAAAGAAAAGTCTTCATCCTGGATTTAAAAGTAGTCAGAGTTGCAGCGGACCTGCAGGTTTCTGGGAGTTTGTTCCAGATATTTGGAGCATAATAACTGAACGCTGCTTTACCATGTTTAGTTCTGACTCTGGGGACAGAAAGCTGACCAGTCCCTGAAGACCTGAGAGATCTGGATGGTTCATAGTTTAGCAGGAGGTCAGTAATGTATTTTGGGCCTAAACCATTCAGTGCTTTATAAACCAGCAGCAATATTTTGAAATCTATTCTTTGACACACAGGAAGCCAGTGTAAAGACTTCAGAACTGGAGTGATGTGATCCACTTTCTTAGTGATAGTGAGGACTCGAGCAGCAGCGTTCTGAATCAGCTGCAGCTTTCTAATAGATTTTTTAGTGAGACCTGTGAAGACACCATTGCAGTAGTCGAGTCTACTGAAGATAAAGGCATGGACAAGTTTTTCCAAATCCTGCTGTGACATTAGTCTTTTAATCCTAGATATATTCTTTAGGTGATAGTAGGCTGATTTAGTAACTGTTTTAATGTGACTGTTGAAACTCAGGTCAGAGTCCATGACTACACCTAGATTTATGGCTTTATCTGTTGGTTTGAACATTGCAGACTGAAGCTCAGCGCTAACTTTTAAACGTTCTGCCTTGGCTCCAAAAACCATTACCTCAGTTTTATCTTTGTTTAATTGGAGAAAGTTCTGACACATCCAGTCATTGATTTGTTCAATGCACTTACTCAGTGTTTGAATTGGAGCATAGTCTCCTGGTGAAATTGTTACGTAAATGTGTGTGTCATCTGCATAGCTATGGTAACTTATTTTGTTGTTCTTCATTATCTGAGCCAGTGGTAGCCAGAGATGGGGTCGTTACTAAAAAAAAGTAATATATTACATATTACATATTACTTTAAAAAAAAGTAATATATTACACTACTTCGTTACTATCTACATAAAGTAATTCGTTACTTTACTCGTTACTTTACTCGTTACTTTACTCGCAGGGCCGGCCCGCCCCTCCCTACAGGCAGATCACGCAGACTGCTAAAGTTTCAAATGTTCTCTTTAGTTCAGTTTCCATTGTCGCATAAGACTGATCCAGATAGCTCCTGAATGTTTTCCTATCTGACCATGGCTGTCCTCTGTCTCCTGCTATCTGACCGTGGCTGTCCTCTGTCTCCTGCTCTCTGACCGTGGCTGTCCTCTGTCTCCTGCTATCTGTATATTTTGCGCAGTCTATCTCTGCTCACACTGTTGCGTCAGCGTGTTCTCCTGCGTGTTGGCCATGTGTTGCACTGGAGCCAGACTTCAGCCGAGCACGTACGAACTGCGCATGCTTGAGTGGCAATAACTCTCCTTACCAGCAGGCAGCGGTAGTGTGTATTCGTCATTCAAAACAAGCAACAACCGGAAAACAGAGAAGAAGAACTACGTGTGTGTGTGTGTGTGATATAAATAAACAACAGCTATGTGCGTTAGCTTCACCTAGCATGTGTTCTTTGCAGGTGTTTGTTGAGGTTTGATTATGACTGATTTTAGAAAGTAACGAAGTAACGCGTGTCGGGGCAATGTTAGTAACTGTAGTGTGATTACTGGATTATAAAAGTAGCGCGTTACACTACTCCGTTACCGACAAAGTAATATTATTACAGTAACGCGTTACAAAGTAACGCGTTACACCCAACTCTGGTGGTAGCATGTAGATGTTAAAGAGAAGAGGCCCCAAGATGGAGCCTTGAGGAACCCCACATGTCATATTTGTCAACTCAGATGTGTATTTACCTATAGAAACAAAGTTGTTTCTATCCTTTAAGTAGGATTCAAACCAATTTAGAACTGTTTCCGAAAGTCCCACCCAGTTTTCCAGTCGGTCTAGTAATATGCTGTGGTCAACAGTGTCAAACGCAGCACTGAGATCTAATAATACTAACACTGAAGTTCTGCCACTGTCTGTGTTTAAGTGGATGTCGTTAAAGACCTTTACAAGAGCAGTCTCAGTGCTGTGGTTTGGACGAAAGCCTGACTGGAACACATCGAAACAACTATTTAAATGCAAGAAATTACTCAACTGTTGAAAAACAACTTTTTCAATGATCTTACCTAGAAATGGCAGGTTTGATATGGGCCTGTAATTGTTCATTACTGAAGCATCTAGATTATTCTTTTTTAAGAGCGGTTTAATGACTGCAGTTTTCAGGGCCTGTGGAAAAATACCTGAGTGAAGAGTAGGGTTGGGTACCGAGAACCGGTTCCGGTTCGGAACCGGTTCCAACATTTCGATTCCAACGGCATCATTTAGAAATGTGAATTTCGGTTCCGCTTTTCGATTCCTGAGGAAATGTTTCTCGCCGCTCTCCGTAGCCTACTGCATGACTGCGGCGGGGCGGGAAATGTAGCGTTGTATCTACATTTCCTACAGTGTAACCTGAGACCAGGGCCGGTCGCACTGGCATTATAAATGTTCGCCTAGGGCGCCAGATCTGTGGAGGCGCCGCGCTGACAGCTCTGGGAGAAAAAATAAATGTTTTGACCGTTGGTGCTCATCCTAATTTTCGGCCTTGATGTAACAACATTCATAATTAAGTAAATGTAACACCCTTTTCATCCCGGTTACACTTTTCGTTTGCCCTGTACGATGGGCGCTGCAAGTGATGAAAATGGGGGATGTTGGCTTATCTGGCAACCGCAGCTCACAGCCAAAGTGCGCGTGAGCGAGGGAGAAAGGGAGGGTGCACTGGAACCGGCGCTGTTGTTATTAGCATCTGGTGCTAGCTGTGCTAACGGAAGAAGAAGATGTTTCTACAATGATGTGGAGGAGAGTCCTCTCCAGTCAGACTGAGGCTGATAACTTCAGCTCAGTGAGGTAAAGGACTCTGAGTGTTTAGATAGTTCACTTTAGTCTAAGTTATCTCAGTGGGTCTCAAACGTTTTGATCACAATTTATGTAAACACATATTTCCAAGGCACTCTTTTATAATTATTGGGATAAAACAGGTTTGAAATCATTCCAATGTATACTATAGGACAGTAAACCAGACATATCATTTTAAACTGGAGAGATAAAAAAATATGCATAAATAAAATAGTAAAATAAGATATGAATGAACAACAAAAATAAAATGCGTTACATGTAGGCTATTTGTTATTTAATTATTAAAATGTAAACCGATCTTTTTCATATGGGTGTTTAGAGTTGTACCCCCTAGATCTAGTCTCTAGTAATTCTGCGTGTGCACCAGATTGAAGCATTTTACTTAAAAATGTTCAAACATTTCTTCCCGCTATGCCTGAGAAGGCAGATATGCTTGTTTTTCTCAACAAGAACTGTTTTTAAAAGTTGGACTGTTGCACTGTTGTAGCTTCAGTGGTTCTCAGGTTAAAGTTACATAGCAGTGAATATAAACAGACTGATTAATGTGAATATTACTTTAAACTAACCTGTGTAAAAGTTTCTCGAATAAATGTAATTTTTTTGGTGGAAGAAGCATGTATAATTTTTTTACCCTGCCCCTCAAAGAATCGGAATCGAGAACCGTTAAGAACCGGAATCGAAAAGTAGAATCGGAATCGGAATTGGAATCGTGGAAATTCAAACGATACCCAACCCTAGTGAAGAGTTCAAACCTGAACGCTGTAGGCTACGAAAACGTAGCCACGGTACCCTCGCGCAGCGAGAAGATGAAAAGGAACAGATCCTCTGACAATACCGGCTGATATAGCCGGTGTCACGTGGGTCACAGGTGACTTTGTTGTTATTGGTACTCGAGCTGCGCATGCGCGCGATGGACATATCCAGTGCTAAAGCACCGCCTCTGGCGGTCAGTAGGGATGAAATAGAACTCGACTTACTTCAGTAAAAGTACCAAAAGTAAACTTGTTATGCGAAATGGCCCATCTTATATCATATATGTATACATACATTAAATTACTGGATTAAGAATATTGATGCATTAATGTGTTCATCACAGCTGTTAAAGCTGGAGCTAATTTGTATTACTTAATATACTAGTAACTAGTGCTTGATATTGGACCCTATATTTATCAGTATTTATTTATTGGTGGTGTATAATTTGTTTAAGATAATAATCTATATCGGTAAAGTCACTAAAGCTATCAGATAAATGTAGTGCAAACTGATATCTGCTGGGTCCAGGCTCAAGGGCGTATGGCACTCTCAACTCTTTCCAGGACATGCCGGGGCCCTGCCTGCCAGTAGCTTTGCCGATATCTGTGTTGATAGGTAATAGATTAAGAGCGGTGAATCATCTTAGATACAGGAAGCGCTCAAACGTTTGTGTGAGTTTATCTAATTTAGCAGTGATTCCATGTCAGCCACAGCTTGTTACAAAAAACATGACTGATAGTGTGTTTAACGAACTTAAACTAGCTTTATTAAATGTCAGGTCTTTGGCAGGAAAAACATTTTTAATCAATGATTTTATCACTGAGCACAATCTCGATTTTATGTTTTTAACAGAAACTTGGATTGAACATAATAACAGTGCAGCTGTTCTTAACAAATCAACCCCTCCCAACTTTAGTTTTATGAGTCAGGAAAGAATGCATAAGAAAGGGGGTGGAGTTGCTATTCTGTTCAATGATTCCCTTCAATGCAGGAAGACATCGTATGGAAACTTTGATTCTTTTGAATACATGGCCCTTCAGCTGAAATGCTCCTCTCGAGCTCTGTTCCTAAATATCTATAGGCCACCCAAATACTGTGCAAGCTTTTTTGATGACTTTACTGAACTGCTGTCTATAGTGTGTATTGACTTTGACCGTCTAGTCATTGTTGGTGATTTTAACATCCATGTTGAACCCCAGGACAGAGGGGCTAAAGAACTGTTTTGTGTTCTTGATAGCTATGGACTGATTCAGCATGTGACGGAGCCCACGCACAATAAGGGGCACACTCTGGACTTAATTATCTCAAGGGATCTGAATATCTCTAAGGTTGTGGTGACTGATGTTGCACTGTCTGACCATTCCTGTGTTTTCTTTGAGAGCTCTATTTCTGTTCACACAAGTGTTCAAAAAGAGGTAAGCACAAAGCGATATTTAACTGAAAATACTAGGGAAATGTTTACTCAGAATTTTTCTTCCACACTTGCCCCTGCTAACACCTCAGTAAATGAGCTAGTAGATCATTTTAATTAAAAAATTAAAAATGTTATAGATGCCATTGCTCCAATTAAGGTAAAGGAAGTGACTGGGAAGAAAATATCTCCATGGAGAAAGGCCATGACCGTTAAAACAAAAAAAAGAGAATGTCGAAAAGCTGAACGCAGGTGGCGAAAAACAAATCTCCAGGTTCACTTTGACATTTATAAAGAGAGATTTGGCCTTTATAATTTGGAATTGAAAAACGCACGACAATCATTCTTCTCTGACATCATTACCAAAAACAAAAACAACGCACGTGCCTTGTTTGCTACCGTCGACAGACTAACTAACCCCCCAGTGTCAGTAGCCTCTGCATCAGGAACAGCAAATGTGTTGTCTCTGTGTCCACTTAACATCAATTCAGACATCATGACACAATTCCATCAGATTAATGATAAAAACCTAGAGGACATTATACAACTTCTGAAATCCTCCTCCTGCTGCCTTGATATTATTCCAACAGGATGTTTCAATATGTTTTGCCCTACATGGCCTCAGATCTACTTCATATAGTAAACAAATCTCTTCACTCAGGTATTTTTCCACAGGCCCTGAAAACGATAGTTACGGCTGTAACTACGGTTCTATGAGTCCCGGATGACCGCCAGAGGCGGTGCTTTAGCACTGGATATGTCCATCGCGCGCATGCGCAGCTCGAGTACCAATAACAACAAAGTCACCTGTGACCCACGTGACACCGGCTATATCAGCCGGTATTGTCAGAGGATCTGTTCCCCGAATCTTCTCGCGAGTACACAAGAATTCTGAGTGACAGGGAACTCTGGCGGTCATCCGGGACTCATAGAACCGTAGTTACAGCCGTAACTATCGTTCTATTTCGTCCCTACTGACCGCCAGAGGCGGTGCTTTAGCACTGGATGACCTATACCAACAATGTCATGAAGAATCCAAGCCCTTGCTCACCACTGGAAGCAGCGGAGCTCGGCAAAAGGACCACGCCCAAAGAATGGGGAGTGGCGACATTGACCTGATGACAACTGGAGAATGTGCCAGAAGACGCCCACGACGCCGCGGCGCAGATGGTCTCCAGGGGCACCCCTCTCAGGGCAGCCCAATATGTTGAGATGCTCCTTGTAGAGTGGCATCTCAGCCTGGTGGCAGGGGGCGGCCACTGGCCCCGTAAACCTGTGAGATGGTATCGACAACCCAGTGGGGAAGCCACTGGTTAGAGGGCCTAACCTCCTTTAGTGCCGCCAGGGCAAACTCAAGAGTTGCTCCTCCTGCCGTATACAGGCAGTAGCCTTGATATACGCCCTTTGGGCACCCCCCGGGCACAGCAACTTCGATGTGCCGTACTCCTGAATGTCAAAGTGTGCCAGCTGGGCAGGCTGATTGAAGTGAGTTTGTGGAAGGACCCCGGGCGGGAATGCCACATTTGCCCAAAGGGCAACGCCTGAGAGTCTCACCTCGGGCATGTATTGTTTATGGAGAGGACATGCAACTCCCCGACTCACTTCCCTGAGGCTATGGCAAGCAGAAATGCTGCAGGGCATCCGGCAGCAAGGGCAGGTCCCAAGCCGGAGCCCTCGGGTGCAAGGGGGACGCTGCCGTAAAGCCCCTCTCATAAAGAGGGACACCGACCTGTGGCACCCCGCCGTGGCGCCGTCGACCCGAACATGTTGGGCAGAATCGCAGCCACATAAATTCAGAGTGGAGTGAGAACGTCCACTATCTAGAAGGGACTGTTGTCTAAGCAACAATGTACATGCTGTCCCCGAGGAACACGCACATTCTTGCCCCCCAGTTGGGGTAGAAAGTGCGTGAGTGCAAGCTGCACGGTCCGAAGCTCTAGCACGTTGACCCGGCGCGCACTCTGCTGGGCAGACCACTGACCCTGAACGGTCCTGCCCTGCCGCACTGCACCCATGGGCACGCCTACCAGAGATAGGCCCTGCCCCTCCAGCGTGACGGAGAGTGGAGCACTGCTGCGACACCCTGACTTCACTGTGCCTGTGCCACTTGGCGTCCAAGTGAAGGCTGTTCAGCCACATCTGCATGGGGCACAACGACAGCGGGCCTAAGGGCCCAGCGGGCATGCAGCTACAGCTCATGCAGGCGTTTACCGTGAGAACCTCCCTCAGATGCTCAAATTCCGTCCCCACTGACCGCCAGAAGCGGCCGAGGCAGGAGGGGCAGCGGTCGTGGCCGTCCTCGGGCTCAAGAGAAACCCTACAGGCGCTACATGAATGAACCATTCTGTAGGTAGCCAGATGCAGCGTAGCAGGGAGCGGGTGCGGGAACACAGCCTTCACCAGCTACCTGCTTAATGGAAAGAGTAGAGCGTTGCTGCTACTCGCCGAACAGAAAGAGGGATGTAATTACACCCACGTTACGGCAGAGGGAGCGGGAGCGAGATCACTGCCTTCACCTAGCTGGATTAGTAAATAAGGCAGTTTACCAAGAGCGGGGGCGAAAACACTGCCTTCACTGGCTGAGCTAGAGGCGAGTGCCAGATGCAGCGTAACCGGGAGCGGTTGCGGGAACACAGCCTTCACCAGCTACCTGCTTAACGGAACCAGGCAGTTTAGCGTCTACCAGGAGCGGGGGCGAGAACACTGCCTTCCCTGGTTAAATTAAGACGAATGCCAGATGCAGCGTAACCAGGAGCGGGTGCGGGAACACAGCCTTCACCAGCTACCTGCTTAACAGAATAAACAAGGCAGTTTAGCGTCTACCAGGAGCGGGGGCGAGAACACTGCCTTCACTGGTTGAGTTAGAGACGAATGCCAGATGCAGCGTAACCGGGAGCGGGTGCGGGAACACAGCCTTCACCAGCTACCTGCTTAACAGAAAAACAAGGCAGTTTGGCGTCTACCAGGAGCGGGGGCGAGAACTGCCTTCACTGGTTGAGTTAGAGACGAATGCCAGATGCAGTGTAACCGGGAGCGGGTGCGGGAACACAGCCTTCACCAGCTACCTGCTTAACAGAAAAACAAGGCAGTTTGGCGTCTACCAGGAGCGGGGGCGAGAACTGCCTTCACTGGTTGAGTTAGAGACGAATGCCAGATGCAGCGTAACCGGGAGCGGGTGCGGGAACACAGCCTTCACCGGCTACCTGCTGAACGGGAAGAGTAGAGCGGTGCTACTACTCGCCGAACAGAAAAAGGGATGTAGCTACATCCGCATTACCGGTAGAGGGAGCGGGAGCGAGAGCACTGCCTTCACCTAGCTGGGTAAAATAAAGAAGCTAACAGTATACGCAAGACGTTAGCCGAGCGGCTGCTGCTAACGATCAAGCGAGATCAAGTCAAATAACACACATGTTTAAGACCAGATAACTAGCTTCTAAAGAATAGAATAGCACAGAGCCGTAGTTACAGCAGTAACCATGGCCAGGGCTCACACGGCATCTAACCGTAGTTACAGTAGTAACTATGGCCAGTACTTACACGGCTTAGGACCGTAGTTACAGTCGTAACTCTGGCCAGTACTTGCACGGCTTGGATACTTACACAGCATAGAGCCGTAGTTACAGTAGTAACTCTGGCCAGTACTTGCACGGCTTGGAACCGTAGTTACAGTAGTAACTATGGCAAGTACTTACATGGTTTAGAACCGTAGTTACAGTAGTAACTATGGCCAGTACTTACACGGCATAGAGCCGTAGTTACGGTATTGCCTATGGCCAGTACGTGCACAGCTTGGAACCGTAGTTACAGTAGTAACTATGGCCAGTACTTACGGCTTAACCCCGTAGTTACAGTATTAACTATGGCCAGTACTTACACAGCTTGGAACCGTAGTTACAGTAGTAATTATGGCCAGTACTTACGGCTTAGACCCTTAGTTACAATAGTAACTGTGGCCGGTGCCTAAAAGTGTCAGCCAACGGCTGCCCACTAGACAATATAATATTGGGAGGATGAAATCCTCCTTAATGGCCATACATGCAGAGCACACGGCACACACAGTGAAGATTGTTCTCTGCATATCGTCCTAGTGCTAGGAGTCTAGTACTAGGAGCAGTAAATACAACGATATAGCGCTACTGCAACCATACCATGCATTTACCGGGAGCAGCAGCGAGAGCACTGCCCTCACCGGCTGAGTTAAATAATGAAGCTAACCGTACATGCAAGGTGTTAGCCAAGCGGCTGCTGCTAACAATCAAGCAACCAAGTCAGAACACAATGTTAAGACCAGATAATTAGCTTCTAAGAAAGATAACAGCCCGCATAGAACCGTGTCTGGTTACAGTAGTAACCGCACATGCCGAGCACACAGCACCCGCCGTGAAGATGTTCTCTGCATATCATCCTAGTGCTAGGAGTCTAGTACTAGGAGCAGTAATACAACGATCTAGCGCTACTGCAATCAAACCCTATGCTACAGGGAGCGGGAGCACTGCCCTGAGTTAATAGTTAAGCTCAACAGCAAGGTGTTAGCCAAGCGGCTGCTGCTAACAATCAAGCGACCAAGTCAGAACACAAATGTTAAGACCAGATAATAGCTTCTAGAAAATAGAAAGTACTTACCTTACTTTCTGCATCTAAACGAAAAACGGGTTTAAAGTATGACACTCTTGGCTTTCCATACTAAATCGAATGAGGGACGCAGCCAAAGCTGGGACTCAAATGCTAATGATAGCTCGGGCACAACGCCACAAGCAGAACTTTCAAAAGAGCATAAGGGCAACTTTATGGGAGAGGAAGCGGGAACACTGTCGTCACCAGAAAGTCTAAGCCACAAACAATAAGACGGTAATCAGGACAACTTGGCTGGGAGCGGGTGTGGAAACACAGCCATCACCAGCAACAAGCTGACACAAACCTGTCTGTCGAGGCTCTGCACAGCCGGCGCAGCTCCTGGAGGACGCGTCTAACGACCCGTAGCCCCGACTGTCAGTCGCGAAGCTTCACGCGGCCAGCTGTTTGCAGAGAAATCCCTCAGATCAAACGTTCAAACCTGAACGCTGTAGGCTACGAAAACGTAGCCACGGTACCCTCGCGCAGCGAGAAGATGAAAAGGAACAGATCCTCTGACAATACCGGCTGATATAGCCGGTGTCACGTGGGTCACAGGTGACTTTGTTGTTATTGGTACTCGAGCTGCGCATGCGCGCGATGGACATATCCAGTGCTAAAGCACCGCCTCTGGTGGTCATCCGGGACTCATAGAACCGTAGTTACAGCCGTAACTATCGTTGTTCGCAGGACTTGTAACAGTGTTTATAGTTACTTTTACTTAAGTAAAACACCTGAGTACCTCTTCCACCACTGCTGGTTTTTCAAAAAAAGAATCTTGCTAGGTGCTGGGAACTTTTCCTAAAACAACAGATTCCTGTTGTGTTTGAATTTTCCAAATGAGATACCCTGTGTGGATAATTGAGTTGTTTTGTGCCTGAGCTGAACACTTCTGTCAAATTCAGGTCAGCTGTTTTACCTTGTTTCCAAACTATAGGGCTGCTATCCAATTTTGATGTTAATTTAGATTCCATTTAGTTATGCTTTTCTCTTCTGTATAATGTCTTTCAGTGAGCTAAAGTTTCTCATTTGACTTTCAGAGAGCAAATTAGCATTTTTACAAAAAAGGTTGAATTAATTTATTACGCTTTAGAAAATAAAATACAAAAATTCTACCATGTGCGACTAAATGCCCTTGTTATAAATGTCTTTCTCTTTTGGGTTAATCCATCTTGGGTACTATTGTGATTCATTGTCATAAGGTCTGGTGAGGGTTTTTAATCACATTGGATTAAAGAGGCACAGCATCTAATTTAAAATTCAATTGGAAACAATACGACTGATCAAAGTCTAAAGGGAGTTTATCACCTCTTGTTCAGTCTTCATTCGTCTGCACTTTATTGTTGCTCCGACTAAAATCAGGCTCTCTGCTTTGTGTCTGGAGCCCCGCGATATCAGAGGAAGACCTGCTGGAGTGCACATAACAGCTTATATGAATCTCTTTGTCTGCCTCACGAACGCTTTCACACAGTCTCTCTAAAAAACAATCACTTGAATTTCATCACTCGGCTGTGAACAACGTTGTGAGTGCGGAAGCCTCAGGTGATAATCTTCCCAATTTCCAAAGTCCATTTGTTCTTCCGAAGACAGATATGGCGGCCATTAAATTCTCAATTATTCCTCCCCTGTTCTGCAGCCCAGGTTTGTTGCCAGTGGAAGATGTTATACAGTACCAAGTCAATTCATTTTAACACAACATTAGAAGAATTTTAAAAAGACGAATACTACCAGAGCACTTGGTGGTTTCACATTACACTGGAAAGAATTGTCGATGCTTTAGCTAAATGGCGGAAATTAGTGGACTTCATGGTAATAATTCAGAAATCATTTAATAATTAAATAAAAAATAATAACAAAAAACAATCATGACATCATGACAACACCCAAACAGTTATTTGCCTCGCACAGAGAACTTCTTGGCTTGGCAACTGGAAGGTCCCCAGTTCAAGTCCCGGCAAGACCAAGTGCTACCGAGGTGTCCCTGAGCAAGGCACCGTTCCCTACACTGCTCCCCGGGCGCCGTTCATAATGGCAGCCCACTGCTCTTAACACTAGGATGGGTCAAATGCAGAGAGACCATTTCGTTACATAGTAAGTAGGCCTACTGTGTAATGACAATACAAGTTAAAAGAAAAGAAAAAATTGGGAGATATGACTCCAGCAGGCAGCTGGAACATACATTTTGTAAATTGTTTGAATTTCTCAACCAAATAGGTTTTGCTTATCTAGGGGCTTTCCTTGAAACCTGGGTTCCATTTCTGAAATAAATTATAGACACAAATTTGAAGACAGACTCCCGGGAAGTGTAGTCATTCTTTGGGAAATGCAGCAGGAATTCGTAGAGAAATGCAGGAGGACTGCAGAGGACTGTTTTATGCTTTTTTGCTGCAGAGCACATCATTAATGTAGTTCACACTTTTATTTACTCACTCACTCAATCATTAAATATTTCTGAATATTTTTAGGAATGATGAGACGTTGTTCAGGTTGGTACAGCCTCTGGGGACAGTGATCAGAGCTTTTAGACTTCATCTTTTATGAAGGTTCATCTTTAAGTGGAGGAATCATGTCGAGGCTCAGTATAATTCAAAGACCTTTTAAATCTGGAAATGACATATTTGCTGAATTCTCTCCTGTCAGATGCTAGTGGCTCTATCCACATGCTGCACCAAATCAGGTAATGTTTCTCAGATTTCAAGTTGAATTTACTGAGGTACTTAGTTGCTCTCAGTCTTGCTGATTTACTTCTACTCGTTAGTGCTTTTCTAACTGCCTCTCCTTTTTCCTGCGCTTGGAGGGAACAGTTGGAGCTCGCCGCATGCAGCTGTAGTATGAGCAGGTGGGTAAAATAATTCTTCTTGTCAGCATTTCAGGTCATCAAACTTGATCCATATTCTTTTTTAATCTTCTTAATCAGTACTTATTTACAGGATATGGGTAAAATAACGACAATATCAATCGCATACTGGATGATACATATCAGACACTTCTGTAAAACATTCAGCTTAACAATCATTAAAAATCCACCAACGTTCACTCTTACTGTACAAAGATTATTCCCCTTGGCTGTTTCAGTGGCATGCTGGGAAATGAAATCACTCATTGAATGAAAATAGAGTTCAATGTTCAAGGTTCTTTATTTAGTCATACGAACATAGCTACACTGTAGTTATGCCAATGAAAATCTTGTGCCACAGGCTTCTCCAACAGTGCAACACAAAACACAGATAAACAGAAAAATATATAGTGCAAGTAAATAGTCAATAGTAATACAAAAAGAAAAATAGTTTTTAAAAAAAGTGAAATAGTACAATAAGAGTCTACAGTATATGCAAGTTATTGAAATATGATATATAGGTAAATAGATAAATAATTTTTAAATAATTTTTAAGTAGCAGCCAGATGAATATTAAGGATGTTGTTTCAACAGTTCAGGTGTTTAACATATTTTGCTTCAACAGTTCAGGTGTTTAACAGTCTTATTGCCTGTGGGATGAAACTGTCCCTGAGTCTGGTGGTTTTAGTCCGGATGCTGAGGTAACGCCTGCCAGACGGCAGCAGACAGAACAGTTTGTGGCTGGGGTGATTGGGGTCTTTTATAATCCGGAGGGATTTCTTCCTGAGGCGCTGGAAGTAAAGGTCCTCCATGGATGGCAACTCCGTCCTGGTGATGTTCTATGCAGTTTTCACCACCCTCTAAAGTGCAGGTTGAGGTTGAAATAATTACAGTACCTCATTATAACATAACTCCGGGAATGCGTTTAACATTACAAATTGATAGTGTTTTATGTATGATTGTTTCAGCTTGGGTCTTACAACTTGAGTGTGACAGCAGACAGACACAGACAGCCGAGAGGCGTTGTCTTCGAGCGTCTTTCCTTTGTTTTGTGTTTCTAAATGTTTATCTCATAATCTCTCATCAGTGTATGTTGAGTCAAATCAGTGATTTTAACTATGAAGTTTGTATTTTCTGTTTTGATTTCCTCTCCCACAAGCAAGAGTATGCAACACCAGACGAAACGGAAGCAAAACTTTTTATTGTAATTGTTGAGCATTTAATGAGACAGTCTAAACAGACTCCCAGTGGCGTGAAGACTGTGGTAATTTGTTTGTACGGTTCTTCAGGTTTTAATTTTCCGTCAACAATACAGACTGCAGGCTGGTCATTTCCTGAGGAACAGAACATTGAATATTTCAATTTTGGTTTCTAAAAGCAGCTGTGAAAACAACTTTTGCCTTTTCTTCACCTTTAGGCAAGGCAAGGCAAGGCAAGTTTATTTATATAGCACTTTTCAACACAAGGCAATTCAAAGTGCTTTACAAAAAATGAAAGACATTAAGAAAATGGCATTTAAAATCAGTCATTAAAAAGAAAAGCTAATAAAAGAAACATTAAAAGAAAAATACATGGATAAAAGTTACAGTGCAGTCTAAAATATGAATAGTTCAATTAAAAGCAGCGGCAAAAAGAAAAGTCTTTAGTCTGGATTTAAAAGTAGTCAGAGTTGCAGCGGACCTGCAGGTTTCTGGGAGTTTGTTCCAGATATTTGGAGCATAATAACTGAACGCTGCTTTTCCATGTTTAGTTCTGACTCTGGGGACAGAAAGCTGACCAGTCCCTGAAGACCTGAGAGATCTGGATGGTTCATAATTTAGCAGGAGGTCAGAAATATATTTTGGGCCTAAACCTTTCAGTGCTTTATAAACCAGCAGCAGTATTTTGAAATCTATTCTTTGACACACAGGAAGCCAGTGTAAAGACTTCAGAACAGGAGTGATGTGATCCACTTTCTTAGTGTTAGTGAGGACTCGAGCAGCGGCGTTCTGAATCAGCTGCAGCTTCCTAATAGATTTTTTAGTGAGACCTGTGAAGACACCATTGCAGTAGTCCAGTATACTGAAGATAAAAGCATGGACACGTTTTTCCAAATCCTGCAGTGACATTAGTCTTTTAATCCTAGATATGTTCTTTAGGTGATAGTAGGCTGATTTAGTAACTGTTTTAATGTGACTGTTGAAACTCAGGTCAGAGTCCATGACTACACCTAGATTTCTGGCTTTATCTGTTTGTTTTGAACATTTGAACAGTTTTTATCTTTGTTTAATTGGAGAAACTTCTGACACATCCAGTCATTGATTTTGTTCAATGCACTTACTCAGTGTTTGAATGGAGATGGAGCCTTGAGGTACCCCACATGTCATATTTGTTCAAACTCAGATGTGTATTTACCTATAGAACAAAGTGTTTCTCTCCTTTAAGTAGGATTCAAACCAATTAAGAACTGTTTCCGAAAGTCCCACCCAGTTTTCCAGTCGGTACTAGTAATATGCTGTTGGTCAACAGTGTCAAACGCAGCACTGACGAACTAATAATACTAACACTCAGTGGCGACTGGTCATTAGGGGCAGGTGGGGCACAGCCCCACCTAGTGTCAGCAGAAAGTATTAAAATAATGATTACAACAAAATGCAAATAATAAATTAAAAAATATATAAAATATATTTTAAGATCATGTTTAATCATCTGATTTGGTCTGTACATTGCTGTTTTAGTATGTGTTCTTCTAATTAGTGTCTACAGTGTGTGCCTATTGAGCTGTTTAGAGCCATGTGGGACAAAACCCGATCCTGCCCCTCCCTCTGACTGTCTAAGTGAACGGTGACTGCAAAAACTACACTGCGCATGCTCAGAGTATTTTCCTATGTAATGTGTGTGGCAAAAAATAATGACCATAGGGGCAAAGTGCTGCCATCCCCACCATACGTCATCTCACATAATTCAGAGCTGATTGGCTGTAAGTACGTGTGCCCGCGAAAGTGTGCTGTGTGAAGAGGAGACGAGAGAGCTGCAGTGAGGCGTCCTAAAACCAGGAAGTAAGCTGCGCATGGCTTCCCTCGACCTAAAAGCAACCGAGATTTCCTCATAGGATTTTAGAAAACAGCTCAAAATAAGATCTGTGGGAAACGTAGCTGTTAGATAAATGTACGTTTTGTTCAGCCGGATAATATCCACATGTCTACCCTACTTTTATCATTTTCGAATCAAAAATCTATTGATTAGATTAGATTTATGATAGACTTTTGAAACTACAAGAAGATAAGGAGGACTTTTACAAAAAAGTAATAGAGATTTTTGTCCAGAAGGATAGGCAAATTGGACTTAATCTTCAAGTCAAGGTAAGACTGCAATTTTATTGAAAATGGGATCTTACTAAGAGAGAACAATTCAATATTTAAATGATAAAATTACATTTTTTGGGGTATCCTTCTGTTGAACCAACAAGTCCTCCAACTCATACGACCAAATGGGTCGATTGTTTAAGAACCTTATTACAACCAAATATGTCGTTTGTTCAAGCGCTTAATACGACCTATAATTACGTTTTAAAATTGTTGGCCTCTAGTGCTCCCATTCAATGCAAACGTTACAGAGGGTTTGTTTATTCACAAGTAACCCTCTCTGTAAAATCCTAATTGTAGGATAGTTGTGGCCATTAAAACGCTTTATGATTAGATTTCTAGCGAGAAGTATATATTGTACGTTTTAGGCTGTGTTTACACCATAAAGGTGCACAGCTGATATATAAGGGACTTTTTTGTAGTTTTTTAAAGATATTACTGATTTTCTTGAAACTACCTTTCCAACTCCTCATGCAGTTGACTGTTACAGGTCTATACAAGTTCATGGTACAATGCATAAGCTTCACATCGAGAGACTGAAACTGTAATTTCCTTTAACGTTCTGTTTTAATTTCCCAATAAAGTTTAGTCATATTATGTACGATATTATTATGTTTTGTATTAACTAGACCACTGGTCTAAACCGCACCTCCTAGTGGTTTAAAGCACGTTATTGAATTTAGTTGTAGAATAAGTTATATTTGATGAAAACATTTAAATATTAAAGAGTAGCCTACATACAAAATAGGGGTCAATGATAGAAATATAGAATGGAAAATATCAAGAAGATACTGTAGTGATCTCTACAATAAAACAATTTAGTGCAGGACGTCCAAGATATTAACAGGAGGAGTTGCAAAACAGACAACTTGATAAGGCTGAATTTTACTCAGGTGTAACTAAAGTCTGATTTAAGGGTTGTTTATATTTCACATCATTAATCAGAATCTGCAAGTAACACAAATAAATGTAGAGTAAAAATACCAGGTTACCTCTGAATTGTAGTGGGAGTAGAACAAAGTAGTACATGCTGCTGTAACAAAAACATTTCCCAACTTGGGATCAATAAAGTATATCTTATCTTAAGATGATCGATGGCTACTGCCATATTTGCAAAATTTGCCTCTGAACCTTGACAAGTGCATGTTTCCGGCTTATCAATGAACAACAGGAGGGGTAGACATAAAACAATCTGTTAATAAAAGCTCTTCTGACCTTAGGTGTCATGTGGGTATATTATTTCACCATTTATTAATTATATGTTTTACAATTGATACACCACCACTGTGTTTCGTATCCCCTAAACCTCCAGGGTGTGTACACGTTTAATACTGCCAACTTCTAATTGTGGGAATACGAAACGTCTTATAAAGAGACGTGCCATATATTGCGAAACACACAATAGCCAGCATGTGTAGTTCTGGGGGGGGGGAGGAAAGAGGCTTGTTTGACAGCGTAACCTTGTCGCACCTGCCCACTCCAACATCCAATCACAGGGCTTGATGACTAATCCCGGGGTTTGTAAGCAAGGCGGATGTTGTAGTCCCCAAACGATAGCTGGGATTCTGGGTAGTGTAGTGTCTTCGGAAACTGTAGTGTCTAAACTCCTAAAAAACTATTTGTTTCTCTGACTCGAAGGTTAAAAACACAAAAGCATTGTACACCATTTAAACCAATCAATATTGTGTAATTAACAATGATAAACTGATGTTTTTTAGTGGATGAGTAATGCAGATATCACTGTGTAATCATTTGACAGTGAGGGGAATATATCCGGTTTTATTATGAAAACTTCGAGACCGGAAATACTGTTTTCACCCACGCTAACTTTACATGGAAGCTGCCGCATATACACGTTATCCTGGCGAGACCTCAAATGTTACGGTTATCTGAGAGAACCCGGAGTCTCTGCAGCACCTGCCTGACATGGATAATGTGCTCCTCCTTGTTACGAGAGAATATGAGGATGTCATCCAGGTAGACAAAGACTGATCGGTTGAGGAGGTCACGGAGCACATCGTTCACCATTGACTGAAAGACTGCAGGGGCATTCGTCAGTCCAAAAGGCATCACCAGATACTCGAAGTGACCGAGTGGTGTGTTAAAGGCAGTCTTCCACTCGTCCCCTTCTCGGATTCTGACGAGGTGGTAGGCATTGCGGAGGTCCAGTTTGGAAAAAAATGGTGGCTTCCTGGAGGGGTTCAAAGGCGGAGTTAATGAGGGGTAGTGGGTATTTGTTTTTTACAGTAATGGCATTGAGACCCCTGTAATCAATGCAGGGCCGCAGTGAGCGGTCCTTCTTGGAGACGAAGAAAAACCCAGCACCGACCGGGGAGGAGGATGGCCGAATGACACCAGCAGCCAGGGAGTCATGGATGTAATTTTCCATGGATTTCTCTCAGGGCGAGATAGGTTGAACAGACGTGAGGAAGGCAGAGGGGCCCCGGGAAGGAGGTCAATGGGACAGTCGTAGGGTCGATGAGGAGGAAGAGAAAGAGCTCGCTGTTTACTGAACACCTCTCCTAGGTTATGATATTCAGTGGGGACAGATGACAGGTCAGGCGGCTCGATCTTGAGTGGTGGAGAGGCGGCCTCTGCTGGCGGTAGGGCAGACTGCAGGCATGAGGATAAGCAAAAAGAACTCCAACTAATGCATCTTGCCCAGTTACCCAATCAATCTGGGGGTTGTGAGTTCTTAACCAGGGATGGCCCAACACTATGGGGGCCTGAGGTGAGGAATTAGGTGAAACTGAATAAACTCACGATGGTTTCCAGACAGAATGAGGTTTACTGGCTGGTGCGGTGAGTGACTTGGGCCAGGAATTTTGCATTTAGAGCATTAGCACTAAGAGATGAATCTAACACTTCGCAGGAAATTCCTGCCTGAGCTGCAATGTCAATGTCCAAAAATTCTCATCCGCCCCCGGAGTCCACTAAGGCGAGCAGGGGTAGGGACTGTTGGTTGCAGCAAGCATGGCTTCTAGCTGCGTTCTGGGTCGGGGGTTGAGAGAGGAGGAAGGGCTCGCCAGAATCCCCACAGCTACTGACGAGCCTGACCTTTTGGCAGGAACTAGGACAGGAGGAATCGAGATGACTGGTTTGGCTGCAATAAACCACATTCCCCAGCATGGATCCTTCTAGCACGCTCAGATGGTGAGAGGCTGGGCCCCTTCCCACTTGCATGGGCTCATCTCCATGGGATGAGGCTGAGTAAGGAGTTGGGAAAGATCGGGGAATAGGGTAGTGGCTGGTTCCAATTTGGGGATCAAGTGAGAAGTCGCTGGGATTGGAGTGACGGCTAGTCCTATCCCTACGTCTCTCTCTTGAGGCGATTATCAATCTAATGGCTGTGGCTATTAAATTATCCAAGCTACCTGGATCATCCCTAGCCGCTAGCTCGTCTTTAATTGCTTCGTTCAGCCCCTGAAGAAAAGCATCCTGTAGTGACTCGTTATTCCAGCGTGAGTCGGAAGCCACTGTTCTAAACTCCACTGAAATTCGGCTACACTACGGGAGCCCTGCCGGAGAGAAAGAAGGCGCCTAGCAGCATCCCTGCCCCCGTACCCGGGTGATCAAAAACTTTTTTCATTTCGGAAATGAAAGTATCATATGACCAGCAAATGTGTGGCTGGCTCTCCCTAACAGCTGTAGCCCAATCTAAAGCTCTCCCCCTCAACAGGCTCATTACATATGCTACCCTAGCCCATCTGTGTGATAAGTACTAGGCTGCTGCTCAAAAACTAACGTACACTGGAACAAAAAGGCTCTACAAATTACCCAAATCTCACAGCGGTATCGTTCAGGTGTGGGAATGACAGCCTCTCGTAGCTGATGGAGGAGTGCGGCAAGGAGGGGGGGGAGGGGCTGTCGGCTGTGCAGCGTGATGCGGGAGGAAAAGCCTGTGAAGTGAGCAGTTCTACCTGCGTGCCGATTCTTTGGCACATTAACGGAGGTTCCGGAGAGTCTCCAATGCCTCACGGAGAACTGTATCATAGATGCCCCACGAGAGTGCCTTGACTGGCCAGGGCTTGGCAGAGTTCGTCCGTAGTTTTGGCCTGGTAGCCGGTGTCCGCTGGGTCCATACTGGCCAGATCGTTCTGTTACGGTTATCTGAGAGAACCCAAACGCAGGACACGGCAGTGTGTTATAAAGGTTTTATTTGGAGGAGATAATCCGGCTGGAGAGTATCCACTGGAGCGTAATCCATTGAAGAGTATCCTGCGGAGTTTTAATCCACTGGAACGTAATCCACTGAAGCGTAATCCTGGAGCACAAGAAGAACAGGTAAGAATAAATTCAGGTGTAGCGAAAATAGTCACTATACTATAAGAAGGCTGAGAAGGCTAAGAGTTTTACCACTGGGGTTTAACAACGATCTGGCGCTGACAGGTTGTGGAGCCTCCGCTGATATACCATCTGTAATGGCTGATGGGAATCAGGTGTGTTGCAGTGGAGAGTGCTCAACTGTTTGCAGCTGGTGGAGATTTGAGCCGGGAGCCAGGAGTGACAGGCACCACGCCCACCCGACAGGGAAAGGGAAAACACACACACAAGGAAGGTGGCTGGAGAATGCAACCACCACATCAAATCATCTTCGTAATATCTATCAAACTATAGATCCTACACTTCCACTGGACGTGGATCTAAAAGTACAATATACACTTCTCGCTAGAAATTTAATCAAAAAGCATTTTAATGGCCAACTGTTCTACAATTTAGGATTTTTCCAGAGTGGGTTATTTGTAATAACGGGAGCATGTTGTTTCTTACACGACCACTAGAGGTGCTACACTTTAAAATGTGGCTATGGGTCGTAATCCTAAGGTGCTTAAACAATCGACCTATTTGGTAGGAGGACAGGCTGGTTGAACTGTCTGTTTAAAAGTAATTGAAGCATCAGACAAAAAAAGCTTTTGAAAATAATATTATATTTTGATTTAATATATTTTGTAAACCTGAAGAGTCAGTGCCAGTGCCTCACCAGCCATGAACCTCTCTGCAGAAGCTTATATATAGACATCTGAGTTTTTTGTGCCCCACCACTTTTGTACATATAGAAACGCCACTGCTAAACACTGAAGTTCTGCCACTGTTTGTGTTTAAGTGGATGTCATTGAAGACCTTACAAGAGCAGTCTCAGTGCTGTGGTTTGGACGAAAGCCTGACTGGAACACATCGAAACAGTTATTTAAATGCAAGAAATTACTCAACTGTTGAAAAACAAACTTTTTTCAATGATTTTACCTAGAAATGGGAGGTTTGATATGGGCCTGTAATTGTTCATTACTGAAGCATCTAGATTATTCTTTTTTAAGAGCGGTTTAATGACTGCAGTTTTCAGGGACTGTGGAAAAAATACCTGAGTGAAGAGATTTGTTTACTATATGAAGTAGATCTGAGGCCATGCAAGGCAAAACATCTTGGACATCCTGTTGGAATAATATCAAGGCAGCAGGAGGAGGATTTCAGAAGTTGTATAATGTCCTCTAGGTTTTATCATTAATCTGATGGAATTGTGTCATGGTGTTTGAATTGTTATTAGTTGGACACAAAGACAACACATGTGCTGTTCCTGATGCAGAGGCATTGACTGCTTGTCTGATTTTCTGAATGTTGTCAGTGAAAAAGGAGGCAAAATCATTGCACGCCCTGGTGGATAGAAATTCAGAGTACTGACACTGGGGGTTAGTTAGTCTGTCGATGGTAGCAAACAAGGCACGTGCGTTGTTTTTGTTTTTGGCAATGATGTCAGAGGAAGAACGATTGTCGTGCGTTTTTCAATTCCAAATTATGAAGGCCAAGTCTCTCTTTATAGATTTCAAAGTGAACCTGGAGATTTGTTTTTCGCCACCTGCGTTCAGCTTTTCGACATTCTTTTTTTCTGTTTTCACGGTCATGGCCTTTCTCCGTGGAGATATTTTCTTGCCAGACACTTCCTTTACCTTAGTTGGAGCAATGGCATCTATAACATTTTAATTTTTGAATTAAAATGATCTACTAGCTCATTTACTGAGATGTTAGCAGGGGCAAGTGTGGTAGAAAAATTCTGAGTAAACATTTCCCTAGTATTTTCAGTTAAATATCGCTTTGTGGTTACCTCTTTTTGAACATTTTTGTGAACAGAAATAGAGCTCTCAAAGAAAACACAGGAATGGTCAGACAGTGCAACATCACTCACCACAACCTTAGAGATATTCAGACCCTTTGACAGAATTAAGTCCAGAGTGTGCCCCTTATTGTGCGTGGGCTCCGTCACATGCTGAGTCAGTCCATAGCTATCAAGAACACAAAACAGTTATTTGCCCCTCTGTCCTGGGGGTTGTCAACATGGATGTTAAAATCACCAACAATGACTAGACGGTCAAAGTCAATACACACTATAGACAGCAGTTCAGTAAAGTCATCAAAAAAGCTTGCACAGTATTTGGGTGGTCTATAGATATTTAGGAACAGAGCTCGAGAGGAGCATTTCAGCTGAAGGGCCACATATTCAAAAGAAGCAAAGTTCCCATAAGATGTCTTCCTGCATTGAAGGGAATCATGAACAGAATAGCAACTCCACCCCCCTTTCTTATGCATTCTTTCCTGACTCATAAAACTAAAGTTGGGAGGTGTTGATTCGATAAGAACAGCTGCACCTGTTATTTTGTTCAATCCAAGTTTCTGTTAAAAACATAAAATTGAGATTGTGCTCAGTGATAAAATCATTGATTAAAAATGTTTTTCCTGCCAAAGACCTGACATTTAATAAAGCTAGTTTAAGTTTGTTAAACACACTATCAGTCATGTTTTTTGTAACAAGCTGTGGCTGACATGGAATCACTGCTAAATTAGATAAACTCACACAAACGTTTGAGCGCTTCCTGTATCTAAGATGATTCACCGCTCTTAATCTATTACCTATCAACACAGAATTCGGCAAAGCTACTGGCAGGCAGGGCCCCGGCATGTCCTGGAAAGAGTTGAGAGTGCCATACGCCCTTGAGCCGGACCCAGCAGATATCAGTTTTGTAGCGTTTTGTACACACACATCCCTATCAGGCTTTGAAGGGAGGGAGGACCCACCACCCTGCTCCTCTCATCATAGGAGGGCAGGGTGAGGGCTACACTGTAGAAAGGGGGGTTTGGAAATCTGCTTCCATCTTCCTTGTATTGTTTTGGTTTGGATGATTGTGGTAGGCATGAAGCCGGGGGAGATGGTGCGCATCTCTGCTTCGGTGATTTTTGGTGGGCGTCGTTGAGGGGCGGGGGTAAAGGACATGCTGCCAACCCTTGCATGTCGCCTTCATGCGGTCATCGAACTCCAGGGGGGTGGGCGAGGGTGAAAGGGTGAGCGGAGAGTAGAGAGAGCTGGGGGATGAATGAAGAGTATCCTCAAAGGGGTTGACAGGGGGGGTGATGGGCAGTGGAGACTCCTCCATGTGTCTCATACTGTAGGTCTCCCATAATCAGAACATTCCTCAGGCGGGTGCAGTGTGATACTTCTTCAGGGTTTTTCTGCACGATTGTGTTGTGTCTTTCTCCTGTTTTGATTCCTCTTGTTGCTTGTCCTTGGCAGAGGGAACAGATTGATGACGCAGGCAGTTGAATATGTTAGAGATAAACAATTTCACTCCTGACTTGTTCAGGCAAACTTCATTTGCCTTGAAAAGATGTCTGCGGTCCCGGAAAAAGTTAAAATTGTCAATAAAATGGACAGAATGGTCAGTACAGACAGTTGAAAGCCAGGTGTTCAGTGCAAACAATCTGCTGAATCTCTCCACTCCTCTTCTGACTGGCGGTAGAGGGCCACTGATGAACACCTCCGCATTTAGAGAGCTGACAGTTTCCAACAGACATTTAAAGTCTTCTTTCAGCATCTCTGACTGTTGTTTCACAACATCATTTGTTCCAATATGTAGTACCACATTCTTCACAGTCGGATGTTCACCCCCAATATGCCTTAAGAACATTGTCCACCTCTGACCCTCCCTCTCTTTTACTGCCACTCATTATCATCCACACCCTCATCACTTCCAGACTCGATTACTGTAATAGCATCATCTTGCAATCTACTTATGTATATAAATAGTTCTAACCGCAATAAACCGTATTTAATTTAGTCTTAATGTACATTATTTAATTTCACATTATGTTCTTGTACATATCATATTCTATTTACATGTATATAGACTTCTTGCACTATTTTTTATTTTCTATTTTTCTATTTTATTATATATGCATTGTTGGAGGAGCTCAAGTCAGAATAATTTCCTTGCAATTTCTACACTGTAGCTTATGTCAATAAAACTTTTGAAATGGTTTGAAAGCATCCTCTATACGATTCTCCCAACAAAATCACCAATAAACTCCAATATGTCCAGAACTCCGCCACAAACTTTTATCAAAACTCAACAATTTCAACCTGTCAGTTAGCACAATACAATGGGTCAGGTCTTATTTAGCTGGTCGTTCTCAATGTGTCCGTATAAATCAGGGGTGGGGAACCTCCGGCCCCCGGGCCGTATACGGCCCGCGAGACAATTTGGTACGGCCCTCGAGGTAATTTATAAACACACGCAAAAAAGAAAAAAATGTAAGAAATCTAGACCGCAAAAGAATGAAACAAGCGAGTCCTTGTTTTTTCCTGGCCCAGGCCAGGGTCCTTGCACACAACACGAGCCTAACGTGTCATCACTGGGTATATGTCTCCTCTGACAGGGGTGTAGTTCTGACGGGGAGCACCAGAACGCGGCTCCGGCACTTCACAAATTGCAGTACCCATAAGGAGCCGTACACATGCTGCAGTTTCTGCGTGGCTGTGTCTTTAGCTGAAAGCCCAGTGGCGATCTGCTCATCTGTCATACTGATCATACAGTCTATAAACTTTGTTGTAATTAGCATCTGGTTAGCTAGCTATGCTAACGAATATAAGAAGCTTTTTCTACAACCAGTGAGGTAAAGGCACATCTTTATATGATCATTATAGTTATAAAAAAATAAGAGAATAAAGTAAACTACTATATAAAATGCTATATGACAGTAAAATAAAAACATTTTAAAATACAGTTTAAAAGGGGAGTGATTTGTAAAATATCCATAGAGAAAAATAAATCTGCTTGCAGTTCTATTTCATCTGGGTGTGGAGAGATGTATCCATAGAGCTCCTAATGTTGCTCTCAAAGTGCACCAGATTGATGCTTTTAACTTCAACATTTAAAAATCTCCCCCTAGAGGAGGTTAGGTCCCCCCCCCCCCACTTAAATCATTTCCACATGGATATGAAACTAAATACATTTGCACATATCTTGTGTCCATATCTTTCTGTTTGGTGGTCATACCACAACCGTGCACGTGCATGCATACGCGAGTCATGTAAGATATCTGGGACTAAGAGGTTGCTTTTTCTTTGCACAGCATGAAATAAAGGCCAAATGAATGGGCTGTGATTTTAGTTTTTTAAGCAGAGGTCAATCATTTGTACGGCCCTCGGAGGATGTTGAAAAAATTGAAATGGCCCTTGAGAGGAAAAGGTTCCCCACCCCTGGTATAAATGATAAACTGTCAGAAACTAAGCCATGCTCAATCGGAGTGCCACAAGGCTCAATTATTGGACCGCTGTTGTTCAGCATATATATTAATGATCTCCCATCTGTTTGTGAGGATGTGGACGTCCAGATGTATGCTGACGACACGGTGGTTTACACTCATGGGAAATATGCTGAGCAGGTTGCCTCCAAGCTCTCGTCGACGCTGCACAAAGTTACTCAATGGTTAAATGACTCGTGTCTTACTTTAAACACTAACAAAAGAGTGACAATGTATTTCACGAATAATAAAAAAACAACCACTTATCCACAGCTTCGTGTGAATGGTAAAATAATTGAAAACGTCAATGAGGTCAAATACTTGGGAGTGATCTTGGATGCCAATTTGACTTTTGAAAGCCATATTAGAAGCATGACAAGAAAGCTGAAATATAACATTTTCAAATTTAAACATATTAGGAACTCATTAACCATAGAAGCATCGAAAACCTTTTTGCATGCTATGATACTATCACATTTTCACTACTGTATAACATGCTGGTCCCAAGCAACTAAGACTGCTATGAGACCACTTGAGGTTCTTTATAAACAAGCCTTAAAAGTTATGGATAGAAAGTCATTAAAACACCATCATTGCAATATACTGTCCAAATACAAACTGTTCAGTTTTGATAGTCTTGTTCTACTTTCCCGAGTTCGATTGGTATTCAGAATCATTCACAATTCTACAACACCACCGTTGAGGGGCTTTTTTCAGTTTCGCCGTGAGCAGAGTTGCAGAAAACTCCAGATCTGCATCAAATGCAGATCTAACCATCCCTCTGAGGCGCACTGCCTTTGGACGATCAGTATTTTCGTTTACAGCCATCAAGCACTGGAATACTATTCCAGTTGAACTTAAAACCTGTACTGATTTTAACTCGTTTTCCTATGGTGCAAAAAAAATGATATTAAGCAACCAGTCATGCCAACATTAATTACACTGTAATCTGAGTTCTTTTTTTTCTTTTTTTATTTGAACTGTATTGTCATACTATATCGTAGATATTTTATTTAAGTGTATTTGAAGTGTACTAAGTGTTATTTCGTAACCTGAATTTAAATCAGGCTTTGTAATTATTTGAGTGACCGAGATCATGTAAGTGTATTTCAAGTGTACTATGTATTAATTTATTGAGCTATACTTAAATCAGGTTTTAAAATTGTTTGACTGATAGAGATCATGCAATGTTATTATTTGTTTATTGATTGTTATGAACCTGTCTGAGGACCACAGATGGAAATTAGCTATTAGCTATAATCTGGCATATTGTATCTCTTCTCTTTGCTGAGATTAATGTTTTTGTATGCATGCTCCTTCTATAAATAAATAAATAAATAAAACCCGCCTGCTCACCTCCACCTGCCGCCGAGACCACATCACTCCTGTCAAGCAAAACCTCCACTGTCTCCCGGTCAAATACAGGATTGACTTTTTCTAATTACCACATACAAAGCCCTCAACAACCTTGGCCCTCACTATCTCTCTGACCTCCTCCACCGTCACATCCCCACCCGTTGACTCAGGTCCGGAGATGCAAACACCCTAAAGACCACCAGGACTAAGCTCCGGCTCTGAGGTGACCGAGCCTTCTCTGCTGCTGCACCCCCCCCCCCTCTGGAACGCCCTGCCCAGCCACATCAGGCAGTCAACCACCCTGCTATCATTCAAACAAGCCCTGAAAACCCACCTCTTCAGTCTTGCCTTTCCCTGTTAAACCCCTCCCCCACACCATTACTCCACCAGTTCACAATGCCTTCTGTTCTTATTTTGTATGCAGCAAGTTTATTGGGAACATTTCTACACAAGAATAAGAAAAAAAATCGTTTTAATATATTTCAAACTCTTTATAAAAAGCAAGAGCAAGAGGAGTTGTCAGTGGAGATATACGGTAGGTGGCTGAATTTGAAAATATGCACCATTCCTCATTATGTAAATAAAAGATACTATTGCTTTTGTTTAAAACTAATTATTTCATTTAAACCAAATACTTGACTTTTCCAGAGTGTGAATAAGATAAGCATCCCATTTAAGTTTAATGGACACATAGTAATAGCTTGTAAGAGCCAGTGAGGTGAAAGCAGCAGCAGCTGGAAAGCCTGCAATGTCCTTTTGCACACATCATCTACGATTCAAAAATAAATGACCACACATCAGATTAAAGCTGGCAATACACAATTGATATCTAAGATAATTTTAGAAATGTTTTGATTGATTTTGAAGGAAGGATCGTCATATTAATTCATCTCCCTCGAGGCTTATTCCGGGATGAAAGATTTGTTTGAATTCTTGATGAATTCCTTTTAATGGCAAGCATGTCAGATGTGCGTCATGTGTCAAGATATTCCTGGAGCGATATCATGGTAACACGTCTGCCTGAAATGCAGGAGCAAGGTGACATTGACATACAATGTAAGTCCTTTTTTGATACAATTTCACACATGTAGATGACACATTTCATGATTAAAGACATTCATCAAACATGGGCGCAGGTTCATTTACATGCATACATACAGAGATTAGTGAGGGTTGTGATTCTGAACAGATGTCACGTCGGGCTGGAGCCATGCACATACAGCAGACGATGCACTGCAGGCCGGGACCAGCTGTCCCCTGCCTCCCTGTGACTGCGGCACAAATGACCATCTGAAGTTCTGCTTTGGGACGGAGCCAAGAAATTAAAGGTACCGCTTTGCTGCGTCAACTCTCTGTCTGCAAGAAGGAGTGTGTCCTTCTTCGCTTCAATCTTCTAGCAATCCACCACTTAGACTGCTAAGCACACTTTTAAACTTTTTTATTTGATTCATTAAAAAAAGTGAACAGTCTAATCAGAAAAGTTAATGTGGGTTGTTGCTCGATGTGACCTTTCCTTTGTTCTTTTCAATATTTTCATTGAAATACCTTGTTGTGTGGTTGCTATTACATTTTGGAATTCAACAGAAAAATGTAGTAGTTTACAGCCAGGCTCCACAGGACAAGACACACTGAATAATACTGACCGGGAGTCTCATACACTGTGAGAAATAATGGGGAAATATAGTGAGAAAAGAACATAGCCTATTTACACACTAAATAATAAAAGACAGCATTAGTTTGATAGTGACAAGAAAGTGATGCATAGTACAGAACCACCAAAACAAGCTTCATATTTTGGCATTAAGTGACAACCTATGGTTATCATTTGTGCTGCACATTCATTTGTATGTGATTGTAGTCATTCGGACTTAATTATAAGCTTGTTTTGTTTGCATTGGTGGACTTTGGTGTTGAGCTTGGTGTACTTATAAGATATCTATGAATATAGTTAATGTAGTTGAAGGACATACCTTTCCCTTTGTTGAACTTATGGCATTGATCAACCTCAATATGATCATCAATTATATATGCTCTCCTTCCCTATGTGGCAATGCACTCTAATGGAAACGTCAAGTACTTTTGAGCCTTTTCTAGCGCTCTCTAGTCTTTACGCTTAGACGATTCAATTCAGTTGGAATGAACATTTCTGAGTAATCTTTTTCAAGTGTCTCTGTCCAATCGTTTCTCTATAGCTAACAGTAGCCTCTATTGTGAGCCAACTGATTCTCTGTGGTGCTGTGGATGACTCTTATCTCTTCAACTTAATGCGATGAAGCTTCATAATGCATATTATTGTCCACATCTTTCAATTAGACAGAAATACGTTTGGAAGGTTGTGGTTTTCATGCACTCTGCTTTTTGCTCAACTCTCTTCTGGTGCGACCTGTTATTTCTTCCTTTCATGATTGAGTGTTAGCTTGGAATAATGTTTAATTTATAACGTTGTAGCTGCCTCAATTTTCTTTCAAAATCAGGGTACTTGGTATGACCTGCAGATAAATTGAGGCCATCTCATCAAAAAAACCTCCCTTGATGAATAATGAAAGTTATCACATAACCAGTGCTTTGTCCGGTAATTCTTTCATCTCCACGAGCGCTCTCTGGTGATTTGCACCCCACTGAAACACCTGATGGCAATGCAGTTAATCTTCAAACTGCTCAATGAGCACAGGTGAGCTCTGCTGAACCTCCATTCATGTTTTTTCCTATTGGCTTATGTGATGCCCCTGTGGGTTCATCTGGAGAGGGTGTGGCTATGCTGTGTCCAGCCGCCTTGATTGCATGCACCTGGGTCTGGTGCCCTGCAGCTACTTAAAGCCTCTCCTCTCTGCTTTCTCCTACAGCCACCCGGTTCTGTTGAGTATGCTGTAGTTACTTCAGTTGCTTTACTTTGTGCACCTCAACACCCTCACACATACACGTCCATGCAACCCTCACCCTGCATTTACACTACTGATACCACTGACGTCCACACCTCATGCTTGACTCATTTTTGCACTTCATTAATTTAGTTAATTTGAATTGCTTGCTTAAATAAACATATTTTATTAACCGTTGATATGGTGTTTCTCCTCTTTGTTGTGGCCTTTTGAGCTAGGTCAAAACACCTTATTATCCATATGTGGTCAAATTTCACAGGAAGAGAATAAGGGAGAAGGAAGAGAGCATCTTCACAGGGAAAGTGTCAGATTGATGTTGTGCATGGGAGCAAATATATACGGTATGACATTTAGCCTACATTAGAAATTGGCCAACAAATAGAAAGTGGTGTGACTTAATCTGCTGGGTAAATAAAGTGTGTACATGAGTACAGGGTTACAATGTTAGTAGAAAAATAAATGGAAAAACACATTTCCGCCTGTCTGAATCTTACTGCTGTTGGCAGGTTCTTCTGTTTCAGCTCATATGAGTTGAGAATATTGCTTCCAGAGCAGGATGATGACAGAGAGGTGCCAATAACAGCGCTTGATTTAAAGCAGTGAGTCTCGCCTACAGGTGCAGAGGCGTGTCTGACAGAAAAGTTATGCTGAAAACAAAGTTTCTTCTGCTTCTACTGTCCACGGCTTTAAAGCTGAAGATATGGTTACTTGTAACACAGTCTTTGTGTTTGAACGTTGCATACATAACCTTTAAAATAATATCTCACCTCCTTTAATCAACACCTTTATGTAGCATTGGTCTGCCAACTCAACCACTTTTGAACAAGCACATAAAATATATATCTGCAACTGAGTTGAAACATAGTTTAGTTAATTAAGGATTAATTAACACTCCGTTGACAACTAAAGCATCATTTCGATGAGCAGCCACTGGAATTAGAATAGATGTAGGTGGAGTCGCAAACCTAAACACAACAGCACTGCTTTATGACATTAAATGAAGCAAACTACCAAATGCTTATCACAATTATTCATGACAAATTAACTCAAATAGATCATTGTAATGCATTCATTGTAATTGTATTTTCCTTTATAGAACAACTTATCATTGATTTGTTCGTGACTGTACAGAAACTGCCAGAGACATCCACAAATGTTCCATGCTTAGATATTCTATAACATTTTGTGTTTTGCTTTATTTCCCAAATTCTGATGATAGCATGTAGGCAGGTGAATAGACTCACAGAGGATTAATAAAACCTTATAATGCTATTTCATCTCTAACAAGTTGAAATGTTAAATATTTAGTGGTAAACGGTTTTCATGTGGGACTCTTCAGGGTTTTGGACAACGAAAGAAATCCCATTTCTGAAAGATGGAGTTATTAATTTGGCTTGGAGATGATCAATTTCTCAGTAAATGTGCAATGCTGAAGACAATTGAAGGATTTCAAAGAAATTCACCTGAGGGCTTCGAACACAATGAGGCTGGCTGAAAATTCTGCAGAGAGAAGATTGTGTTTTTCATGTCGGAGGCGAAGGCTGCATTTGATTGGTTTATCTTCTTCCCATGGGGCATGACTGCCTGTGAATCAATAGCAGAGCATTGAAGACAATTTTAGTGAGTGACAGAGGCCAACAGCTGACAGGTGTATGGGAACGTGTCATTTAATCATAGGTGGACTTCTGCATTATAAGATAATGCTATCTGAGCACATCTACCACTATGCCTTTGGCCAAAAATAACTTAATACATGTTCCATTGTCGTTATAAGATAAACACCAAAAACACATGACTGGTGACATCAATTATTCACTGAAGTCAGTTCCTTCAAACTTACGAAAAAAAGATTGAAAACCCTGCAGACAGACAAAGTACAAATTGCACTTTTTTTATTTGCACCTGCGATTAGAGGTATTGACAAGTGCCTAATTACTGTTTCCTCAAACTGACAGCTTCTGATGCCTAACAGACAGTCCAAAAACGTTGGGTCCTAGACCTCCATAATGCAATTCAGTATCAACTTTTATCAGACCCTTCCAACAACTTAAATGTTACACCTTTTACACATTTAAATTATTCAATACCAAGTTCTGTTAATCCTGATGACATTGATTGATTGATTGATTGATACATTTATTTCGAACAAATAAAATAAATAATTACAAAACAAATGTTGCAGTACATAGTCATGTAAGAGAAATCAAAACAAAAAAATGACATTTACAACAGCATTAGCAACATAAACAGTGCCACATCTAGTGTTCGAAAAGGAGTGAGAAGAAGTATAACTTATTTAATCTCACCCCCTTGTCCTTAAATGATTTATTTATCATCTATAATCTGCAATAATTATCATTATTATTGTTATTATTAATCTGCTTTACCTGTTGATTGACATATCATATACACACTGATATACATATATGCACACATACATATACACACCTACATACTCACACATATACACAAACACCTTCCCCATCCCTGTACCTAGAGAAAAAGATTCTCTGTATTTCCTCTTGAACTGGTTTATGTCTGGACATCGCTTTAGCTCCACATTCACACTGTTCCATAGTCTCACTCCACAGGCTGAGATACAAAAAGTTCTTCTGGTTGTACGGACCCTATGAATTTCAAATTGAAATTGTCTCCTTGAACTATATCCCCCCACTCGTTGAGTGAATACTTTTTGGATGTTTCCTGGTAAAACGTTATTATTTGCCTTAAACATGATTTGTGCCGTTTGGAATTCTACCATGTCTGTGAATTTTAAAAATGTTGACTGCAGGAATAATTCGTTAGTGTGATCAAGATATTTGGCATTGCGAATGATTCGTATGGCCTTTTTTGTAGAATAGATACTGCATAGAACTTTTGTAGTTATTGCCCCAGATTTAAGCACAGTAATTCGCTTTCCACATCATTATAACATCACCACCATCACTGTTGGTTTTATTAGACTTTACAAACTCCTCCAGCGTCACAAGGAGGGTTAGGATGCAGGAAACAAATGCAGTACCACAACAGGGGAGGCAGATAAATAAAAAGGCAAGCTTTTTTTTTTTTTTTAAATAAAATCTGGTAACAGAGAAAAACTAAACATGTACAAACCGGGGAGCACGGGGTAGGATCACAAGGGAAACAGACAGGAACATCCATAGGGACGACAAACTGACAGAGAACACTAAGGAAGACAAGACTAAATACACACAAGACTAATCACAGGACAAGACACAGCTGGGGAAGGGAGGTGAAAAATATGAGACAATCAGGCACAGGAGGGAAAACACAGGAAGTAATAATTAAAGAAAATAATGTCACAATAAAACAGAAACTCCTACACCAAAACAAAGATCATGACTTCCAGAGCCACAGAGGTCAGAGGACAACAAACAGCTGCTTTTACAGTTGTGTGTGGCACATGGAGGGAGCAGGAGACTCCCAGCGTGAGGAAACAGTTTGTAAGCTGGTAAATCGGTTAGCGGCCCGGCTACGTTAGCCTTTCTATAGTTAAAGGTATTTTTGAGTTTAACAGCAATAAAACCTCTTTTTTGGACTTGAACACTGCCTCTGTCGTGATTGCTGCACTACCACTTTTCTCTTTATCTGCCCAGTCCTGTTACAATATATATATATATACATACTGTATATACATACATATATACATACATATATACATACATATATATTATATATATATATACACATACATATATATATATATATACATACATACATATATATAATATATATATATATATATATATACATATATGTACTGCCTATGTATAATTTTAAAACCGTCATTTAAGACAAAACAGAATTAACAATTAAAAGCTTCAATATAATTGGACAAGTATTATAAATAACAGAATAAAAGTTACTATACAATGCCAGAAATAAAAAGAACATTTGTTTTAATAAAAGAAAAAGGCAAAAATAAATGTCTTGAGTCTTGATTTAAAAGAAGTAAGAGTTGGGCCTGTTCCTAAATAAAATCTGCACGCTGCTTCTCCATTCTAAGTTTTGGATCTGGGGTCTCTGATCTACTTTCTAGGTGCAAGTCAAGCAGCAGCTGTCCGATCAATGTTGTAGGGCAGGGGTGCCCAACCTTTTTTGAACCGAGAGCTACTTTTAAAGTTGCCAGTCTGCCGAGTTCTATTTCGTCCCTACTGACCGCCAGAGGCGGTGCTTTAGCACTGGATATGTCCATCGCGCGCATGCGCAGCTCGAGTACCAATAACAACAAAGTCACCTGTGACCCACGTGACACCAGCTATATCAGCCGGTATTGTCAGAGGATCTGTTCCTTTTCATCTTCTCGCTGCGCGAGGGTACCGTGGCTACGTTTTCGTAGCCTACAGCGTTCAGGTTTGAACGTTTGATCTGAGGGATTTCTCTGCAAACAGCTGGCCGCGTGAAGCTTCGCGTCTGACAGTCAGGGCTACGGGTCGTTAGACGCGTCCTCCAGGAGCTGCGCCGGCTGTGCAGAGCCTCGACAGACAGGTTGGTGTCAGCTTGTTGCTGGTGATGGCTGTGTTTCCACACCCGCTCCCAGCCAAGTTGTCCTGATTACCGTCTTATTGTTGTGGCTTAGACTTTCTGGTGACGACAGTGTTCCCGCTTCCTCTCCCATAAAGCTGCCCTTATGCTCTTTTGAAAGTTCTGCTTGTGGCGTTGTGCCCGAGCTATCATTAGCATTTGAGTCCCAGCTTTGGCTGCGTCCCTCATTCGATTTAGTATGGAAAGCCAAGAGTGTCATACTTTAAACCCGTTTTTTCGTTTAGATGCAGAAAGTAAGGTAAGTACTTTCTATTTTCTAGAAGCTATTATCTGGTCTTAACATTTGTGTTCTGACTTGGTCGCTTGATTGTTAGCAGCAGCCGCTTGGCTAACACCTTGCTGTTGAGCTTAACTATTAACTCAGGGCAGTGCTCCCGCTCCCTGTAGCATAGGGTTTGATTGCAGTAGCGCTAGTTCGTTGTATTACTGCTCCTAGTACTAGACTCCTAGCACTAGGATGATATGCAGAGAACATCTTCACGGCGGGTGCTGTGTGCTCGGCATGTGCGGTTACTACTGTAACCAGACACGGTTCTATGCGGGCTGTTCTCTTCTTAGAAGCTAATTATCTGGTCTTAACATTGTGTTCTGACTTGGTTGCTTGATTGTTAGCAGCAGCCGCTTGGCTAACACCTTGCATGTACGGTTAAGCTTCATTATTTAACTCAGCCAGTGAGGGCAGTGCTCTCGCTGCTGCTCCCGGTAAACGCATGGTATGGTTGCAGTAGCGCTATATCGTGGTATTTACTGCTCCTAGTACTAGACTCCTAGCACTAGGACGATATGCAGAGAACAATCTTCACTGTGTGTGCCGTGTGCTCTGCATGTATGGCCATTAAGGAGGATTTCATCCTCCCAATATTATATTGTCTAGTGGGCAGCCGTTGGCTGACACTTTTAGGCACCGGCCACAGTTACTATTGTAACTAAGGTTCTAAGCCGTGAGTACTGGCCATAATTACTACTGTAACTACGGTTCCAAGCTGTGTAAGTACTGGCAATAGTTAATACTGTAACTACGGGGTTAAGCCGTAAGTACTGGCAATAGTTACTACTGTAACTACGGTTCCAAGCCGTGCACGTACTGGCCATAGGCAATACCGTAACTACGGCTCTATGCCGTGTAAGTACTGGCCATAGTTACTACTGTAACTACGGTTCTAAACCATGTAAGTACTGGCCATAGTTACTACTGTAACTACGGTTCCAAGCCGTGCAAGTACTGGCCAGAGTTACTACTGTAACTACGGCTCTATGCTGTGTAAGTATCCAAGCCGTGCAAGTACTGGCCAGAGTTACGACTGTAACTACGGTTCTAAGCCGTGTAAGTACTGGCCATAGTTACTACTGTAACTACGGTTAGATGCCGTGTGAGCCCTGGCCATGGTTACTGCTGTAACTACGGCTCTGTGCTATTCTATTCTTTAGAAGCTAGTTATCTGGTCTTAAACATGTGTGTTATTTGACTTGATCTCGCTTGATCGTTAGCAGCAGCCGCTCGGCTAACGTCTTGCGTATACTGTTAGCTTCTTTATTTTACCCAGCTAGGTGAAGGCAGTGCTCTCGCTCCCGCTCCCTCTACCGGTAATGCGGATGTAGCTACATCCCTTTTTCTGTTCGGCGAGTAGTAGCACCGCTCTACTTTTCCCGTTCAGCAGGTAGCCGGTGAAGGCTGTGTTCCCGCACCCGCTCCCGGTTACACTGCATCTGGCGTTTGACTCTAACTTAACCAGTGAAGGCAGTTCTCGCCCCCACTCCTGGTAGACGCCAAACGGCCTCGTTTTTTCCGTTAAGCAGGTAGCCGGTGAAGGCTGTGTTCCCGCACCCGCTCCCGGTTACACTGCATCTGGCATTCGTCTCTAACTCAACCAGTGAAGGCAGTTCTCGCCCCCGCTCCTGGTAGACGCCAAACCGCCTTGTTTTTTCTGTTAAGCAGGTAGCTGGTGAAGGCTGTGTTCCCGCACCCGCTCCCGGTTACGCTGCATCTGGCATTCGTCTCTAACTCGACCAGTGAAGGCAGTGTTCTCGCCCCCGCTCCTGGTAGATGCGGAACTGCCTTGTTTCTCCGCTAAGCAGGTAGCCGGTGAAGGCTGTGTTCCCGCACCCGCTCCCGGTTACACTGCATCTGGCATTCGTCTCTAACTCAACCAGTGAAGGCAGTTCTCGCCCCCGCTCCCGGTTACGCTGCATCTGGCATTCGTCTCTAACTCGACCAGTGAAGGCAGTGTTCTCGCCCCCGCTCCTGGTAGACGCTAAACTGCCTTGTTTATTCTGTTAAGCAGGTAGCTGGTGAAGGCTGTGTTCCCGCACCCGCTCCCGGTTACGCTGCATCTGGCATTCATCTCTAACTCAACCAGTGAAGGCAGTGTTCTCGCCCCCGCTCCTGGTAGACGCCAAACTGCCTTGTTTTTCTGTTAAGCAGGTAGCTGGTGAAGGCTGTGTTCCCGCACCCGCTCCCGGTTACGCTGCATCTGGCATTCGTCTCTAACTCAACCAGTGAAGGCAGTGTTCTCGCCCCCGCTCCTGGTAGACGCTAAACTGCCTTGTTTATTCCGTTAAGCAGGTAGCTGGTGAAGGCTGTGTTCCCGCACCCGCTCCCGGTTACGCTGCATCTGGCATTCGTCTTAATTTAACCAGTGAAGGCAGTGTTCTCGCCGCCGCTCCTGGTAGACGCTAAACTGCCTGGTTCCGTTAAGCAGGTAGCTGGTGAAGGCTGTGTTCCCGCACCCGCTCCCGGTTACACTGCATCTGGCACTCGCCTCTAGCTCAGCCAGTGAAGGCAGTGTTTCCGCCCCCGCTCTTGGTAAACTGCCTTATTTACTAATCCAGCTAGGTGAAGGCAGTGATCTCGCTCCCGCTCCCTCTGCCGTAACGTGGGTGTAATTACATCCCTCTTCTGTTCGGCGAGTAGCAGCAACGCTCTACTCTTTCCATTAAGCAGGTAGCTGGTGAAGGCTGTGTTCCCGCACCCGCTCCCGGCTACGCTGCATCTGGCTACCTACAGAATGGTTCATTCATGTAGCGCCTTTAGGGTTTCTCTTGAGCCCAAGGACGGCCACGACCGCTGCCCCTCCTGCCTCGGCCGCTTCTGGCGGTCAGTGGGGACGAAATTCGAGCATCTGAGGGAGGTTCTCACGGTAAACGCCTGCATGAGCTGTAGCTGCATGCCTCGGGTGCTCAGAGTGGCTCGAATCACTGAGGTGGAACGTCTGGCAGCAGCCAACAGACACCTCTCCTTGTCACGTACTCCTCCAGATCAATTCGGCCGTTCCCGGCGACTTGAGGGAGCGATGGCTTTGTGTGCTCCCCCCAATAGAAGGACTAGAAATAGGCTGTCCTCTAAAGTGGATCGGCTAGCTGCCGATAGGGGCATGATGAGGTCGCCTCTTGGCCCTTCAGCCTGGGCTGAAGGGCCAAGAGGCGCCTCCTTTCGGTTGGCGCCCCTCCTTCGGTTGGCGCCCCTCCTTCGGTTGGCGCCCCTCCTTCGGTTGGCGCCCCTCCTCCGGTTGACGGAGAGTCCTCCGTCGCGTACCAGTCGAGCCAGGGGAGCTGTTTAGATCAGCTGCCCTGGAGGCACTGGAGTGTGCCGCCCAAGCTAGGCAGACTAGGCAGCAGCACTCGGGTCCTCGCAGACCTGTGCCCACTCCCAGCAGGCCCAGGGGCCGCTCTAGCAGCCGCACTCAGCCGCTGGATTACAGGGGTGGTCTGCAGAGGTCTTAGCGGCCCACTCAACCGCCTCCCAATGACTTTCGTGCCCCATGTCGCCCGCCTTCCAGGCGGCCTCGTGCCCCAGAGCCTTACCGGAACCCCCCAAGAGGCTCCAGGGTCCGGGGGGCTGGGCTCTGAAATCCCGGGGGTGGTCGGCGGCTGCTTTCCCAGCAGCAGCTCAGTTTCTGGGCAGTCTGTACTTCCGTCCCTTGGGTGGTTTTCACCTTAACCCAGGGGTACGGACCGCAGCTCCGGCCCCTAGCCTTCGGCCGGGTCTAATTGACAGTCGTCAGCGATCCGGCAGGGGCCCTACCTCTGGGCCAAGAGTTGTCCGTCCTTTTGTCCAAGGACGCAATCAACCCAGTAAGACCCTCTGCTTAGCCAGGGGGTTCTACTCGGCATACTTTCTCGTGAGCAAGAAAGTCGGCGGATTTCGCCCGATCTTGGACCTCAGAGGAATCAACAGATTCCTGAAGGTGCTGCCATTCTATATGCTGACTACTGCATACGCACAGGTGGAGTGGTTCCCAACCGAGGGATGCCTACTTCCACGTGGGCCGGGCAAGAGGGTGCCTTATATTCAGTTCCTCCGGCCCTTGGGCAGACTGGCAGCTGCCTCGGCCGCTGGGCCCTTAGGCCCGCTGTCGTTGTGCCCCATGCAGATGTGGCTGAACAGCCTTCACTTGGATGCCAAGTGGCACAGGCACAGTGAAGTCAGGGTGTCGCAGCATTGCTCCACTCTCCGTCACGCTGGAGGGGCCTATCTCTGGTAGGCGTGCCCATGGGCGCCATCCCATCCCACCAGGAGACCATCACCATAGGTGCATGTCTCTCAGGGTGGGGTGCAGTGCGGCAGGGCAGGACCGTTCAGGGTCAGTGGTCTGCCCAGCAGAGTGCGCGCCGGGTCAACGTGCTAGAGCTTCGGGCCGTGCAGCTTGCACTCACGCACTTTCTACCCCAACTGGGGGGCAAGAATGTGCGTGTTCCTTGGGGACAGCATGTACATTGTTGCTTAGACAACAGTCCCTTCTAGATCGTGGACGTTCTCACTCCACTCTGAATTTAGGTGGCTGCGATTCTGCCCAACATGTTTGGGTCGACGGCGCCACGGCAGGGTGCCACAGGTCGGTGTCCCTCTTTATGAGAGGGGCTTTACGGCAGCGTCCCCCTTGCACCCCGAGGGCTCCGGCTTGGGACCTGCCCTTGCTGCCGGATGCCCTATCACCTCCTCCCTTCGAGCCCCTGGCCCAGGTGGGGCTTAGGTGGCTGCCCACAAAGGCAGCATTTCTGCTTGCCATAGCCTCAGGGAAGTGAGTCGGGGAGTTGCATGTCCTCTCCATAAACAATACATGCCCGAGGTGAGACTCTCAGGCGTTGCCCTTTGGGCAAATGTGGCATTCCCGCCCGGGGTCCTTCCACAAACTCACTTCAATCAGCCTGCCCAGCTGGCACGCTTTGACATTCAGGAGTACGGCACATCGAAGTTGCTGTGCCCGGGGGGTGGCTTCCCCACTGGGTTGTTGATACCATCTCACAGGCTTACGGGGCCAGTGGCCGCCCCCTGCCACCAGGCTGAGATGCCACTCTACAAGGAGCATCTCAACATATTGGGCTGCCCTGAGAGGGGTGCCCCTGGAGGCCATCTGCGCCGCGGCGTCGTGGGCGTCTTCTGGCACATTCTCCAGTTGTCATCAGGTCAATGTCGCCACTCCCCATTCTTTGGGCGTGGTCCTTTTGCCGAGCTCCGCTGCTTCCAGTGGTGAGCAAGGGCTTGGATTCTTCATGATATTGTTGGTATAGGTCATCCAGTGCTAAAGCACCGCCTCTGGCGGTCAGTAGGGACGAAATAGAACGATAGTTACGGCTGTAACTACGGTTCTATGAGTCCCGGATGACCGCCAGAGTTCCCTGTCACTCAGAATTCTTGTGTGCTCGCGAGAAGATTCGGGGAACAGATCCTCTGACAATACCGGCTGATATAGCCGGTGTCACGTGGGTCACAGGTGACTTTGTTGTTATTGGTACTCGAGCTGCGCATGCGCGCGATGGACATATCCAGTGCTAAAGCACCGCCTCTGGCGGTCATCCGGGACTCATAGCACCGTAGTTACAGCCGTAACTATCGATCTACCAGTCCAAATAGAGAGGCGTAGCCTACGACCAGGTAAATACACACTACTACTTGTATAAAACTGACCTTTAATACTCCATACAATACTGCAGATCCTTTATCTTACTTCTTTAATAATAATAATAATAATAATATATTTTATTTATAAGCGCACTTTTCATTTGCATAAACAAAACTCAGAGTGCTACAAAATTAAAAATTAAAAAGGGTGAAACAAAACAACAATAAAAAAACAATTAAAACAACATAATAAAAGCTGTGACATTCATGCCCGCATGGCATAATGTGGGGGATTTAAAAATCTATTTAAAGGCTATTCTAAAAAGATGCGTTTTTAGGCCTTTTTTGAAAGCCTCCACAGTCTGTGGTGTCCTCAGCTGGCTTGGGAGGGCATTCCACAATCTCGGAGCAGCGGAGCAGAAGGCTCGGTCTCCCATGGTCTTCAGTTTTGTCCTTGGTGGGATGAGGAGGTTTGCCTTTACTGAACGTAGGTTCCTCATGGAGGTTTGTGGGGTGAGCAATTCCTTGATGTCGGAGGGAGCATTTCCATATATGCACTGATGAGTGAAGAGGGTGATTTTGTAGTCAATCCTGAGTGAGACCGGGAGCCAGTGCAGTGATTTGAGGATGGGTGTGATGTGTTCGTACTTCCGCACTCTCATCAGGATCCTAGCAGCTGTGTTTTGGATGTATTGCAGCTTCTGGATGTTCTTGCTAGGAATCCCAATGAGAAGTGCGTTACAGTAGTCCAGCCTGGAGGAGACAAAGGCGTGGACAAGCTTTTCAGCATCTGGCAGACTGAGTGTGGGGCGGAGTTTCGCAATATTTCTCAGGTGGTAGAAAGAGGTCTTGCATATTTGCTTGATGTGGGCCTCAAGGTCAGGTGAGGATCCATTTTAACTCCCAGATTGGTAACCGTTGTTGAGAGTGGAATGTTCTGACCGGAGAAGGTGATGCTGGTGATGGCAGATGAACAGACCTGATGTGGAGTGCCAATAAGAATGGCTTCAGTCTTGGAGCTGTTTAGCTGGAGGAAGTTGTGCTTCATCCACACCTTTATCTCCTCCAGGCATGTGGTTATTGTGGATGATGGCAGAGGTGCAGAGGGGGTTGGATTTGCTCTGATGTAGAGTTGTGTGTCATCAGCATAGCAATGGAAAGATATTCCATGCCGGCTGATGACACGACCAAGGGGGGATATGTATATGGTGAAAAGGGTGGGGCCAAGGACTGATCCTTGGGGGACACCGCAAGTCACAGAGTGAGTTCTTGATTTAGCCGCTCCCAAGGTGACGTGCTCAGTCCTCCCGGTGAGATAGGAGGTGAACCAGTTTAAGGCAGAGTCAGAGAGTCCAATTGTAGTGTGAAGACGGTGGAGTAGGATGTCATGGTCGACGGTATCAAATGCTGCAGTTAGATCCAGGAGGATGAGGAGAGATGGAGATCCGGTGTCAGCTGTCATCAGCAGGTCATTGGTCACCCTGACTAAGGCAGTTTCTGTACTGTGGCCCTGGCGGAAACCAGACTGGAATTTAGTCTTTCTAATCTACACAAGTATTGTGTAGTGAAGTTACACAACAGTGTTGTTGATACAGAGTTGGAGTTTATTCACACGTCACTACAGTGGGTAATGTTTTCAAGAAACATTGAACAGTGCTGCCACATATGACACAGGACAAAAGAAAAGACCCTGAACCCTTTCTTTGCCATTATATAAAAATAGTGTTGCTACAAAAGTATAAATTAGGCCTACTAATAAGACAACTCAGATCTGAAGCTACTCAGGAATCTGCTGCCAAAGTGCAATAAAAAAGACAAAATTAATAGAATCAAAACCTTTTTTTGTTGCATTTTAGTCGAGTATAAAAAGAAATGCCTTTAAAATAGGATGCAAGCAACACTAGTTTCTTAACCTGAATTGATAATAGACTATAATCAATTTAAGTTTGCATTCTTATACCATTTTGTACAATAATTATAATGAATAAGTTCAAACAAATTAAAACTTACAGCTGATTAATAACGGTATCTAACTTGAGTTTTTATTATATCAAAAACCTGTTGAAATGCTACTGTTATTTTCACTGTCCCCAAAAGTGCGTCGCAGCCTCCAGGAATGCTTCTTTCACAACTTCGCCGTCTTTGAAAGACTTCATGTGTTTCTCAAGAACGTGACTGACACGATAAGATGCTCTGGTAGCAGCCTTGCTCTTGTTGTTGGGCCTGGTGAAAATGGACTGATGTGCATTTAGCTGTCCTCTCAGGCCCCTCCCCTTTTGGGAGCAGAGGGCAGAATTAGGAGGGAATTCCGTCTCGTAGCATTTGTGCACTGTTTTGAAATGCCGCTCCTAAAAGACCCTTCTTCGATAAAGCCACGCTCGCATTGCAGATGAGACAGATGGACTTTGAATTGGAATAGATACAAATAATCATCCTCCCACTCTGAGTGAAAATTATATATTTTGGGCTTTTTTGCTTCTGCCATAATTGCGGTCTTGTGTGTGTGCGGACTGTCACTCCTGTTGACACGGACAACGTCAGCGAAATAGTGCAATTGGAGCATCCCCAGGCAGCACAGCAAACCATGGTGGCGACTAGGAGGCAGCACAGCAAACCAGGACAACACGGAGGAAAAGGCACCGACAAACTGCATGATATGCTATTCAATGTTTATTGAATTCCATGTATTTGCAATGGATGTTCCTAAAACAACACATTTAACATCATCATCATCATCATCATCATCATCATCATCATCATCATCATCATCATCATCATCATCATCATCATCATATGCTGCTAGTCCTGCTAGTCCTGCTGCTGCTGCTAGTCCTTTGATAGTCACCTGTCGGTCTCCTGTCCTTTCTGAAAGCCATAAAGATGACATTAGTCATTTAGATAACTTGTGTCCTCAATTGCCAGGGGATTACTGAAACTACCATGAATTTAAGAAAATGGTAGAAATTAATCCAATCTCAATTTTAAAGCATTACTTTAGATCCCCTCCCTCTAAATGTATCAATAAACATTAGAAAGTGATGCTCCTGACTACCATACAAGTTTAAGAAGATAATATTGGTTTGAAAGAATTAAAAGCTATAAATAAACAGCAACAGGCTCTTTAACCAAGGCACTGTTAGTAACATGTAAACTAGTTGTTCACACTAATCCTAATATTATCACTTAATATTAGCAAATTCGATTTTATTTTTTAAAACATATTGATGTAAATACATACACATATCGATTTGTTGTATAAATATTGCAAATCAAAACCTTTATTCACTAATAATTACCAAAAATCGTAGTTCTATCTCCTGTTATCAATGCATTCACATTGCCCGCCATGAACTTCCGGGGAACGATCCTCGTCTACATGAACCACGTGACGATAACCGTTTTTGGACTTCCGTTGTCGTAACTCTTCTATCTATATGGCGCTGGTGCCCACTACCCACCAGCCACGCCCCCACAAATGGGGTCATGCCGGCCAATCACAAAGCTTTGGTGCGTTCATGTGCATTATTCTGGCACAGGAAGATTATGTTATATAGGACATTAACGATAAAACTATTTTTAGACACATCTCGCGATCGACTGGGAATCTCCCTGCGATCGACCGGTCGATCGCGATCGACTGGTTGGGCACCCCTGTTGTAGGGAGTCCTGTAAAGACACTGATACAGAATTTGAGTCTAAGCACACCTGTCCCAGATGGTCGGAACGTTCTGGATGATTCATAATGTAAGGGAAGATCAGAAATGGATTTTTGATCCTTAATCATTTAGTGGCATTTTTAAATCAATTATCTGACAGACCTACGAAATGGAGTAACGTGATCCATTTTCTAGGTGTAAGTCAAGGTCTCGAGCAGCTGCAGCTGTCGGATCCATTTTTTAGGGAGACCTGTTACAGGAGTTGGGTCTACTGAAAATAGATGAATGGGCAAGTTCTTTTCCCAAATCCTGCTGGGACATAAGTCCTTTAGTCCTCAAAAATATTCTTCAGGTGATAGCAGGCTGACTTTGTAGTTGTGTTAATGTGGCTGTTGAAATTCAGGTCTAAGTCTGTGACTACACATGGAGTTCTGTCTTGGTTTGTGTTTTAAAATGCTGACTTAACTGTTCCTCCCTGGCTCCAATAATCCTCAGTTTATTTTTTGTCTAATTATAATCCATTCTGACAAATTAAACTGATTATATGCATTTACATAGTGCTAGTATTGTATAGTCTCTTGGTAATATGGGTATGTAAATGCATCTCCTTAATTATGGTAATTTATTTTGTTGTTCGATAATCTGAGGCATGTACAGAGGTGGGAGAAGTACTAGTAAAAGTAGAAGTAGAAGTAGTAGAAATACTCTGTTACAAGTAAAAGTCCTGCATTCAAAATGTTGCTCAAGTAAAAGTCCTAAAGTATTAGCATCAAAATAAACTTGAAGTACCAAAAGTAAAAGTACTTATTATGCAAATTGCTCAATTTCAGAATAATATATATGATATGTTTAGATTATAATTATTGATGAATTGATGTGTTTATCACAGCTAAGGTACAGCTAGTTTTAATGATTTTGTATGCTGCAGGGTAGCTTGTGAATTTACTCCAGGTGTAACTTAAGTCTGATTTAAGTATTGATTATATTTCACATCTTTAATCCAAATCTGTAAAGTAACTAAAGGCACTAAATAAATGTAGTGGAGCAAAAGTACACTATTACATTCTGAATTGAAATGGAGTAGAAGTACAAAGTGGCATAAAATGGACATATGCAAGTAAAGTACAAGTATCTAAAAATATACATACAGTACTTGAGTAAATGTACTTAGTTACTTGCTACCTCTGGGCATGAATATGTTAAACAGTTGTTTACTCCTGTTTGCCATGTCTGATTTGAGGTAAACACTCATTTGAAATACTGAGGTAGAGCAGATAGTGGATTTGGTAAAGCACTACATCAACACTAACAATGGTTTTTACTTTAACCCACATTACTTTGCTGTCAGTCAACAAACTTTTGTATTTGTTTTAAAGTGTGCCTTGGGGTAAAAAGTTATCTTGGGTAATCTTCTTGTGCAAAAGGCATTTGCATTTCAAGACACTGTGCTCATTCTTCTAGATTTCTCCTAACACTTAAACAATCCATTATTTTCTGCCTCTACACCTTGTTTCCTGATAGCCTTTCTGTTAACATCAGTTTCTATTTGCTATCCTAATTTATTTATCACTGTTACGGATAAGAGAAGCTCTGCATCATGTTTGATAAATTAGGGATGAAGGAAAGCAACATTAAAGCCCCAGGGGAGAACAATTATGCCAGTCAATATGTTCTGGTATGATGCAGCTGCTCACATTAGTATTCATACCAACATGGCTATTCATACAAATGTGTTAAAACAAATAACCATTTTGTAAAATCTTAATAAGTGTAATGTACAAATAAGGCAATCAGTTGTACCTAGACAACACAATATAATTGTACCAGGGAAGTTTGCCATCAACAACAACGCAGAGGGTGCACGGGTAGAGGAGAAAGTACTTCATGTTGAGTTCACGGAGCTTACGTTTGACTGGATCGAAGCTCCGGCGTCTTCTGGTAAGCTCGGGACTGAAATCGGGATATATGCTGATGTGTTTCCCGTTGTAGTCCAGAGACTTTTTCTCCCTGGCAAGACGAAGGATTTTCACTTTGTCCTGGAAGTTCAGCAGCTCGATCATGATGGCTGGCACGGGAGTTTTGCCTGGCAGTCGGTGAGCAGTGTGCCCTCTCAATGATCGGCAGGGTAGGGAAGGCATCTGGCCCCAGGAGCTGCGGGATGAGCCGAGACATGAAGCCGATAATGTCACTGCCTTCAGCGGACTCCTGGATTCCTATGAAGCGAAGGTTAGAACGTCGGCTCCGGTTCTCCAAGTCAGCAACTTTAGACATTAGGAAGGAGTTGTCTTCCTCAAGCTGCTTGACTCGAGCGACACACTCATTGAACTTATTGTTCAATCCTGTCTTATATAATGACCATAAAGCTGAACCTTGAGGGATCAGACTCCTGGTTCTATTTCCACTCCCTTTTGTCCTCTTTTCCTGCGAGGTCTAGCTTCACATGAAGCACCTCAGTCAGTTCAGCTTCAGACACTCGGAAAGTTATGCAATGAACTGCTGACCTTATCTTTTATATTCATCTCCCTGTGGCAATTTATAACCATTTCCCAATTATATTTGAGTACAAAATTGACCATTAAGTCAAGCTTGCACAATTTAGCAAAAACTGTCTTTTTCTTCAATCATAGATTAAACTAATCTGGTGGAGTGATGTGAAGCAATAATTCCATTGATGATCCACTGATGAACAAACCACTTTTTAGAGTCTATAGCCGCTTTCACACCGCAGGACTTGCGGTACTTTAGTGCCGGCACTAAAGTACCACGGCACTGAATCCGCCAGGGGGCTAGTGCCAATCGCAATTCACACCGCAGTACTTTCCCTGAGGCAAGATTACGCTGACGTCACTTCGTCTTCTTCTTCTCTGGGTTTACTGGCAGGCCGCAAAACCACTTCACGGCGAGTACAAAAAAAAAACGAGAGAAGAAGAACTACACGGGGGAGGGGGTATAAAGCCCACCCGCTGTATTTTACACTGTGCACGATTCCCAGCTCAAGTAGCTTTTGCGAACATCGCTCAAAACATTTGGAGTTGGGAACTGCTTTCTGTAGAAGCTGCTGCATCCCATCCTCAGAGTAAATTGCCAGAAGCGCCGACACTTCCTCATCATTCCACCGCTCCGGTGTTGCAGTATGTGTGGTCATAACTGCTTTAAAGTACAAAAAGCCTCCTCGCTCAGGTGTGGATGTGGTTTTGTAGCGAGGAAAAAAATGGCTGCCTAACAAAAAAAATTCAGAGTCTAACGGGTCGTGGTTTGCAATTCGCAATTCGCCCAGCCAATAGAAATAGAATAGAAATTGGCACTCTTTTATCACCAGGTTCGTACCACCTCTCTAGCAGGGACTGAAAAGGGCCAAAAGAGTTCCAAAAGAGTTCCCGGCACTGAGTAGTCCCGGCGGTGTGAACGCGACATTATTGGTACTAACGGAACTAAAGAACCAAAGTACCAGGGAAAGTCCTGCGGTGTGAATGCGGCTTAAGAGAGTGCAGTTCAGCTCCAGAAATTGTGGAGCCAAAGTTGGCTCAGGGTATATTGTTTGTCATTTCATTATTTTATTTTCTAAGTCCATTGCCTTCATTACTAAAAAGTATCATTGTTCTGTTGAAGTAATAATTGATTACTGTTACATGGTGAAATGTAAAACAATCGTGTTAAAGTTATTATTCTTCTGACACCATCAGCTGCTTTAAAACGTCCTTCTGGACTGGAATGAGGCTAACCCTGATTTGCATGTAGCCCGAGGAGAACTCACAGGTGTTACTAATAACATTAACAATGGCTCCGTGGTATTAAAGTGTCTACGTAAGTCATTACAGTGTGAAGGTGAGCCAGCATGAACAACACCAAGAGCCAGAAACTGAAGCGGTCCACTGGAATTTATTTTTCAATATTTACACCTGTACTTTTCCTACTCAAAATGTCTTTAAAAGGAAAGGAACATGTCTTCCTACAAGGTTAGTAGAAATAAAAGTGAGATGGCTGGGAGGCCTCATTTGGCTTTGATAGTTTAGGTTTTATTTGAAGGATAAAAGGTTGACGGGAAGTCCCAAAATTACTCCATTCTGTCACTGACCTAAAGACGCCGAGAGCAATTTGGGGTTAAGTATCTTGCCCAAGGACACTTCAACATGTTGACTACAGGTGATGGGATCATACTGCTGACTCTCTGATTGGAAGAGATTTACCCCCTGTGATAAAGTCTCAATGCTGACTCCAGATATACTTCCTCTGCATGCTGTTATTGTTACTGCAAGGGATTGAGAAAGGAACTGATTTTCTCATGCTGTTACATGAATACCAAGGAATTACCTCATTAGAAACACTTTTACCCTAACAATCTACATGCTGGGTGGGTAAAAAACATTGTTAAATGTAATCAAAACATCAGTTGTATGTTCATGTGCTACATCCCTTTACTTTATTTCCCTGCCGTGCTCCTGCTATTCAGTCGGTGCCTCCGTGCCTATTGTAATACCTCATACATTCCAACAATGAAAAGTAAATAGGTCTGTTAACAACCAACTTTACCTTATACATTATTTATCATGTTTTTACGAGGCTACAATTGACAATGAACTTTTATTTATGCCCCTAGCTGCAGAGCTCCAGCATATTATAGTAAAGTGATTGCTTGTGAGCAGTGTTGGGTGTAACGCGTTACAAAAGTAACGGAGTTACAGTAATATATTACTTTTTGCTGTAACGAAGTAATGTAACGCATTACTAATGAAATGTGGGTAATATATTACCCGTTACAATGCTCAGTAACGCAGTTACAACACATTTTAACCCGAAATTAAATGGTACATAGCGAGACATTCCGACACCAGACAACTTGTGCGGGTAGATTAGTAAACCTGGTGTTTACCCTTCAGGCTTCGCGCCGGGATCTTCGGGGCAGTTGAATGTTATTCACCCTCTATTCAAAAAAGAGAACGGAGCGAAAAATACTAACAACAAATTGTGTCAGGTGCGCGTGACCTGCTCCGCTGCGCGTGCATCATTTCCAAAGTGCTTCCACAGCAGTGACACACATCTGTGGATAATCATTTATACGAAAATGGTTAAAGCAACCATCACTAAACGCCAGCACCACTGCATCTACTGCAGACCGTAGCAACAGGTCAGATGGGGACATCACGTGACCCTCCGTTGTGGACACTAGCTTACTCCCGCCTGACTCGCCCCCGGAGCAGCAGTCTTCATCGCCCGAAACACCGCCGCCCCTCTGCGGCCCGCAGGTGCCAGCCAGGATACCACGGCAAAACAGAGCCTGCCCAGGTATATCTAAACAAGTACCCGCCTGTACAGTGGGGTTAGGCGGTCATTTTGCAGCTCGTGGTATACAAATAGACAAGGGCTAGAATATGTGAAAATAGTGCCATATTCTGCCTGTAGAAATGTTGGGTAAAAAATAATGCATACAATAGCACAGATGCCTTCACCACGAATGGCTACAAAAAGATCTCATATCCCAAGCTTATCAACGAGCTAATGTTGCAGCTGAAATGATCTCCAGGTCACAAATTCAACCTCACATGATGATGTGATACCAGTTTTCAAGCACAGTAAATATTCTCTTCCCAGAGTATATGATGGGACCAAGGTGATGATTTAGTAGGCTACATGGTTTTAATAATACTTTTGCTTTTCAATGTTTGCCATTTCAAACCATGAGCTGGTTCAAATAATATTTGCCTTGATTTACAAAATGTTCTCATTTGTTTTATCAGTAGCTTTGAAGCTTTTGTGCTTTTCTTTGCCATAGTCCACTTTGGACTGTATGAGATATTTCAGGATATATATTTCACTTTTAACTCACTTGAAATGTTCTCACTTGCTTGGTTTCAAAACATAACAAATGCCATAATCTGTTCATTGGGACCATCAATGCTATTTCTCATTGCTGTTGCCGGCCACTATTGCTCATGTAAACCTACTACTGCTGCGCCCCCTGTAATCTCAGAGGCACCCTGAGTAATTTTGTTCTGGAGCCGGGCCTGCACACGGCCATATACTAAACAAACTACAGAGCCCATTCCGTGTCCTGTCAGTGTTTACTTCCTCTCTGCCTTATTCTGGTGATTTATCTGACGTCCAGCGCTCCGTCTTTTAACCTCTTTTCCTGTCTCTTTCTGGATCCTCCTTAGCCACCTTCATTATAGTCCTTGACAGTGGTCTGTGCTGCTGTATTAACAACGTGTCACATGTTAAGAATTTACAATCAGAATGGAGTATTCAACTAAGCCGTGTAATACAAGGTGTTAGTAGCCTTAAGGGCCTACACAGTTGTTATGCTATACCACATCGCCTTTCACTGGATGTATAATGAGCTGCACTAAATTACATTTCAGCATTTAAAATACCTAGCCATTCTTTTGCGGTTATTTTGGTGAAAGTAACTAGAAAAGTAACTAAAGTAGTGTAACTCATTACATTTCAGAGACAGTAATTTTGTAATGTAACTTATTACTTTCAAAAGAGAGTAATAAGTAATATGTAATATATTACATTTTCGAAGTAACTTGCCCAACACTGCTTGTGAGGAGGCTGTAGTTGCCTGAAATGTCTGAATGCTCCCTGAGAGTCTTAGTGGATACATCATTTCTGTCTGTAGCAGCTTTGGGATTCTGTTTGGGACACAGGAAACCAAAACATTGCAGCAAGGAAGTGCAGCTTGTTAAACATCATAAGGCAAACTACCTGGCTAAGCTTTAGCGTAGCAGCTCAATTAATGAATGTTTTTTAGGTTTGTTATTCGCATCCTGCAGCACCTAAGTGGGTTGGGATGAGGGAGGTTGTTCAACACAAGTCCCGGGTGATTCTGAGTGCAGCTACTCAGCTGTCTTGAGATTTTAGTTCTGGGATTGCCAAACTTGTCAGCACTGCAAGTGAGACTAAGAGAGCACTTCAGCAAACAGAGGTACATTTGATGGCGCCCGATACAAGCTGTGTTTTTGTTGTTTATAAGTTGCTGAACTTTGGTACCTGAGTACACTCAGCTGGCATCTGAAGAAACTACTCGATCACAGTGTATTCATCCAAGTGTCTTATGGCACCAACTCCTGGTGTGGTGTTGAATAGCTAAAAAGCTGCAGCCAATGCTCAGGAGTTAGGCAATGCTGTGACAGCCAATTATATCCTCATACACTCCAAGACACACTCACTGCACCGTAACTACCTCCCATTACATTTTGTTGCTCCTGCTAACCTGTGATTACAACCACAGGAACGCATCAACACGTCTGTCAGGCACACGTTCGGTGATACGTGGATTTCAGTTTTGGAAATAGAAATGAAATGATTTGGAAATAGATAGATAGATAGATACATCTTACCTATACTCAGAGAGGATCAGAGAGGATCTGTGTTTTGCTGGAAGTGTGTAGGCAGAGTAGAACATGTTGCAGGAGGAGCTGCCACTCAACCGAAGACAAAAACATTCAGCTCAGTTTTCTGAGTCACATAAACCAGTGGCACTTTTTCTTTCCTACATTTGTAGAACTTTATTACTTTTTTATAAAGCATTACTGTAGGTAAGCTCAACCTTTGTTTGTTCAGTGGCAATTCATGAGACATCCTCACGCATAAGTTTAACTGTAAAATACAAATAGAAAGCCTTTAAATCATTTTAATATAAAAACCAACACAAAGGTATAATATCAATGGGACACCAATAGAGCGCTGTTGATCCCCAACTGAATTATAGATTCGTTTTAGGTTTATTGTTGGATTAATGAAGAAAAATAAATTGTTTATTTAACGTTATTGGTTTTGTGATAAATACAATGCTCCCAGAAGCCACTTAGCTTAGCTCATTAAGCATAGAAAGTAAAGTATAACAATAACAATCATTTCATGAAGGGTTACGTGTCACGGTTTATTTCTTTGACGTCGAGTTCCTCACATTGAAACTCAAGGAAGTCATTCTGACTGCGGAGATGCTGGTAGGTGTATTTTTTGTTATCTTTTGTGTATTTTTTATTACCTGTGCTAGCTGTTTCCCCTTTATCCCGTGTTCATGCTAAGATAAGCTATGCTAACTGACTGCTGGCTACCGCTACATGTTTACATTGAGACGTGGTATCTATCTCCTCCTATCAAAAAAAAAAAAGTGGTAGGCTCAGCGTATTTCCCCACATGTCCTACTTTTTATTGCATATTTAAAGAATGTAAAATTAATTACGATATGAAAACAATTATTACTTTCTCAGAATTTAACTAAAGCCTTATACAGCACCTTGCAGACAACCCATGTTGTGCACTTTAAACTCTGCAGTCTTAGATTGACAATAGAATGAAGTGAGTATATTTATTTTAACCAGATGCACTGATTATGTCTGGGATCACGGTGAAGTCAGCGAGGCTCCTGTCAACACCCACACCTCTGAAATGCTGCTGCAAATAATTGAGTCATGTTGCTGATGCCTCATGCACCACAGAGTGTAAGTGCTGTGACCTAAGCATCACTCACATGCCCACACACACATTTACAAACACCTGAAGATCCTGCAGTGAAAACACTTCTGTAGAGCAGCTCTATTTAAGCTAAGTGCTCATGCGTTAGGCTTGCCTTTTTTATTGCTAAACTTATAAATGGAGCAGGAAGCACTGTTTACATTCAAATGGCTCACCAGCCATTTAGCCACATAATGCGGCTCATTTTAATTTATGATCAAACAAACAAAATAGGCCCTGCAAGCTCAGCCCGCTAATGCCGAAGTTTTGTGAAAGGCACATCAGATACAATGATCCATCAGGCTCCAGGTCCCAACTGTTGACAGCAGTCCTCCTCTATGAATCATGGATCACTTGTGTGCAGAGGTCACATACCAAATGCATGGAGAAACAATGATTCAATGGATGACAACATTTCATCAGAGCACAATATGTTATACGGCTTTTGACGAGATATTTCACAAAGCCTGTCAACATTTCCTGGAGAAGCTTCAAAGCCAGAGTAAGCCATACTTCCCTTTGGAGTTATTGATGAAGAACAACTGTAGAGAGATGGACTATGATAAATAAAATGAAACAGTTGGCACCCTGCATCACCCTGATATGCGACATGCTCTCTTGGTATTTCTCAATTGCAGTGTTCGGTCAGAAAATGTCACAGCCCTGATTCCAAACAGCTGTTTGAAATACATCTATTTCTTATCAGTGCATGATTATATCTACAAGGCAGAGGAAGGTTATTCTGCAAAGACTGGGTCTGAAACAGACACTCCTGCATTTCTTAAAAGATCGTCAGAGAGAAATCTGTATCCAACTTGATGCCTGCTGCATTTCATTGGTATTTTCACTTCACAGAGTTTGCTGCTGCGCTGTATAATCCCTGCACAAAGTCAAATTATCTGCTTCATAATGGAGCTGCCAGAACATGTCAACAGACAGTGGCCCCATTTTTATCTAAGCTTTGCCAGTTGATCATTAGCTTCTATCACTTAGCAGAAACTCTGCCGAAGTTGAAGAGCAGTTTACATTATGGCTGAAGGGATACTGTTGCATTTGTAACTTTAACTGGCACTCCTCTCACTCAAGAAGTTTGAGAGACTGAGGGGATGGATTGTAATTTTGAGTTTCACCTAAAAAAGGCATTTAAAATTGAAACCAGGGGCACACTGAGATGCAAAAGCAGGGTTTCCATGAAATGTGTGAAGTGGCTGGTGAAGTGCATTTAAGCTACTGCACAAGTGCTGGGTTGTTTTCAGGGCACTGACTGGCATTTCAAACCGGAAAGACGTGATGTAAGATTTTACATATTTATTGTTTACACGTCATATGAATGAAATGATTGCCATGATAATACAACAGGAGAATGTAATGGTGTTTTGGCGATTAGGCCCCGGTTTGCAGGATAATCATTTAGGAGGGAAAGCACCGCTCCGATGAAATCCCCGGGGTCTAGACACTGGTGGTGGTGCTGAGTAGGTGAGACCGGTCTGAAGAAGGAAGGTTTAGCTTTGTCCTGGAGGAGACTGGAGGCGAGAGGGGTGGAGGCGGGTTGCGGTCATCTGCAAATGACAACTGACAGGGAGGAAGAGCAGGCATTTAAGGAATTTAGCATGTGCAGCTATTGGCTGCTGAGGGGTGACGCCCTCATATTTAATGAGGGGGGAAGGGAGCCATCGAGTGACGTGTAAGTGACTCGTGTTAGGTCTTCCTTATTGAACTTGCGCTAAGCTTAATTTCAAACCGGAAAGACGTGATGTAAGATTTTACATATTTATTGTTTACACGTTATATGAATGAAATGATTGCCATGATAATACAACAGGAGAATGTAATGGTGTTTTGGCGATTAGGCCCCGGTTTGCAGGATAATCATTTAGGAGGGAAAGCACCGCTCCGATGAAATCCCCAAAACCATTGAAGTATGAAATACTGAGATGAACTGAGTTGCTTACCTTGTGGGGTGACTGGTGATCTGGGAAGGAAAGATAATAGATTAGCACGTATATGAGCGAAATAGTGCCGGAATCACTGCCGGAGCTTACGGGTCATGCTGAGACTCTGACTGCCGAAATCAGTGCCGGTCTTACCTGAAAACGACCTGCGGGTCGCATGCCTGGCCAGCAGGGCTTGACTACGCCGAGGAGCGAGCGGTTTCGTTTTGTAACGGTGGCCTTCCGCCACGACACCGAAGTGTACGGTGGCCTTCCGCCACGCCTGAACTTCGCAGGCTATATACATCTTTTTCTTTGCTCTTTTCTCTTTCTTTCGTAACTGACACCGAAGTGTACGGTGGCCTTCCGCCACGCCTGACTTCGCAGGCTATATACATCTTTTTCTTTGCTCTTTTCTCTTTCTTTCGTAACTGACACGGAAGTGTACGGTGGCCTTCCGCCACGCCTGACTTCGCAGGCTATATACATCTTTTTCTTTGCTCTTTCTTTCGTAACTGACACCGAAGTGTACGGTGGCCTTCCGCCACGCCTGACTTCGCAGGCTATATATATATATATATATTTTTCTTTACTCTTTTCTCTTTCTTTATTTTCTTTGTTTTGTAACTGCCACGGGGGTGTACGGTGGCCCGAGTCCACGCCTGACTGCAGGAAATACATTTACTCTGATACGTTTGAGCAAGGCCTGGGAATGAAATACCTGTGTGCCGGAGATGAAGCCCGTTACATGTAGTTGCAGCGTGAGACGAGCCATTATTCCCTGTGGGCGGGGCCCGCGGAATTAGGACAGGAATGCAGTTTGAATATCAGGTACCTTAGTGAGACATGTATACTTGTGAATGTATTTATGAGCCACCACCAGTTATATGCATAGATACCATAGTCAGGGTCTGAGAGATCTTTGGGAAGCCAGTACGGCGCTGAAGTCTGGGCGAATGTAGGTTGTGAAGGCGGAGGAGGACCACCGTCCTAGTTGTTGTAGGGATGAGGTAGAGAGACCTTGATTAGCAGCAGAGGTGGCTGCACCTATCCTGAAGGAATGTCCCGGGTATGATATAGGTGATAGGCCGGATTTAATGAGAACTTGCTTGAGGTAGAAATTGACAGGGGCCATGACCCTGCGAACCACTCTCCCTGGAAGAAACCCCCAAAACCCACGGATGGGGCGGCATCCGTGGAGAACCTCATTGAGTCAGAGGAACGCACGAGGTCATCGTAAAAGAAAGTAACTCCGTTCCAGTGGGCGAGCAGGAGGGACCAGGAACGTAGGTCTGAGCGGCAGCCTTCGTCTAAGAAAACGCAGTCATGGAGTTTGTCGACCGCTGATGCTGCGTCCAGGAGGCGGGAGATGAACGAGCGCCCCTGGGGGATGACATGCATGGCGAAGTTGAGGTGTCCGAGAAGGGAGAGCAACTGTTATTTTGTGATGACGTGTTGCTCGCAGTATGACTTGGTGATGTCCCGGATGCGCTGCAATTTGTCGGAGGGGAGAGACGCCTTCATGTCTATGGAGTCGAGGATGATGCTTAAGAACTCTAAGCGTGTGTCGGGACCTAACATGTTCTCTTTGGAGAGAGGGACACCTAACTCCTGAAGCAGTGTTTAAGCTTGGCCAGTGAGATCCCTGAGCTGTCCTGTGGTGGGACTATGGGGAGGAGTCGTCTAGTAGGTGAAGGACGGAGGGGATTCTGACGATGTTCAGCGGGTTTCAGCAGGATCCAGCAGAGCGCTTCCGAGAAGGAATTGAAGAAGCAGGGGCTGCTTCTGCGAAAATACAGTTTGAACTCCCACTTAATACCGAACGAATTCCACTGAGACGGATGAATGGGGATGATGTTGAAGGCATCGGTAATGTCCGCTTTGGAGAGCCGAGCTCCGTGCCCTGTGAACTTGATCATCTTTATTGCATTATCCACTGAGGCATGGTGAAGGGAGAACTGATCTGGAGGGATGATGCTATTGACGCTGCTGAATGGCCAGAGCGGGGAGCGGACAGATCGAAATCAGCCTTTTATTTACGTGTGGCTTATTCCGATGGGATTTGAACGGAACACTGAGAAGGGGGAGGAGCTAAAAGGGCCGATTATATATCCTTTGAGAAGTTCTTTGTCGATGAGCTGGGAAACTATGTTGGGTTCTTTAGCGGCTGACTGTAAGTTTCTTGCTACGAAAGTCACTGTGGGAGATGGGAGGACCCCTACCCTGAAGCCTTGGGAGAGCCCTGACAGAGATAGTCAACGAACACGGAATCTGGGTGAGTAGATAGCGCAGCTGCTAGCTGAGGGATGATAATGGGAGTGGAGGGTGGTATTCCAATTATTATTATTTTTTTTTTTTTTTTTTTTTTTCCCCTCCTCCACGAGGTTTCTGGCGTAGAGCTACTGTGACGGCCCGTCCACACGGTGGCGCGCGTTAAAGCTTCCAACGCTTCTGCCCATTCACTTTGAATAGGGTGACATCACTTTTAGCAGGACTGTATTTGGGAAGCGACGTGGAGCGTTGCTGCGTTGCTCGCTTCAAAAGTTGAGCAATGTTCAATTTTGTTGGCGCCTCGGCAGAAGCGTCAGCCAATGAAATCCCGTTTATGCAAATCTGCCAGTACAAGCGCTAGCCAGTCGAACCGCGTGTATGTTGGGAGAGACTACGCAGGTCATTACCTCATATTCCGGAAAATGGAGGGAAAATTCATTATAGCGGTAGTGAATCACCCGGTGCTGAATGATCGGTCTCTGTTCATCTACCGGGATACAAACCAGGGGAGCGAGGCATGGAGGGAGGTGGCAGGGACAGTGGGTGAAACTGGTAGGTTTTCGCCTGTTGGAGTTTTTTTTTTTTTTTCCCAGTTTACTTCGTTTTAACATTGCTATTGCTTTGTATCTCGGGGGAAGAGATTCATGTGATTGGTTGTTGGTCACGTTGCTCGCAAAAAACAGTAGCGTAGGCAAAAATGTACTTTAGGGTGGGCCTGTAAAAATATAAGGTGGGCCAGATTTTTTGGCAGATTACTTTTAGAATACTTCCGAGTTCCTTTCTTCTTCTTCTTCTTCTTCTTCTTCTTCTTCTTCTTCTTCTTCTTCTTCTTCTTCTTCTTCTTCTTCTTCTTCTTCTTCTTCTTCGGAATACTTTCTTTTCCATAACAGATGGGTATGTTTTGGTGAACGGGAGACACGTATTTTACTGTTTTATCAAGAGCACAACACGACATCTTGGTGTCATTCTGGACAGCTCTCATCTGCACCACACGTAAAACTCACCCATACTGCATTCTTGTACAGTCTTAAAACCTTTCCTTGAAATATGTTATACATGTAAGGTGTCCTTGGGTGCTTTGAAAGGCGCCCCTAAATAGAGTGAATTATCATTATTATTTATTATCTGAAACGATGTAATAACTTTTATTTATTTTTTTTCAGTCACTTGCCCTATACATTCCGCAGGCCATTCACTTTGATTTGATCCCGTTATAAATGTCATCATTTCGACAATAAATAAATGCTACAAAAACGTTATCTTCCACGTTTTATCTAACCATCTCCGTTTCTACCTTTCAATATATTTTGAAAGAGAACTCTCTCTCTCTCTCTCATCTGCGTGCGGGGGCGGGGCCTCACAGACACGCTGCATCTCTCGCTTACAGACACGCTGCTGCGCTGTGCAGTGTGCACACGGTTCTGCTGGTAATGAATATTACATGTTGTGAGGAAACTTCTCAACCAATAGTTCCAATAAGTATTCACTTCAGGTTTATGAAAGTAACTGACTCAGATTACTCGTTTTTCAAATGTAACGCCCGCTGAATATACATGATTTTTTGTATTTCTGATTACGTAACGCCGTTACATCTATTCCGTTACAACCCGACCCTGTGTGGGTGAGTGCAAACATTTTCGTTAACACTAGTACCTGACCTGAGTGCCACGGAAGTCGAAGCTCCTGTGACGAGTCTTCCAGGGCCTGGAGGCGAGCATCGATAGCTATCATGGAGCTAGCCAGGGATTGCAGGGAGCCGGCTACGCTACTCTCCATGAGGGGTGTGTTAGTGGCGCTCCCGGACTGGCAGCCTGGGAAGGGGTGGATTTTGGAGGTGGACGGGATCCTGGCTGGAGGGCTCGACTTCCTGCCCTTTTTTATATTACCTCCGCGGCTGCGGCAGCGTCCTCGCCCTGCTCTCTGGGGAGCTGACTGGAGCTGCTGCCCCGGACTGGGGAGCTGTGCTGGAGACCTGATCCGAGAGCTCTCGGAGCTGCGAGAGAGTGAGGCCTGGGGCTGTGGGGATGTCCTGCTGCAGGAGCCGGGCGATGAGGAAGTCTGCCTCTGGTGATAGGCCGCTGTGGGGAGCCGAACCGGGCTCGAATAATTCCATACCAGGTTCGTGATCTGAATTGTCCGCGTTGGACATCTCGAGCTAGTTTTTCTTGTGCTTTTTTTTTCTTTTCTTTTTTCTCACGAGGAGGAGTATAGTACTGCTACTGTTTGCGGTCATCTGCAAATGACAACTGACAGGGAGGAAGAGCAGGCATTTAAGGAATTTAGCATGTGCAGCTATTGGCTGCTGAGGGGTGACGCCCTCATATTTAATGAGGGGGGAAGGGAGCCATCGAGTGACGTGTAAGTGACTCGTGTTAGGTCTTCCTTATTGAACTTGCGCTAAGCTTCATTTGGCAATTATTTAGAAATACCTAGTATCCACAAAGTGTCCCAGTGCCCTTTTGTCCAACAGCCCGTTACCCCGATAATTAAACACGCATTGATCCAAAGGCTAACAATCCACAAACCTCTCTGAAACAAACAGAAGCACATGGCTTCATAGGTGTGGCCTTACTCAACTTTGGCTGGTACTTGTTGCCTTTGTAAAAATGTGGTTGTTTTCTGTTTGTTGCGGTCAGTGTGTACTTTCATAACAATCGGCTTTTGGATAAAAGGCTGTTTATCCTGGCGTTTTTGAATAATAGACCACTGTAACAAAGGCATGGCACCGGGTACAGCTTGGGGCTAAAGCATTAGCAAAATTAGAAATGGGATGGGATAATTAACTTAGGGTTACTAAAATCAATATTTTATTTCAATTATCACTTGAAATCTGCCCAAAGCTTTTGGTTTTAAGAAGTTATTAAGAGAATGTAATTTCAACAAAGAAGTTATTATAATGGGTGATTTTAACATTAACAGGGAGGATAAATCGTCCAGAAAGAATCTAAAACATATAACTGATTATGTTGACCTTGTGCAACTGATCAGTGGACCGACAAGAATAACAAATTAAACCAGCACTCAAATTGATATTTAGTAACAGAACAGAGAGAATTTTTTCATCTTTTAACATGTTAACTGGTCTTTCTGAACACAATATGAATGTTGTCGCCAGGAAACTAACCAATAAGCGTTTTGGCCCTTCCGTCAGGAAATATGAATCTTGTGGAATCCCCAAAAACAAATATGAGACCTTTACAAATGCTGTTGAACAGATTAAATGGGAAGATATTTTGTCTGGAATAGACCATGAGGAAGACAGTAAAATGTTCTCAAAAACGTTAGAGAGGACTATTAACAACTTCAAATACAAAATCAAGCATAGAAATAACAAAGACACTGTCCCTTGGATAAATGAGGATATTTTCAGACTAATGAAAGAATGTGATCTAGTCTTAAAAAAAACTGCAATCAAAACTAAATGAAGCCATGACAGAAGTCATTTTACTATGCTTAGGAATAAAGTTTTAAAGAAGTTAAGGAAAGTTAAGGCAGATTTCTTTGTAACTATAATAGACAAGGCAGGAGGTAATTCGAAACTGATATGGAACCAGTTAAAAACATTAACTGGTAATCAACATAGGGAAAGAAAACAGTTTGAACTTAAAGTAAATGGTAAGCTTATAAACACTCCAGGCGATGTAGCTGAAGTTTTAAATCACTATTTTACTGATTCTGTTGATAACATTGCACAGTGTTTTTCTCCTAACTGCACAAGTAATTGTCAAATTGATACAATGGAGCCATGTAACAAATTAACTAAGTTAAAGCTAGCTTGTAGCATCTCTCTTAGTCTATCTAACGTCAGCCGTCAGTTTCCTCGTGGGTCTGTATTCATATGAGCGTGCATGAAACAATAATACTGAGACAACTATCTCGCGAATGTCTCTTAGTGAAAAATAACCATCGTATCTTCTGCCAAGTCACAGTAATAATGATTTATGATTAATTTGTCTTTTTTTAGGTATAGCTGCAGCAATAGCCTATAGACTTATGTTTACATTAAGCTTACTGTATATTATCGTGAGGACTGGATAGATTACCACGGAGCTGAGCCAAAGCTCATTGTTATATATTTTAGGATTTTTCTACGTATAAATGTTTAATTGTGTTATTTTGTTGGTAATGTTCAGTGTAAGAAATGTGAATATAAGTGTAACATCCTCAGAGACAGCACCTAAGTCCTATACATTTTAAATCCTGCAGACAATTCGTAGTGGAGTGGAGGTGGTGACCCTCAGCCCACGTGTCAGCATCTTCAAGGAGAGATGGCCTGGTTTATTCAATGAGGCTCAGGTGAGAACGTTACGTTTATTATTTTCCATTTCAACTCACTGTTGTTAGAGTTGTGAGTAATGAGTGTTGTCCCCTATGCTTTTTATTACTGTAGATCAAGGAGGAGTTCCGACACATAACAACTCTTTCACTGGAAGAGACGTTGATGCTGAAACTGGACGGGTACACTAACACCACTCGCTCCAGCTGCCAAAGGAGGAGATGCTGGCTCCAGGATGCGCCCTCTTCTGAGCACAATTGATGAGGTACATTTATTTAAATAAATAAAGAATATGAAAATGCAGAAATAAGTCTTCTCACTAAAATGCCCAGAGTATTGGAAAAAAGGGATGCAGTGGCCAGGTGCCTGATTGAAGACCTTGGGGAACGCCAAGAAGACCTTTTTCAAGACAGCCAGGTATGTCATTAAAGACTGATCACTTCAAGATTTTAATTATCAAGAGTTATTTTGGAGGTCGCTCTGATACCATTGTTTGATTTCTGTGATTAACCACTCTTACACCTAACAAATAAATATGCAATTTATTGCTGTAAATCTCTAAACATCTTATTGTTTTTATAAATGGTTTAGCATTCACAGGAAAATGATTTAGGGATAATTTACTGATTTGATTATCTACTTAACATATAAATCTACCTAAAAACAAAAACCTTCTTTTGGTGTTAAAGTGAAATAAAATCATGCACTGAAAAGTTATGTTTATGGGAATGAATCAATTTAATGTCATTGATTAGATCGATGGGCAATTTGACTGGGCCTGACATTTTTTATATAAGTTAGAAATCTTTTAGTTTTTAATCGTTGCCACACATTTTTTCAAATCATTTAAAAAAAGTCAATCCCTGGTTTTATTGATTAGGCTTAATGCTAGACCACAAAGCCTATATTGTATAATAGCTTCTTGTTAATATGCCTAATTTAAAGTGAATATGCTTTTCTTTCTTTTCAACATGGAGGACGAGCATGACATGCTTGTGATCCATGATGCCACGGACAGGGGACCAGCAGATGTGTCCATTGTCATAGAGGGAGACAGAGTTTTGAATTTGTGCGGAAACCAAACAAAGGCATGTGCATTCATCTACGCCCTCAACCTGGAATACCCCAACAAGCTCAAATACACATTTGAGGTATTCTAAAAACTGTTTTTGGAGCTTGATGGAGCCAAGCTGCTCAAACAGGTCCAGAGCCTCAAATAAACAATTTGTTCTGAAGTGGATGTTGACTTGTTTTAGTGCCGAGTGACACAAACACAAAATAATGTGATGTGGAGAAACCTTTACTGGCACTTCAAGGTTTTAATAGTTGAGAAGATTTGGAAGATTATGTTAAAAATGTTTACAATTTCCATGCACTGTTGCATGGAAATTGTTAAAACAATGTGATTGTATGACTATTTTTGAAGATGTTAACAGTGTTAACAATTGAAATGCACTTAAATGTTTAAATAATCTCAATGTATGACCATATTGCACTTATACATTTGGTCAATAAAAAAAAACATCAATAAAATCTTGTGTGGCAATATATTGTTTACTGGTAACCTTACTAATAAGTAATAATGTGTAATATGGATCAATTATTAAGTAAATAGCTGCCTACGATTAGGAGTAAATATTACTCATTTTAATTTATAAGTAATACGTTTTATTAAGTAATTGAGTTAGATTTTACTTAATTTCTTAAAGTAAGTCTTTTATATTAAATGTTAGTAATCTTTACCCAGCTGCCTATGATTGAGTGTAAATATTAGTCATTTATAAATAATATGTTTTAAGTAATCGAGTTCGATTTTACTTAATTTCTTAAAGTAAATCTTATATATTAAATATTAGTAACCTTTACCCAAAAACATTGGGTAAAATCTACACAAAAGAAGTGTGTGCAAATTGTTACCCCCATTTTATTGAGTAGATCTTATAGGTTGATTTTTACAGTGTAGGAACAGTGTTTCTCGACTTAAAGAAGGCCTTTGACACTGTTAATCACAAAAAACTCATATCTAAGCTATCCAGCATTAACTTCTCTACGGATAGATGGATAGAATCATATTTGTTCAACCGGCTCAGTATGTCAGAGTACAGAATAATCAATCATCTAACCTCAAGCTGTCCACAGGTGTCCCACAAGGGTCAATTCTGGGTCCATTGTTATTTTCATTGTATATAAATGACTTACCATCGATATGTCCTGACACAAACATCCAAATGTATGCTGATGATACTGTCATTTATGTTCACGGAGGCAGTCTGACACAAGTGGCGAATTAACTGATTGAACCGCTTGGTTGGAGCAATGCTGTCTGCAACTAACGGCCCGTCCACACTACAGCTTCGACAGCTTCAAAAACGGTTTCCAACGCGTCTGCCCATTCACTTTGAATGGGGTGACGTCACGTTGCCTCGCTTTTCGCCGAACTGAATTGTGGGTAGCATAGCGGTCCGTCTCCGGCGTCAGAAGTTGAACAATGTTCAACTTCAACAATGTTCAACTTCTGACGTCTCCGGCGTCAGAAGTTGAACAACTTCTGACGCCGGAGACGTCAGAGTAGCCAGCGCCAGCCATTCAAATCATATGCCAGCTCTAGCCAATCAAACCGCTGCTTGTGTGTCAGGGGCAGGAGATTCATGTGATTGGTTGTTGGTCGAGCTTCAGACACGCCCAGCTCCAAGCTTTTTTTGAAGCTGTAGTGTGGACGGGCCGTAAATGTCAGTAAAACTGTATGTATGTTCTTCACTAAAACCAAGTCCTCCTGCGTTGAGCCAGATGTGTTTGTGTCCGGGGAGAAGCTACAGGTGGTCTCACAGTACAAATACCTGGGGGTCTTAATTGATTCAAGACTCAATTTTAAGGATCAGGTGAAAAAGGTCTGCAACAGGGTCAAATTCAGTCCGTCAAATTTGAGGTTTACCAGAGACTGCATGTCACTGAGGTACATGCACTCTATGGTTCTATCTCACATCACATACTGCTTAACAACCTGGTCACATGCTTGTACAACCACTCTTAAACCCCTGGAATCATTATACAAACAAACACTTAAAATAGTAGATAAGAAATCAGTTTATTCTCATCATTGCCCAATACTCACAAAATATAACTTGTTGTGCTGGGAAAATGTAATGATATGCAAATGCTTGCCTCATGTACAAAATAATACACGGCCTTACCTCACCTCCGCTAAGACATTTTATCACCATACGCACACCTGTAACTAGGTCAACAAGAGGAGACTGCGTTGTTCCATTAAGGAAGAGTTCATTCAGCCAATCTTCATTTTCTTTTAAAGCTGCACAACAGTGGAACTCAATCCCAGTAAAGATTAGAACAAAACACCTGCAGTTTATTCAAATCTAACTTAAAAACATGGTTAGTGGAAAATCGGCTCTGTCAACACTGACACAATCTGCACTTTACAACACTCTGTTTGCAAAGTGCCTTGACCTGTTGCTATCTGTCTGCTTTGTGAATAAGTATTTTTGTTTTGTTTTTATGTTTTTATCATAATATAAGCATTTATGTTGAATGTTGTTTTACTGATTGTATTTACCTGTAATTTTGTTACGAACTCAGACACTTAGGATGTAGGACCCAATTGCACGACCCGGGAGACAGAGGTAAAGTATTTGTAATATACTTTATTTTTCCAAAATACAGCAATAACAACAAAAAAGGTCACTATCAAATCTCAAGTTTGAGATGACAAAAATAGAGAACCAAATGAAAGCGCTCACGTAGTGAGGAACAAAAACTTTTCCAGAGCACAGACCTGACCATGGCAAGAGACAAGACGAACTGACGAGGAACACTGGGAGACAGGGAAATTTAACCACATGACAATGAGAAACAGGTGTGAACAATCAGGGGCGGGACTGACGCTGATGAGCACAGGAGACACAGAAGGATGCCAGGTGAAAACAATCAGGAAGCCTGGAATGAGAGATAACTGGTGAGTGAGAAAACAAACATAAAACGATAGTTACGGCTGTAACTACGGTTCTATGAGTCCCGGATGACCGCCAGAGGCGGTGCTTTAGCACTGGATATGTCCATCGCGCGCATGCGCAGCTCGAGTACCAATAACAACAAAGTCACCTGTGACCCACGTGACACCGGATATATCAGAGGATTTGTTCCCCGAATCTTCTCGCGAGCACACAAGAATTCTGAGTGACAGGGAACTCTGGCGGTCATCCGGGAATCATAGAACCGTAGTTACAGCCGTAACTATCGTTCTATTTCGTCCCTACTGACCGCCAGAGGCGGTGCTTTAGCACTGGATGACTTATACCAACAATGTCATGAAGAATCCAAGCCCTTGCTCACCACTGGAAGCAGCGGAGCTCGGCAAAAGGACCACGCCCAAAGAATGGGGAGTGGCGACATTGACCTGATGACAACTGGAGAATGTGCCAGAAGACGCCCACGACGCCGCGGCGCAGATGGTCTCCAGGGGCACCCCTCTCAGGGCAGCCCAATATGTTGAGATGCTCCTTGTAGAGTGGCATCTCAGCCTGATGGCAGGGGGCGGCCACTGGCCCCGTAAGCCTGTGAGATGGTATCGACAACCCAGTGGGGCAGCCACTGGTTAGAGGGCCTAACCTCCTTTAGTGCCGCCAGGGCAAACTCAAGAGTTGCTCCTCCTGCCGTATACAGGCAGTAGCCTTGATTTACGCCCTTTGGGCACCCCCAGGGCACAGCAACTTCGATGTGCCGTACTCCTGAATGTCAAAGCGTGCCAGCTGGGCAGGGTGATTGAAGTGAGTTTGTGGAAGGACCCCGGCGGGAATGCCACATTTGCCCAAAGGGCAACGCCTGAGAGTCTCACCTCGGGCATGTATTGTTTATGGAGAGGAGATGCAACTCCCCGACTCACTTCCCTGAGGCTATGGCAAGCAGAAATGCTGCTTTCGTGGGCAGCCACCTAAGCCCCACCTGGGCCAGGGGCTCGAAGGGAGGAGATGATAGGGCATCCGGCAGCAAGGGCAGGTCCCAAGCCAGAGCCCTCGGGATGCAAGGGGGACGCTGCCGTAAAGCCCCTCTCATAAAGAGGGACACCGACCTGTGGCACCCCGCCGTGGCGCCGTCAACCCGAACATGTCGGGCAGAATCGCAGCCACATAATTCAGAGTGGAGTGAGAACGTCCACTATCTAGAAGGGACTGTTGTCTAAGCAACAATGTACATGCAGTCCCCAAGGAACACGCACATTCTTGCCCCCCAGTTGGGGTAGAAAGTGCGTGAGTGCAAGCTGCACGGCCCGAAGCTCTAGCACGTTGACCCGGCGCGCACTCTGCTGGGCAGACCACTGACCCTGAATGGTCCTGCCCTGCCGCACTGCACCCCACCCTGAGAGACATGCACCTATGGTGATGGTCTCCTGGCAACACACTCTCACTCCCTAAGCGTCCAATAGCGACGTTTGGTCAGTGTCCGTGGCGTCCAATTGTGACGCTCCTAGGCTCCTTCAGCTTCATAAAGGGACGCAAATAGCTTTCAACTGATTGCAATGTATTCCCATCTGCGTCGGGATTTGACGCTCATGGAAGCACGGCATTCGTTTATGCCGGCTGCCCTTAAAGGCAATGTGAGCATCCATTCCCATTGGATAACGGAGAATTTTACACCCGGAAGTAAGTACTCCTCTTACTGTCGATTGATTTTACAGTAATATCTGCACTACTCATCGACTAAAAAACACCAGATTATCCTTGTTAATTACACAACATTGATTGGTTTAAATTGTGTGCAATGCTTTTGTATTTTTCCCCTTCGATTCGGATAAACAAATATGTTTTCTGAGTAAAGGATGGCAGAAGACACTACACTACCCAGAATCCCCAGCTATCGTTTGGCCTACACCATGTACCGTTTTTTTCACCATTCATTCCGATGGCTGGCGTCTATGTCACGTGATCTTCAAATTTCTCCCTGCAGAAAAAGAAAACATGGCCGAAATTCGTTTTATTCTCGTGGAAAATGTCTATTTTAAAGTTAGTTTTGTCACAATGCACATGTTATGTCACGTTTGTAGTTTTGTCTGTGTTGGTGTTTTCTTGTCTTTGGGTTTCCTGTCTTATTGTGTTAAGTGTTCACCCCCGTTTCCTGCCTGTCTGCTTTCTGTCTGTTTCCCTCCCTGATTACCCGATTGTGTTCACCTGTTGTCCTTGTGTTTCTCCTCCCCTGCCCGGCTGTTTCTCGTTGTCATGATTACCCCTTCTTGTATTTAGTCTTGTCTCTGTCTGTGTTCAGTGTTGGGTCATTGTTTGTTGGTGACGGAGTTCACCGGAGAGTGTTCTGTTCTGTGTTTGTCTGTATCCTTGGAATAAAGGGTTTCTCAAGAGTTATCTGCATTTGGGTCCTGCTTCCTTCACTCATCCGTGACAGAATGACCCAACCCTGAAATGGACCCAGCAGATGACCCTTTTGAGGTGGAGCTGCAACAGTTTTCTTTTCCTTTGGAATGTTGCCACGATTGGTGGAAGGAAGCGTCCAGTGTTCGGCTGAAGGAGGCCGCCTTGGTAGAGGCGCACCGGTTGGCGATGGAGAAGCCCGACTTGGTGGAATTCTTACCTGACTGGATGTTGGACTTCCTCTGGATGTGTGAGTTCCAGCCTGCTGACTACAGACGTCTCGGAGTGTTCCGTCTGGAGTCAACCTCTGCTTCTTCCCCAGTTCCTGCTCCTATTCATGAGTCTTATGCTGGAACTCGTCAGGCTTATGGAGGCCCACAGAGCATTCAGGCGGCTGCTAAGAGGAGTCGTCGCAAGACCAGACAGGGAGCCCGGGCCCCAGCAGCCATGGTCCCAGTACAGGCGCCAGCAGCCATGGTTCCAGCCTCAGTACGGGCCCCAGCAGCCATGGTTCCAGTCCCAGTACGGGCCCCAGCAGCCATGGTTCCAGTCCCAGTACGGGCCCCAGCAGCCATGGTCCCAGTCCCAGTACGGGCCCCAGCAGCCATGGTTCCAGTCCCGGTCCCAGCAGCCATGGTTCCTGCCCCAGTGCAGGCTCCCGCAGCCATGTTTCCGGCTCCGAGGCCGGCCCCAGCGGCTATGGTTCCGGCTCCGGGAGCGCCCTATACGGCCGTGTTTCTGGCGTCGAAGCTGGAGCTTATAGACAGGATTCTGGCTTCAACAGCCATGATTCTGGCTTCAATTCCGGTCCCTGCAGCCATGGTTTCAGCCCCAGTTCTGGCCCCAGCAGCCATGGTTCCGACCCCAGCTGCCTTGGTTCCAGACCCAGAGCTGGTCCCAGCTGCCACAGTCCCATCTCGAGTTCCCTCCTTTAGTCCCTCCTTTAGGCCCTCCTCTAGTTCTCCTCTAGTCCCCTCTGTAGTCCCCTCTGTAGTCCCTTCTCGAGTCCCCTCTCTGTTTCCATCTCCAGTTCCCTCTCGAGTTCCCTCCTTTAGTCCCTCCTTTAGGCCCTCCTCTAGTTCTCCTCTAGTCCCCTCTGTAGTCCCTCCTCGAGTCCCCTCTCTAGTTTCCCTCTCGAGTTCCCTTCTCTAGTTACTCATCTAGTCCCTCCTCTAGTCTCTCCTCTAGTCCCCTCTTTAGTCTCTGTTCGAGTCCCCTCTCTGTTTCCATCTCAAGTTCCCTCTCCAGTTCCCCTCTCTAGTTCCCCTCTCGAGTTCCCTTCCCTAGTTACTCCTCTAGTCCCCTCTGTAGTCCCTTCTCGAGTTCCCTCTCTGTTTCCATCTCGAGTCCCCTCTCCAGTTCCCCCTCGAGTCCCCTCTCGAGTTCCCTCTCGAGTTCCCTCCTCTGGTCCCTCCTCTGGTCCCTCCTCTGGTCCCTCCTCGAGTCCCCTCTCTAGTTCCCCTCTCAAATCCCCTCTCGTGTTCCCTTCTCTAGTCCCCTCTGGAGTCCCCTCTCCAGTCTCCTCTCGAGTCCCCTCTCAAGTCTCCGCTCGAGTTCCCTCTCCAGCCCCTACGCAAGTGTCGTTGGAGGTCCCGCCGTCTACTCCCCTGCCGGGGGTCCTGCCAACCCTTTCTCCTGTCCCGTTGGAGGTCCCGCCGTCTACTCCCCTGCCGGGGGTCCTGCCAACCCTGTGTTGTTGGAGGTCCCGCCATCTACTCCCCTGCCGGGGGTCCTGCCAACCCTGTGTCCTGTGTCGTTGGAGGTCCCGCCGTCTACTCCCCTGCCGGGGGTCCTGCCAGCTCTGTGTCCTGTGCCGTTGGAGGTCCCGCCGTCTACTCCCCTGCCGGGGGTCCTGCCAGCTCTGTGTCCTGTGCCGTTGGAGGTCCCGCCGTCTACTCCCCTGCCGGGGGTCCTGCCAACCCTGTGTCCTGTGTCGTTGTAGGTCCCGCCGTCTACTCCCCTGCCGGGGGTCCTGCCAACCCTGTGTCCTGTGTCGTTGGAGGTCCCGCCGTCTACTCCCCTGCCGGGGGTCCTGCCAGCTCTGTGTCCTGTGCCGTTGGAGGTCCCGCCGTCTACTCCCCTGCCGGGGGTCCTGCCAACCCTGTGTCCTGTGTCGTTGGAGGTCCCGCCGTCTACTCCCCTGCCGGGGGTCCTGCCAACCCTTTCTCCTGTCCCGTTGGAGGTCCCGCCGTCTACTCCCCTGCCGGGGGTCCTGCCAGCTCTGTGTCCTGTGCCGTTGGAGGTCCCGCCGTCTACTCCCCTGCCGGGGGTCCTGCCAACCCTGTGTCCTGTGCCGTTGGAGGTCCAGCAGAATACTCCCCTGCTGGGGGTCCTGCCAACCCTGTGTCCTGTGCCGTTGGAGGTCCCGCCGTCTACTCCCCTGCCGGGGGTCCTGCCAACATTTTCTCCTGTCCCGTTGGAGGTCCCGCAGAAGACTCTTCTGCCGGGGGTCCTGCCAACCCTATATCCCGTGCCGTTGGAGGTGCTACCGGGGGCCCTGCCAGCCCCATGTCCATCACCGGTCTCGCCGGGGTTCCTGCCAACTCCTGGTCCTTTTCCGTGGGGGATCCTGCCGAAGCCTGTCCGACCGGCTCCGGTTTCTGTCCGGCCGACACCGGGTCCTGCCCGATCTCCGGAACGGGCCCATCAGCGCTTTCCTGCCCGGCCTCCTGATCCTGTCCGGTCGACACCGGCTCGAGCCCGGCCCCCTGAGAGCCGCGGTCTTCGCCCTCGAGCCCGGCCCCCTGAGAGCCGCGGTCTTCGCCCTCGAGCCCGGCCTCCTGAGAGCCGCGGTCTTCGCCCTCGAGCCCGAGCCCGGCCCCCTGAGAGCCGCGGTCTTCGCCCTCGAGCCCGGCCCCCTGAGAGCCGCGGTCTTCGCCCTCGGGCCCGGCCCCCTGACTCTTCCTGCCGTTGTCTTCGCCCTCGGGCCCGGCTCCCTGACTCTTCCTGCCGCTGCCTTCGGTCCTCCATGGTCCCCACCTTGGACTCTGTTTTGACCCCGGGCCGTCCGCCCGAATCCCCCTTTTTGGACTGTACCTTGCCCCCCGGGCCGTCCGCCCGAGACCCCTTCCTGGTCCTCCGCTGTGTTCCTGGGCTGTCAGCCCAAGACCCGTCCTCCGGACCCCCTCCGCCCACCCTGCTTGGGGTTTTGGACTTTTTTGTTTTGGTTTTTTGAGGGACGTCTGGAATCCGGCCCTTGAGGGGGGGGGTTCTGTCACAATGCACATGTTATGTCACGTTTGTAGTTTTGTCTGTGTTGGTGTTTTTCTTGTCTTTGGGTTTCCTGTCTTATTGTGTTAAGTGTTCACCCCCGTTTCCTGCCTGTCTGCTTTCTGTCTGTTTCCCTCCCTGATTACCCGATTGTGTTCACCTGTTGTCCTTGTGTTTCTCCTCCCCTGCCCGGCTGTTTCTCGTTGTCATGATTACCCCTTCTTGTATTTAGTCTTGTCTCTGTCTGTGTTCAGTGTTGGGTCATTGTTTGTTGGTGACGGAGTTCACCGGAGAGTGTTCTGTTCTGTGTTTGTCTGTATCCTTGGAATAAAGGGTTTCTCAAGAGTTATCTGCATTTGGGTCCTGCTTCCTTCACTCATCCGTGACAAGTTTGGCCATTAAAATGCGTTTTGATGTCATTTGATGCGAGAAATATGAGTTGTTATTTCTGATTATGTGTGCAGTGGATGTACATGATCTTTAGTTTGCTAGTTATTACGAAGATTACTTCAGGAAATCGCGACGTTTTCATTGTTACCAAGGTGGTTGCTAGGGACGCTGCTATCGATATTATTTCTGTTATGTTGTGTAACTGTTTAATGGTGTTATCTGTATTGCTACCCCCTTCCCCGTCAATGTATAGTGTTGGTCCACAGCCATATTAGTTTAACAAAATCCGCATCTAAAGATAGCCTACGTTATTTCCCCCCTGTACAATTCCAGTCTCACATCTCAGAGCACATCGTCATTAACAAATACCGGAAACAGACCAAAATAATAATAATACCTTATTCCGAGTGTGCTTGCTTTTCTCTTTGAAAGTCATCACATAACGGCATTGTGATACACGGTTCGGCTGCATTACATATTACATATCTGCCGTAATTCTGTATTTATAGAGCCCTGATGAGAAGACAAACATGAGGAACTGAAAACGTGACGTGTATCATAAATATATCAGCCATTAAACAACATCTTACATTTCTTTTCACACAATACGTCTCCTTGCAGTATCAACACTAATTCGGCTCACTTTTATATTTGATCCAATTGGTAGATAGGCTGTATTTACACCATAAAGGTGCACAGATGATATAAAGGGACACCTGGTGGTTAAAGCATGTTATTGAATTTCAATATTTTTATTATTAGATATTAATACGATCCCTATAAAGTATATTCATTACTCGTTATTCTCTACTAATTGTTAATTAAAGACTGTATGTAATGACTATTTTGCACATCCCTTTCAAGATTTCAAGATTTTCTAAGGTTTATTGACATATCATATAGGCCTACACAACTGTGGTGTAGTTCTGCACTGAATGAAAAACTTGGGTTGCAGGTTCCTCAATAGTGCATTACAAGACATCTATCAATATTTGTGCATGCCTCCAGCAATGTTAACTATGTTGAAGCACTTATTTTAACTGATATTATACATAATGTATTACACTGATGTATGTAGATATTTCATCTCCGGCCTTGTCAGGTATTGAACAATCAATAAATAAAGAACACAGAATTGTTGAATATAAAACACAGAATGTATGTGATTATACTAAATGATTTTCAAATAAACACAACTGCATATTTAACTGTTACACATGCTGATGTAACGCAAATGTTCCAACTTGGGATAAATAAAGTATATCTTATCTTAAGCTGATCGATGGCTACTGCCATATTTGCAAAATGTGCCTCTGAACCTTGACAAGTGCATGTTTCAGGCTTATCAATTAATGTAATGTAATGTTATCACAGGGGTCACACACACCAGCTGTTAAATAAAGCTTTTCTGACCTTAGCTGGCATGTGGGTATATATATATTAATACTGCCCATAATGGGCACAAGCAATTTTCACCCATTTATTAATTATATGTTTTAAATGTGAGTGTTTCCTGTCCCCTAAACCTCCAGGGATGTACACAGTTTAATACTGGCAACTTCTTATTATGGGAAATACGAAAACGTCTTTTAAAACTACAACTCCCAGTAGAGACGTGCCATAGAGAACATGTTGCGAAACAGAATGTGTAGCATGTGTAGTTCTGGGGACGGGGTGGGGGAGGGGGGACGCGGTGGACCCGTTCAAATCCAGTTTTGGACAGTCTGCCGTGGTTCCATCCCATTTCAAGTGCTGTTCGAGAATCGGCTTAACCCTCGGAGCACACTCTCCAATCACAGAGCTTGAGGACTATCACGGGGTTTGTCAAGAGCACATGGTGTAGTCCAAACGATAGCTGGGGATTATGGGTAGTGTAGTGTCTTCTGCCATCCTTTACTCCTGGGAATGGACACTCACATTACCTTTAAGGGCAGTCGACATAAACGAATACCGTGCTTCCATGAGCGTCAAATCCCGACGCAGATGGGATTACATTGCAATCAGTTGAAAGCTATTTGCGTCCCTTTATGACGCTGAAGGAGCCTAGGAGCGTCACAATTGGACGCCACGGACACTGACCAAACGTCGCTATTGGACGCTTAGGGAGTGAGAGTGTGTTGCTCCTGGCGGGATGGGATGGCGCCCATGGGCACGCCTACCAGGAGATAGGCCCTGCCCCTCCAGCGTGACGGAGAGTGGAGCAATGCTGCGACACCCTGACTTCACTGTGCCTGTGCCACTTGGCGTCCAAGTGAAGGCTGTTCAGCCACATCTGCATGGGGCGCAACGACAGCGGGCCTAAGGGCCCAGCGGCCGAGGCAGCTGCCAGTCTGCCCAAGGGCCGGAGGAACTGAATATAAGGCACCCTCTTGCCCGGCCCACGTGGAAGCAGGCATCCCTCGGTTGGGAACCACTCCACCTGTGCGTATGCAGTAGTCAGCATATAGAATGGCAGCACCTTCAGGAATCTGTTGATTCCTCTGAGGTCCAAGATCGGGCGAAATCCGCCGACTTTCTTGCTCACGAGAAAGTATGCCGAGTAGAACCCCCTGGCTAAGCAGAGGGTCTTACTGGGTTGATTGCATCCTTGGACAAAAGGACGGACAACTCTTGGTCCAGAGGTAGGGCCCCTGCCGGATCGCTGACGACTGTCAATTAGACCCAGCCGAAGGCTAGGGGCCGGAGCTGCGGTCCGTACCCCTGGGTTAAGGTGAAAACCACCCAAGGGATGGAAGTACAGACTGCCCAGAAACTGAGCTGCTGCTGGGAAAGCAGCCGCCGACCACCCCCGGGATTTCAGAGCCCAGCCCCCCGGACCCTGGAGCCTCTTGGGGGGGTTCCGGTAAGGCTCTGGGGCACGAGGCCGCCTGGAAGGCGGGCGACATGGGGCACGAAAGTCATTGGGAGGCGGTTGAGTGGGCCGCTAAGACCTCTGCAGACCACCCCTGTAATCCGGCGGCTGAGTGCGGCTGCTAGAGCGGCCCCTGGGCCTGCTGGGAGTGGGCACAGGTCTGCGAGGACCCGAGTGCTGCTGCCTGGTCTGCCTAGCTTGGGCGGCACGCTCCAGTGCCTCCAGGGCAGCTGATCTAAACAGCTCTAAACAGCTCACCCCCCAACCGAAGGAGGGGGGGGGGGGCTAGCAGCCCCTACACCGGGGGGCCCAGGCTGAAGAGGCGACTTCATCATGCCCCTATCGGCAGCTAGCCGATCCACTTTAGAGGACAGCCTGTTTCTAGTCCTTCTATTGGGGGGAGCACACATAGCCATCGCTCCCTCAAGTCGCCGGGAACGGCCGAATTGATCTGGAGGAGGACGTGACAAGGAGAGGTGTCTGTTGGCTGCTGCCAGACGTTCCACCTCAGTGATTCGAGCCACTCTGAGCACCCGAGGCATGCAGCTACAGCTCATGCAGGCGTTTACCGTGAGAACCTCCCTCAGATGCTCGAATTTCGTCCCCACTGACCGCCAGAAGCGGCCGAGGCAGGAGGGGCAGCGGTCGTGGCCGTCCTCGGGCTCAAGAGAAGCCATACAGGCGCTACATGAATGAACCATTCTGTAGGTAGCCAGATGCAGCGTAGCCGGGAGCGGGTGCGGGAACCCAGCCTTCACCAGCTACCTGCTTAATGGAAAGAGTAGAGCGTTGCTGCTACTCGCCGAACAGAAAGAGGGATGTAATTACACCCACGTTACCGGCAGAGGGAGCGGGAGCGAGAGCACTGCCTTCACCTGGCTGGATTAATAAACACGGCAGTTCAGCGTCTACCAGGAGCGGGGGCGAGAACACTGCCGGCTGAGTTAGAGACGAATGCCAAATGCAGCATAACCGGGAGCGGGTGCGGGAACGCAGCCTTCACCCGCTACCTGCTTAACGGAAAAACAGGGCAGTTCCGCGTCTATCAGGAGCGGGGGCGAGAACACTACCTTCACTGGTTGAGTTAGAGACGAATGCCAGATGCAGCATAACCGGGAGCGGGTGCGGGAACACAGCCTTCACCAGCTACCTGCTTAACAGAAAGAGTAGAGCCGCGCCGCTACTCGCCCAACAGAAATAGGGATGTAATTACACCCACGTTACCGGCAGAGGGAGCGGGAGCGAGATCACTGCCTTCACCTAGCTGGGTTAGTAAATAAGGCAGTTTACCAAGAGCGGGGGCGAGAACACTGCCTTCACTGGCTGAGCTAGAGGCGAGTGCCAGATGCAGCGTAACCGGGAGCGGGTGCGGGAACACAGCCTTCACCAGCTACCTGCTTAACGGAAACCAGGCAGTTTAGCGTCTACCAGGAGCGGGGGCGAGAACACTGCCTTCACTGGTTAAATTAAGACGAATGCCAGATGCAGCGTAACCGTTTTTAGGATGACTAACACACTATATTCACGAAAAAAAAGTAGGCTATGCTAAAGACATGCAAGAGACAGCGCTCCCTAGCTAATTAGCTACACCACTGACAGTTGCAGCCAAGGATATTGTGTGTGTGTGTGTGTGTGTGTGTGTGTGTGTGTGTGTGTGTGTGTGTGTGTGTGTGTGTGTGTGTGTGTGTGTGTGTGTGTGTGTGTGTGTGTGTGTGTGTGTGTGTGTGTGTGTGTGTGTGTGTGTGTGTGTGTGTGTGTGTGTGTGTGTGTGTGTGTGTGTGTGTGTGTGTGTGTGGTTTACCTTCGGGTTGTCAGGAAATAGCCTCCAGTCTCAAACTTGTCCAAGATGCAGATGTGGTATAGGCTAGCTGTTGGGTTTAGTGTAAACTGTGCTGCACACACTGTCGGCACTAATGTGTGATATCACAAACATCAAACAGTAATTCTCCTGTGATGAAACACAAGTCATTAAGACAATAGTTGCCTAATTAATACGTGCTTGCATTCACCTCATTAGAATTCAGATGATGAAGGCAAATATTAGTAAGTCTTAACACATGCAGCTTTACTGGCGGAAGTTTGTCTCTCTTGAGTGAGATTGCTTTTTTATATCCAAAAAGGCATTGTGTTGGTTAGTATTTACTTGAATAGGAAATATGTCACTTAGTGAGACTCAATTGCAGGAAAACAAAAATGAGTTTTCTCTGTCACAAACCAAAAAATTAACAAGCCACTTCGTAACTAAAATGTGTCATTGTTTTCCTGCAATGGCAAAGCAACTAACATCATTACCCACAATCGTAATGCAGCCATTATCACTGCAAGTTCAGTTTTGCCAAATGTGTAAGTGCTCCATTCAATTTTAAGGAAATACTCATACGAGGTGGAGTTTTCGGTGAGGCAGTTTGAGGGAAGGGAAAAAGCCACGGTGCCTAATAAGGGAGCTTCGGCAGCTTTATAAAACAGCATCGCAAATGGTTCAAGCTTACACTATGTGACAGCCAGAGTTTATATGGCAAGGAGCCACACATATAAATTGATACTTTAGGTCTTTCAATAAAGTCTATTCATAACCCCTGAAGCCTGGTGTTGTTTAAGTACTATGATATGTGCATTTCATTTCATTACATTTCAAACCTTTATTTATACAGATAAAATCCCATTGAGATCATTGATCTCTTTTCCAAGGGAGACCTGTTCAAGTAGTTCCACATGAAACATAAAAGCATAAACAGAACAACAAAAGGACATCATCCAGCATCATTTACATAATTATCCACATAAACAGGTACCAAGAGCTTCTGATTGACTAGCATCCAACCGAGCTTTAAAAACATTTAGTGGCAACAGATTGTTCAGTTTCCATTTAATTTGCAGACTATTCCAAGACAGAGGAGCTGCGCATCTAAAAGCTGTCTTCCCTAAGACAGTCCTAGCAGTTGGCACATTTAATAAAACCACAGCATTCGATCTCAGGCAGTAGCCACTTACAATTCTCCGTGAGATCAGGGAGCAGATATAAGATGGAAGTTTCCCTAGCATGGCTTTGTATATAAAAATGTACCAGTGACTGAGCCTCCGTACAGTTAGTGAAAGCAAACCAGCCCTTGCATACAGGGTACAGTGATGGGTTAATGCTTTACAGTTTGTCACAAATCTCAGTGCACTGTGATACGCAGCATCTAACTTGACCAGGCAATTGGCAGGTGCATTCATATACATCAGATCCCCATAGTCCAGCACAGGTAAAAAGGTCACAGTGACTAGCCTTTTCCTGGCCTCAAGCGAGAAACAGGACTTGTTTCTGAAAAAGAACCCTAGCCTAACCCTCAGTTTTTTTAGCAGGTTATTGACATGAAGTTTAAAAGAGAGACAATCATCAAGCCAGATACCAAGGTATTTGTAACAGGCAACAACTTCAAGTGTTGTTCCTTGCGTAGTTACAATATCTAAAACAGGCTCTGGTGTCTTTTTTGCTTTTGAAAAGAGCATTACCTTGGTTTTATCCACATTTAAAAGAAGCTTTAATTCAGAGAACTGAGTCTGAATAGTGTTAAAAACAGCCTGTAATTTAACAACAGCCTCCTTAATGGTGGGACCTGCACAATACATCACAGTATCATCCGCAGAACAAATGTAAAGTAGCTTCATCCACATTATCACCTACCACAGATGGAGTACTCGAGTCCTGGACTCGGACTCGAGTCGGACTTGAGTGCCGATTTTCGGGACTCGTGACTCGACTCTGACTCGCGCACTGATTGACGCGACTCGGACTTGGACTCGTGAATTCTCGCGCAGGATGACTTGGACTCTGACTCGTGAATTCCCCCCCCACGATGACTCGGACTCGACTCGTACATTGACGCTCCGACTTGGACTCGGACTCGAGCACATTTTCTCTGGAGTCTGATGTCCTCTATCCTGTATGGCGAGTTCACGTACTGGGCCCCGCTATTCCAGTCTAGAGATGTCTACAGACACACCCCGTATCATGTTGTATGCTTTCACACATTCTGCTTCCACATTGGAAAAGAGCAGCGCAAAATGCTCGTTATGTGGAAACAATATAGAAGAGAAGGCTTTGTAACACATTACTCTAAGGATCGAGTTCAGACATAGGCTGTCTTGAACACTATCATCAGAGTAACGTGATCTAATCAATAAATAAAGATTCAGCCGATAACACGAAAGCACATGGCTACTTAACATGCATAATGACATCATTTTGCATGCTAAGTAACCATGTGCTTTCTGGGGCTAAATCTTTATCGTAAACTGATTTAACCCGTAAAAGTTCCTTCAAAATAAGAGTCCCGATCTTATTACTATCAAAATAAAAGTGCAAAACGAAAACTTTACCATAGGAAAATATTGGCATACAAATATAATCACTTCTCTAAAAGGTAACTCATTTTAAATATAGTTTATTTATATATAATAATAATATTAATATTAGAAATAAGCTTTATATTTGTATAGCACCTATTACAAGAATTGTAGCCAAAGTCGCTTCACAGCAATTCAATAGACAGGATAACAGCAATGTAGAGGAGCAGCTACATTTCAAAACATATATCCACGAAGATTAATACATGAAGACTTGTGACTCGTACTTGACTTGGACTCTTCTTAAGTGACTCGGAATTGGACTCGGACTCGAACACAGGTAATGATGACTCGGACTCGGACTCGACATGGACACTCCTTGGGTGACTCGGACTTGGACTCGGACTCGACTACGACTCTCCCTTGGTGACTCGGACTTGGACTCGGACTCGAAGAGTGGTGACTCGAGGGTGACTTGGACTCGTGAATTGGTGACTTGACTACAACACTGTCACCTACGCTGTTAATATATATGGAGAATAAAAGTGGTCCTAAAACAGAACCTTGTGATACACCATTAGAAATGTTTAACCACTCAGAAGACAATCCATCAAAATGAACACATTGGGACCTTTCAGAGAGGTAGTTCACAAACCACCCCACTGCAAGGCTGGATAGGCCAATACTGAGTAGCCTCTGCTTTAAGATGAGATGATCAACGGTGTCAAATGCTTTGGAAAGGTCAATAAACAGAGCTGCACAACTCTGCTTATTTTCTAAAATACTAGTAATGTCATTCACCACTTTCATTGTCGCAGTGATGGTGCTGTGTTTCTTTCTGAATCCTGACTGATGTTTAGACAGGATGTCATTTGTACATAAAAACTCCTTTACCTGTTCACTCACTCGGCGTTCAAGAACCTTAGCCAGAACTGACAATTTAGAGATTGGCCTATAGTTATTTAAAATAGTTGCCTCCCCTCCTTTCAGTAAAGGCAAGACATAAGCAGACTTCCATACTTTTGGAATTGTATTTGTGCTGAGGAAGAGGTTAAAAAGAGAAGTAAGAGGTGGAGCAATAAAGTCTGCAGCTATCTTTAAAAAGAAAGGTTCTAAGTTGTCCGGGCCAGCCGGTTTCCTAGGATCTAGCTTAGATAAGGCTTCATGAACAACATCAACAGTAAATATATAATAATATATTTATCATATTCATTGCTGTTCCACACTTCTTTTCACTCTATGTATAATGAAAGGTATCAAACAAACCTCAGGACATGATATGATCATTCTTTATTTAGTTATACTTTATGCTAGGGAACTCAATAACTAGGATCTAACAAGTTAATTATGATATACCAATAAAATATGTGTTGGTGGTTGACATTTATTTGCATATGTTGTTGATCGTACTTTTGTGTTACATTATGTATTGGCCTCTTTATTGTGATTCACTCACCATTCATATGCAGAACATGAATTCCGCATATTCTATATTCACAAAATGACTAAGGGTGCATCTGAGATTAGAGAGGGTGCAGTGGTAAAGTGCTATTTTTATAAGTGGGGAGTGTACCTAACAACCTTTATACCTTCTTGAGCTCCGCCTCTAGATGGGCGGGCACAAACAGGACGACACTCCCAGTACCTGCCAGAGGACAGCAAGGCAGGGAGCACAGACAGGCAGAAGGGGGGAGGCGTCGTCACAGCCTCTATTGCCAAGCAGCGGGGAGCTGTCGTCTCAAGGTCTTAGGTGCCTCAAAGGGCGGTAACCCTCGAACCTCCTGGTGAACATCGGTGGCCAGGGAAGCCGTCCGACTGAAGAAGGAGGCCTTCAGGGATATATTATCCCGGGGGAGTCCCGAGGCAGTTGCAAGGTACCGACAGGCCCGAAGGGCAGCAGCCTCAGCCGTGGCCGAGGCAAAGCAGCGGGTGTGGGAGAAGTTCGGAGAAGCCATGGAAAAGGACTTTCGGGCGGCACCAAAGTTGTTCTGGAAAACTGTCCGACACCTCAGGAGGGGGAAGCAGGGAACCATCCAAGCTGTGTACAGTAAGGATGGGACGCTTTTGACCTCAACTGATGGAGTGTTAGGAAGTTGGAAGGAACACTTTGAGGAACTCCTGAACCCAACAACTCCGCCCTCTATGGTAGAGGCAGAGCTGGAGTATGACGGGGGATAAACACCAATCTCCCGGAGGGAGGTCACTGAGGTATTCAAACAACTCCACGGTGGCAAAGCCCCGGGGGTGGATGAGATCCGTCCAGAAATGCTGAAGGCTCTGGGTGTTGAGGGACTGTCATGGTTGACACGTCTCATCAACATTGCGTGGAAGTCGGAA